>NC_069785.1:20183797-20501547 GCF_027406575.1 Nycticebus coucang | reverse complement strand
CGCTCGCGCCTATGATCCTAGCATTTTGCAAGGCCAGGACAGGCAGATTGCTTGAGCTCAGGAGTTGGACACCAGCCTGAACAAGAACAAGACACCATCCATCTCTAAAAAGAGCCAGGCATCATGCTGGGGGCTGTAGTCCCAGCTACTCCGGCAGTGAGGCAAGAGGATCACCTGAACCCAGGAGTTTGAGTTGCTGTGAGCTATGATGGCCAAAGCACTCTACCCAGGGTGACAATGTGAAACTGTGTCTCAAAAACTAAAAAGAAAAAGAAAAAAAGAAATGTGAACACTCAGTATGTAAAAATCCATGAATGGTTGCAGGGACAGAAGGAAGGAAGGGAATTTACTTGACTCAATGCTACAAGTGCCTTAAAATTAACCATCTCATCTGGTAGAATCAAGAAAATGTTCCATTATGGGGAGAAAAGCAAGAAAAGGAGCAGTTATGTTGTTAAAAGATAAATCTGGGTTTCAAAAGGAAATTTTGTTATAAAACAGAAGGCATAAGGCATTCTCACTGCAAACCATATTCCAATTTCACAAAAAAAATAAAGGAAGAAGTAAAATGTGCCTTTTTTTATTCCGTAGCTTTATTCCCGAGAAGTAGCTGTGCCACACATTATTTTATAGATCCTCTAGAAATTGTCTTGCATGCACAAGATTAATTCCACGTACATCAATACCTGTGCCCATAAAATTATATATTTTTCTTCTTGTATTATCTCAAACTGACAATGAAATAACTACATTTAAAATCCCGATTCTTGTACAGGCGAAACTCACTAAAGGCAGAATACAAATGTCTACATACAATAACTAAGAAAATGCCATGAAGGCTACGTTGAACAGTTTGATGAGAATATTTCAGATTGTATATGAAACCAGCACACTGTACCCCTTGATTGCACTAATGTACACAGCTATGATTTAACAATAAAAAATAAATAAATAAATAAAAATTAAAAAAAGAAAAATGTCCTAAAACTGAAAAAAAATAAATAAATAAATAAATAAAATCCCGATTCTTAAAGCAAAACTCCCTACTAACAAGAAGTAAAAACCTCTCACACAACAATCTCAAGACTTCACAAGAATCAGCAAAAGTCCAGGTAGTCTGCGAAACAGAAATAATCAAATGCCTTGAAATATTTAATTTCCTATTCCAGGAATGTGAAACAGGTGTAATTAAAATAACACTTTTTTAATTAAGTGACCTCTCTTGACCAACCATCTGTGAATAATTCAGATTCCCCCCTTATTATTACTATAAAATTAAAACGAGGTCATATAAACAGGAAGATCCTCTTTAACTATCTTTAAGCACCAGCAATATATATTTTCCACCAGTTAAAATCCTTAATGATACAAAAAATCTGTCAAGCATAACTCCCCCAATTCATTTGCCTGAAACCATCAATATTTTATCATGCACTTGCAGTTGGCTTTAATTTAACAGTCCAGGTTACTAATCAAACAAAACACCCAAGTCATTAAAAGTTAGCGTGCCATTTAGAAAGTGCATTTCACGTTTATTAAAATATCTTTCATGCAGCCATTAGAAACCTAAAGTTTTAATTACAATCAGATATTTGGTTCTACTCTAGTTATGCATTTGGCACTCTCTTGCAACTGCCCTGATTAATCTTCCAGACCAAGTTCATCCATTACCTCCTGAAATTATTTTCCTCTCAACTTCTTCAGTATTCATCTTTCTACTCCACCCACCACAAATAAGTAAAATGCATTTTAAAGGTGTGCAAAATAACTACCCCAAAGATAACTCATTTAAAAGATTTCATTTCAAATGTAATTTACCCTTCATAAAATTCCAAAGCGACATCATTCAAAAAGACAAATTGAAATTGAAAATTAGCTCTTCGTGTCTTTATTGTCAATTCTCATTATTTATATTTCTTTCTAGTGATGAGGAAAACTCAAGGAGCGTTTTCTTACAATTTTCTAACTGGGAGATTCAAGTAAGTGTTCTTTTCTTTAGCTTTCCAAACCTCTCTTCTCCTGTTACAGTCCTGGCTTACCCTAAAGTTCCATGAAGGGGATGACTAATGTGTAAAACATCAAATTTCACGTTAATTCTAGATCCTCTGAAACACAACATTTAGAGCCTCCATCATCAGATTTACCACACACAGTATTATTAAATTATTTTGGGCTTAGGGGTGACAATAGATATAAAATCACTTTTATTTTCAAACTCATTGAATCTTAGCTCCTTTATATCTTCTTAAAATTTTTTTTGAAAACTGAAAATTTCCATTTTAAGCTTATATCTCTTTATCTATAGCTTATTATTATAAGTAGTTCAAAGAAAACAACTGGCACTTTCAACATTCTGCCAGGAAATCTCTCTAGCCAAATCCACCAGTTTTCTTTGTTTTTTTCTTTTTTTATATAGTTTTGCAAATAACCGTGTTGTCAAAATTTTCTCCATTCTATAACAAGGATCATCTTTTTTCCTAGCCTCCAAATTCAGTTTTCCCCACATCCTTCCAGACTTTATCAGTCATCTCTTCAATGGCCTTTCTGCTTCTATTTTTTCCTCAATCCCTCCCAGCTTTTGGCAACTGTCCGGTTCTAAAGCCAATGGTACATGTTTTAAGGTTTTATTAGAGGAGTGCCCCACTTCAGGCACCAAATTCCATTCCAGTTATCTATTGCTTCTTACCAAACAGCTTAAAACAACAATCATCATAGCTCATGATTCTATGGGTCAGGAATTCAATCAAAAACTCAAATGGGCAGTTCCTTTGGTCTATATGACACCAGCTGCAATCAGTGAGGTCATTTGCTGGTCTTCAGCTTATGGATGGGCTGGGTGGAGAGTCCAAGATGGCTTCACTCCTACGTCCATCACCTTGGTGGTGATGGCTAAATGGCTGGCTCAGCTGGGACAGTCTCATACTGACTCCAGCATGGTGGTCTCAGGGTACATGGACTTCTCACGTGGTGGCTCAAGATCCCCAGAGAAAAGTTTCCAAGAAAGGAGAAGGAGAAGCTGCCAGTCTGTTACGGCCTGGTTTCAGACACGGGCGCCCTGTCACTTCTACCACATTCTATTAGCCAAGCAATTATAAAGCCAAAGCTGAAGGACCAGAGATATATATTTTTTTCTTGTTGATAGGAACAGTCAAAAACTGTTGCAGCCATCTTTACTATATCACAAATTCTATAAGCTAGAAATTCTCGTTCTTATTCTGCAAATAAGGAAACAAAGATGTGGCTCAACGGAGTAGGGCGCCGGCCCCATATGCCAGAGGTGGTGGTTCAAACCCAGCCCCAGCCAAAAACTGCAAAAAAAAAAAAAAAAGGTAAGTAACTTGCCTAAAGTCAGTTAGGTCAGAGCCAGAATTCTAACTTTATCATCCATATGTATGGGAAAGTAAGTAAATTACCTGACAATGCCCAAAAAGTGATTAAAATGGCATCATTTTCTAGAGAAACAAGAAACGTGCCTAGGTGACCCTGTTTTCTATCAGCTCAGGATACAAGCTTTCTCTGGTCCTTTCGTCCCTGCTCTCAGGTGGGTTTCTGCCAGTTGTATCTCATGAATGTTTATAAAAGAACAAATGATCACATCTCACAAAGGTCTCACAAAGGCAAGGTCCTATTCCATTCATAAAAGCACATCTGACAAATTCAGCCGGACAATATGATATCTCAGAGGTGGAGGAAATAATGCAGGAAACTGCTCTTCTGGACCCACATGGGAGAATTGTTTGGGGAAGATGAAGTGATAAGAACCTTGGGGAACAAAGGGACTTTGTCATCCTGGAGTGCTGACCATCAGGGAAGGGAAGGCTGGCCTCCCTGGTGGCAGGCCTTCTCGCTGTGCCGGCAGGAAGAGAACACAGCCATGGGGCCTCAGTCTATGGCCCTACAGGGAAAGATTATGCAGGAAGGGCAGGGATTTCCAAAATAAAATTCTGAACTAATTACCGGAAATTATTTGGGGAAGAAAAAAGAGATCAAAGAACAAAAAGTGATGTCACCACACAGAAAGTGCCTTAGGGATCTCAGGGCTAGAAAGGACATACACATCACAGATGGAGTCAAGACACCCACAATCAAGATCAAACACAAAAGTTGGCACAAACAGATAGGATCGTGTCAGAACGGCCATACTCAGAAAGCACAAGTGCTGCGAAGGACAATACAGAAAATTAAAAAGCGTTCTGTGACTCTGGAGCAAGAACAAGGAAGATATAGGTCTGTAGAGTAGAGATTATGGTATAATATTAACAGGCCACAGAGAAAGGAGAATTGCTCAACTCCTACTTTGCTTCTTTTAAGAGAATGGACACTTGACTGGAAAGAATAGTATTAAATACTGAAGACACAGAAGCCAAGGTGGGGCAAATGATGGTGACAAGAGCCCCTCACTAGTGCAATGGCTTCGCTACTTCTTAAGAATCCGGTATAATTTAATAGGTGAGCTACTAGAGCTCTAAATGCAAGATGCCCCCCAACCCTGTACAATTTAGGATGCAAAAATAAGTGCCAGCCAGCTCCCAGAATGGAAGTTTCAAGTGTCCACACATCCATAATGGCAGGAAGTCAGAAGTCCAAACAGCGCTGGGGGAAAGGGGAAAAAGAGGGACTGTTTGTTAACTGGGACAGGGTTGCTCTGACAGTAATGTTCTGGAATTATTATAGATAGTGGTGATGGTTTCACCACTTGGTGAACATACTAAAAACTACTGAACTGGGCGGCGCCTGTGGCTCAGTCAGTAAGGTGCCGGCCCCATATACCAAGGGTGGCGGGTTCAAACCCGGCCCCGGCCAAACTGCAACCAAAAAATAGCTGGGCGTTGTGGCGGGCACCTGTAGTCCCAGCTACTCGGGAGGCTGAGGCAAGAGAATCGCTTAAGCCCAGGAGTTGGAGGTTGCTGTGAGCTGTGTGAGGCCACGGCACTCTACCGAGGGCCATAAAGTGAGACTCTGTCTCTACAAAAAAAAAAAAAAAAAACTACTGAACGGTACATTGTAAAAAGTATAGATTTATGGTATATGAATTACATCTTAATTTTTAGGAAAGAATATATTATCACATTTTATCTAATCTCCTAGGTATTGATTTTTTTCCATGTCCACTCATCTAAAAAGCAGTAACCAGAGGATATATCCACCAGTTAAAGAACAAAACCAGCCAGGTGTGGTGGCTCACACCTGTAATCCTAGCACTCTGGGAGGCTGATGCAGGTGGATTGCCTGAGCTCACAGGTTTGAGACCAGCCTGAGCAAGAGCCAGACCTCATCTCTAAAAGAAATAGCGGGATGTTATGGCAGGCCCCTGTAGTCCCAGCTACTGGGGAGACTGAGGCAAGAGAATCACTTAAGCCCAAGAGTTTGAGGTGAGCTATGACGCTACGGCATTCTACCAAAGGTGACAAAGTGAGACTCTGTCTCAAAAAAAAAACAAATTCCACTGGAAAGTTCTTGTTCTTTGTGACTGATGGCAAAACATACAAACAAAAATGTTTTGGTTTTTAGTTTTATGGAAAAAAATAAAGGGCTATGGCTCGGCACCTGTGGCTTAAGCAGCTAAGGCGCCTGCCATATACACCTGATCTGGCGGGTTTGCATCCAGCCTGGGCCCGCCAAACAACAATGACAGCTGCAATCAAAAAATAGCCAGGCGTTGTGGCAGACGCCTGTAGTCCCAGCTACTTGGGAGGCTGAGGCAGGAGAATTGCTTGAGCCCAGGAGTTGGAGGTTGCTGTGAGCTATGATGTTACAGCACTCTACCCAGGGCAACAGCTTGAGGTTCTGTCTCAAAAATAAAATAAAATACCTGGCTTATTGTACCCTCAATGAATCCCCAACAATAAAAATAAATAAATAAAATAAAGAGCTATAACCAAAAAATGTTATAAAAGCAAATATAGGTTTATGTCACTTTAAAAATAAAGAAAGAACAAGAAAAACAGACGGAATCACAACTATGCCAATGTTACATGTTTTACAGTTTTACTAGACAAACACCTCACTTCTAGGCACCGAATTCTTTTTCAGTTATCTGTTGCTCCTTACTCAATAGCTTCAAACAACAATCATCCACATCTTCTGATTCTGTGGGTCTGGAATTAAATCAAGACTTGGTTGGGCAGTTCTTTTGGCCTATGTGACATCAGTGGCAATTAGTAAGGTCACTGGCTGGGATTCAGCGTGTGGAAGGGCCGGTTGGAGAGTCCAAGATGGCCTCCCTCCTATGCGTGTCACCTTGGTGGGGATGGCTAGAAGGCTGGGCTCAGCTGCAACTATCTCATACTGAGACTCCAGCATGGTGGTCTCAGGGTATGAAGACTTCCCATGTGGTGGCTCAAGACTCCTAAGGAAAGCTTTCACAAGAGAGCTGGGTGGGATAATAAATCAGCTGAAGTAGTGAGTCCAGTTCCCCAATACCTTGGTTCCTCTAGGTACCAAGTGCACGTGTAATTGCTGGAAGAGATATGACTAAGGGCAAGAACAGGAAAGGCCTAGAGACGTTTGTGGCCACAGGCTATATAAGTAGCTGGGGCCACTGGGCTCTTGATGAATCTGAGCGGAGATCTAGCATCCAGTGAGGGAGGGGGTTGTGGACAGGAGCCCCACTCTACTTCATGTGGATGAAAAAGGTATCTATAATACTGCACGCCACCCTGGTGCCACCACCTAAAAAGATCACAGGCCTACCAGAACCTGACAGTGTATGGAAGGTCTGACACCTTCCATTCAAAGGACAGATACAATTTAGCTTGGAAAAATGAAGACAAAAGAGAAATATGAAAATTGTCTTTTAATAAGTTGTCAGAATTTATTTTTGGACTCCAAAGAGAAGAGAATTTTCTTCAAGAATCTTATTAACAAGACCTCCAAAAAGAAAAACTTAAGGTTGCCAAACATTTGAGAACTACATTGAATTACCTCAGACAAAATAGCTAAGTTAGCCAAAAGTCACAATTAACTGATGTCACGGATAAATGTGAGGAAGCAAGAAAGGGGCTTTCGTTTTGTTTGTTTGTTTTTTTTTTGGGGGGGGGGCTTTCGTTTTAAAGTGGAAAAGAAACCTGTTAGGGAAAGAGAAAAGAGAAAAGACAATCGATAGAGACGTGCGTGGTGAATTCCCAAGACACGTCCCAGGGATGTTTGGTATTAAAATGTCCCCAAGTGATTCTTAGACAGCCAGCCTTCCACATGCTTACCACTCCACATTTGGAAAACTCTCTTCTGGGGAACTCCTTTGGCCACTCCTTTGGAACTCCTTTGGTCTGTCCTTAAAAATATCCAGCCATTCCCCAGATTGCCAAAAATGAAGTTCAAAGTTTTTAATTGGCTTCAGAACTCTACCTAATATAGCTCAGACCTACTTTTTTAAATGTTATCTCCCATTCCTCCCTGTCACTGCTCCTGGTCTCTAGTCAGACTCACAGACTATCACTCATCAAGCACACACCTCCATTCGGTCCTGTGTGCATCCGTTCACCCCACTCCTTCCACTTGGGACACCTCTCCTCTTTACAGCCTTCTGACCTTGAAGCAAAGGATCGAAAGCCAATTCAAAAGTTGTCCCATCATCGACACCCTCCTCTGAAGCCTCATCGTTTAGGGACTTCAACTCAGGTCTTAGTTCTTCATCCGTAAAACTATTGTAATAATATCACCCACTTCATAGGGTTTTGAGAGAATTAAGTGAATTTGCAAATACGAAGTACATATAACAGTGCCAAGAAAATGTGAGCTCTATACCTTATGATTAATCTTCTTATTAGTGTGATCCTTTCTACAAGAGGAAGTTAGTAAAACAAGCCATCGCTTCTATTGCCATCGCTTCTATTGCTGCAGGTGGTTTTTAAGCTGTAACTGGTAACACCCCTTCTAGATTCTTCTCCCTTGGCTAACTGCTGGTCTGGGTTGCTGACCCAGACCTAACCCTAACCCTAACCCTAACTGCTGGTCTGGGTTGCTGACCCAGTGGGTGACCTAGACCTTCAACCCTGAGGGTCTGAGCTCCTGGCTGCTGTGTCCTTAGAAGGCTGCAGCAGCTATAATTCCTTTTTCACACAATAGCACTAAGAGACAGCCCAGGGGATCTCCCAAGTCTTGAGCCTACTATTCCCTACCCCCATTATGGCATAGCAACCCCATGTCCTCCTGACCATCAGGTCACTTATTCCTTCCAATCTAACTCCTTTCTTAGCCTGCTAACAAATGTCATGCGAGGAGTAAAATGACAAGGTTCAATCATAGCTTTATGTTTACTAGGACTCTAAGAATCCTGCTGTACACCCTTGTGAGAACCAGCACCTCTACAACCCCAGGACCTAAAACTGAAGGACAAACAGCACAGATTCCCCCAAGAAGGTCAGTGGGATTGATGGTGATCAGTGATACTCCTTTTCCCACCCCTTGGAATCTACACAAAACCACATGATGGCCACTGACTCAGGAGAAATGGTAAACCTTGAAGGACAGTATTCCAACCTTGCAGACCATCATTTTCAAAGCGGCACTTTAGCCATACCTTCCTGAAGTTATTCCAACTTTTAAGCCAATTGCTTTAAGCCAGTAAGCAATTATGCAATGTAAGGAAAGATCAGCGACTTGTGATCACCTGTCCACTGTCGTACTTCTCTAACATAAAGTGAGTAGACATTGGTCTGGCTAATACATGGATTTCCACATTGGTAAATTAGTCTGTGAGACCTTGGATCGTGGTACTAGCTGAGAATCCAAAGCTAGGAAAGGCAAACCCATACCTAGAATACATGTTGATTCAGTCCAAAGACAAATTGTTGACTTTTCCAAGGTAGAAGGGATCAGACACAATCACCTTATAACTAAATATCTGCTTGGTCTCCTTGAGGTATGTTCACACCCAGTGCTCAGACTCAGTCTCTGAGTCAGGGAGGCAGTAGCCTGGCTAAAAGGAGACCCAACACATGGAGGACCCGTATCTCTGCCACCATGGCTCTGGGTGACTGGGGACAAAGGCTGGCTGTCATCTACTAGATAGGTCCTTCTGAAAAACTGGTCAACCATGTCTTATCTGCAGTAAATGTTCTCTAGTGGAGATGAATATGCAATAAAAACATGCTGACACTTTGCCCACTCCCACAAGTGCACCCACATGCCTCCTCTCAAGACCAGGGGAGGCATTTTGGCAAATATACTTGGGTGGGAAAAAAAAGTTATCCAAGGTAAAGATATGCCTGCATTCCAAGACTGTGAAGCACAGTTTGGCTATCAGTCAGGGGCCTAGGAAAATGAGATAAAAGCAAATTACTTCTGGTGGTTCTTACAAATTGGTAGAAAGAGAAAAGCATTAGCTAGGTCTACACCAAATGACAGGGGCTGTATTGATTTGTTTTAGTAAAGACTCTATCTGAGACAGAAGCTACAGACTCACAACCCGACTAAGATAATATTGGTAGTCATTCTTCAAGACCAACCCAAACTGGAATTGGGTTGATGAATTACATATAAAACATGACTATACATAGAATTATATAGAATAGTGAATTATATCAAACATGATACCAACCCTGGAGGCAATCATATCTGTCACCAATAGATGTAGTATTGCTTCTCATTTACTACCCTGGTAAGGGAAAGGAAATTCCAAGAGCTTCTACTCAGTCCCGCCTATTACAATGGCCAGGTGGAGATTCTGACAATAACAAGCATATTTATTCCAAAATTACATTCTGGAATTAGGAAAATAACCACAAGAAGTGTCCATGAATCAAGCGAACCATTGTGAGTTGAAATTGATTTAAGTTTCCTTTTATTACCTGACCACCATGAGCCTCTACTTTGACTGTGAAGTCACAGCAGCACTTTGCTTTCCCAGGAATTAGCATGAATTCAGAGCCAGGGCCTTGTGATACCTATGGATTTCCTGTTTCTCGGTGCACTGTGACTCTAGTCCGTGACCCCACTGGAGAAGGCTTGCGGGGAGAGTTATAGTATGTACTTGAGGCAACATTGGCCAGTCCTTCCTGAGGGGATTCCCCTACCCTTCAAACAAGGGATTCTGAGTCTTGGAGTTGGCTTAGGTCCAGAAAATGGATGAACCACCATGACTTTCCATTATGACAACTCAAATCTTAAGTGGTTGGCCACCAGATCTTGTATTTTGTTCTTTGAGTTTTTTCCCCTGCTAGATAGATGAAGCAACATTGTACTAGAATGCCCATATCCTTTTTTTTTTTTTTTAATAGTCTCACTCTTTTACCCTTGTTAGAATGCAGTGGTATCACCATAGTTCACTTAACCTCCAACTCCTGGGCTCAAGCAATCCTCCTTCCTCAGCCTCCTGAGTAGCTAGGACTACAGGTGTGCACCATACACTTGGGTAATTTGTATATATATATTTTTTTAGAGATGGGAGTTTCTTGAACTCCCAGCCTCAAGCAATCCTCCTGCCTCAGTCTCACAAAGTGCTAGGATTGTAGGCATAAGCCACCACACCCAGCCCATTTCCTTTTAGTTCCTAAAAGCACTATGATCAATTGACCTCTGGCAAGAATACTATAGACATCCTCCTACCCTTCACAGTGAAGCTGGTGGGGCTGAATTGGAGCAGCTGCACAGGAAGCAGCCTGCTGCCTCAGCCCACTGTTTGCAGCCGCACCATCAGAGGAGGAAAAAAAGCAAAAGGAATATCCCACCAAAACAAGGAAGAGGAACTCCTTCTTTCCTCACACTCTGCAACATCTCTCCAGCACCCTCTACCAATAAGGCCTGATTCTGCACCAGGTAGCAAAGGAGAAATGATCATATAGTCTAGCTTCAACATTACAAAGCAGAAAAGAAAAATGGAAAGGGAGGATTTGGAGCTGAGAAATAAGTTGACAACTGACAAATATGCTCACTTACCAAATTAGCAGCTTCACCTTTGCTAAAGTCAAGGTCCAAAGGAATTAGCATGAATTCAGAGCCAGCAAATTTGACACTGTGCCAAGGCAGTTCCGGCCTTCCCACCTCCTTCAATGTGGGCCATCCGCAAGCCATCTAGCAGAATATTGAGGCTATCTCCAGGAGCCCTTGCCAAGACATTAAATCCTGAATCACAAGAGAATATATTCATATTAATAAACTCTCTCCTTATCTAATACGGGCCAGCCCACCACTCTCCAAATCCATTCCCAGGCAAATATGTCAGTTTACATTAGCCAGATCCTGAGTGCTGCTACTTTTTCTTTCAGCAGGGCCAGCATTTCCCAGTTGGGACATGACAACATTTGACCCAAATTACTAATCTGATGGCCAGAAAGAGAAATGAGAGCAGATAATAAGGGGTGGCGCCTGTGGCTCAAGGTGTAGGGCGCTGGTCCCATATGCCAGAGGTGGCAGGTTCAAACCTAGCCCCAGCCAAAAAACCAAAAAAAAAAAAAAGAAAGAAAGAAAGAGCAGATAATGAGAATGGCAACTTAAGAATCTGCTTCAGTAACAGCCTCTGCATAGTCTTCAGACAAGGGCTAGATGCTACTATCCTCTAGCAAAAGGAAATGGTCCATTTCTGCAGGCCCAGAGAGTTCAGGGATATCTATCCTCTAGTGCATCCAACTGTCCCCATCCCAAGTCTCAAGGTGTCACACCTTCCATATCAGGACCTTGACGTTAGCAAAGGTGAAGCTGCTAATTTGGTCTTCTCCAAAGTTATGCTACTCTTCCACTCAGTTCCTGAGTCCTACTGTAGGCATGCTCTGCCTCTGGCTGCTGAATTAGAGGCATTCAGACTTTCACATCCGGCTCTATTTTGTTAACACTGTCCTTTTCATCACCACTTCTCTCAAATTTCTCAAATACTTGGTACTTGAGATAGTATATGAACTAGAACATCCCCTTCTAACTATATCCCCATCCTAATTTATCATAAAAGTCTTAGTACTGTAGAACCTCCATAGTTACCCACCTCCCTGCATGGACCTTCTCCATTAGTTGACCTAATTTCATAGACCAGACACGCACCACATGTACATATCAGTTCAGTAGGCCTACTTCCTTACATGACCACCTTTGTCTGTTCACCAGTTTGGCACAGTCCCTTGGGTGGTCAACTTACAGAAGTTCTACTGTATTTGCAAAGCTACAGTACGCTCACAACATCCACTTACTACAGTGATGGCCCTGTTGCCATCTGGCTGACACATTATCCAATTATAGAAGCCCATCATTAGAATCTGCTGCCCGGGAATTGTCTTATAGAAGGTGCATGTGCAAGTAATTTATTAAGGAAGGGTCCCAGGAAAAACCAGTAAGAGAATGGAGAAAGCAAGACAGGTAATGAGAGGAAACCAAGCAAGGCATTGTATGAGCCTATATAACCAATTACTCCAAAACTTGGCCTCTAAAAACAATCATATTCATTATCTCACAGCTTCTGGGCATCAAGAATCCAGGCACAAAATAACCGAGTCTTCTGCTTCATGGTGTGCCACAAGGTTCCAATCAGGGTGTTGGTCCAGGGACTTCAGGGTCTGCAGGCTCATTTCCTTCCTTCCTTCCCGTTGTTGTTGAGTCAGTCTCTCACTCTCTTGCCCAGACTAGAGTGTCCTGGCATCAGCCCTGCTCATAGCAACCTCAAGTGATCTGCCCACCTGAGCCTCCCAGAGTGCTAGGATTACAGGCTTGAGCCACCATTCCCAGCTAAGCTCATTTTCTATAATAAGCATATATTACTCTTTTTTTTTTTTGAGACAGAGTCTTACTATGTCATGTCACCCTCAGTAGAGTGCTGTGGCACCACAACTCACAGCAACCTCAAACTCTTGGGCTTAAGTGATCCTCTTGCCTCAGCCTCCCAAGTAGCTGGGACTACAGGCACCTGCCACAACACCCGGCTATTTTTTTGTTGCAGTTGTCATTGTTGTTTTTAGCAGGCCCGGCCCAGGTTGGAAACTGCCAGTCCCAATGTATGTGGCCTGCACCCTAACTACTGAGCTACAGGCACCGAGCCATGTCCTTGCTGATTATAAACATAATGCATGGGTCAGCACCCATAGCTCAGTGGTTATGGAGCCGGCCACATACACCAAGGCTGGCAGGTTCAAACCTGGGCCCAGGCCTGCTAAACAACAATGACAACAGCAACAAAAAAATAGCCAGGCATTGTGGTGGGCACCTGTAGTCCCAGCTACTTGGGAGGCTGAGGCAAGAGAATTGCTTAAGCCTGAGAGTTTGAGGTTGCTGTGACCTTTGATGCCCGTACTCTACCGAGGGTGACATGACATAGTAAGACTCTGTCTCAAAAAATAATTTTTTTCTGTCTCAAAAAAAAATTTATATATGTATATATATATATATATTTATATAATCAGCAAGGGGAAAAAACAGCCAAACTGGGTTTTCTCCACCTCACCCCAACCCTCCATCCCCAGTATCCTCTTCCTTTATTTCTCCACCTACACCTTCCCGGATGATTTTTGGAAAGATACAGTATGGTTAACATAACACAGCTAGGTTAAGCAGTAAGGGGCAGTCCTTATGAGCACTGGAAACTTTTGCCTTATATATTATTTGCTCTGAGGAATCTGAAGAACCTGAAAAGTCATATGCCATTCCCTCAGGATGAAGATGGAACCATGGGGTGGAAGGATGGACTAACAGTGCTATGAGACAAAAGAGGAAGAAAAGAGACCAATCCACCATAGACTCCTTACACAGGCTGTTGGGTGACTCTGTAGAGAAAGTCAAGTTTAGCGCCCTCGTGTGGACTTGGTGAATAAAACGAATATGTAATCACAATATTCTTCTACCAGATAGCACAGGTATAAGCAAAGAATGGCAAACAAACAAAACCAAACCACAGTCTAAGAGATCGTATGATAAGTACCGAGAGAGACCCAAAATATAGGTTTCAGGAACTATACCTGTAATTCTCTCTTCACTTGTTTTTTTCTTTCCTCTAGCTAAGCCCTCACAAAAGTATTTTAGAAACCAAGAAAAAATGCTAGTAACTCCTACAGATTTCTAACATAATGAAAAGATATATACATTAACGGGGCATATTTGAAAACATTGCTGATCCTGTTAAGTCACATCCAGTCCTAGCCTGGGCCATTGGTCTGCATGTGTCAAGGACAGCCTTCAAATAAGCTTCATAATAAGGAAGGAATATTCCTCCATCTTCTTGTAGAATCACCCCATCTGAATATGTTGAAACCTTGCCTAATTTCTTTTAATTTGACAGTTTTCCTCATTATAATATAACACTCTGTTGGTTCTAGAAATTCTTCCCTGTGACTATCATCTCTCACATGGTCAGGTAAGTCCATTTCTTCCCCGTGGTGGAGCATAATAACTGCTTCCCATCTTCCCTAGAAACACTTGTTAGAGCCCACCAGGGCCTTGGCTATCCATTCTTTAAGCACAGAGTGATCCGCTTTTATTTGACCTCTCCTCATGTGCTTCCTTTTCCAATTTCAATTAAATTTGTGGCTTCCCTTTGAATCTACTCTATGTTTTTCTTGCTCTCCTAAACCATGGAACTAAATCAAATATGTGGACTTCTGGGTAATTTCTAAGCACTACACTCTCCTTAGTCCAAATGAAAAAAAGAAACACAAACATGTAAAGGGATTTCTTTCATGTGATGGAATAGACGGCTATGCTAATGCATATAAGAATTCTAGCATTTGCTCAGGCAGGACAGAAGTGTCCATGAGTAAAAGTTATTCATACTTAGTAAAATGGCGCCATCTACTGCCCTGGACTAGTAACAACATCTGCAAGAGAAGAGTAGGAAGAAAACTGTAAATCAGTAACAGTGCAAAATGATAGCCCCAGAAGCTAGCAGGGCCAACATTTTTTTTTTTTCTTTTTTTTTTTTGAGACAGACTCTCACTATGTCACCCTTGGTAGAGTGCCGGGGCGTCACAGCTCACAGCAACCTCAAACTTTTGGGCTTAAGCAATTCTCTTGCCTCAGCTTCCCAAGTAGCAGGGACTACAGGCGCCTGCCACAACACCTGGCTATTTTTTTGTTGCACCTGTCACTGTTGTTTAGCTGACATGGGCCGGGTTCGAACCTGCCAGCCTCAGTGCATGTGGCCAGCGCCATAACCACTGTGCTACAGGGGCCAAGCCAGGGCCAACGTAATTTAATAACAGTAGGTTGATTGACTCTGGGGACCATAACTCTTAGCCTATTAACTGGGTCATCAGAGTAGCTAAACAAACAACGTAGTCTTTTTCCAGAGAGATACTAGTTCTGTTTTGAAAGTGTCAGGTGTCCCTGAAGGTTAGGGAGGATGAGAACACAGCAAGATCAGCACCTACCTCCTGCCAGTCACCCCCTAGGTATTTTTGCACACGTGTTTTAACTTTATCATTATATCTGCCTTAGGAGGCAGGTATTGTTATCCCTGGGACAGATGAGAAACTGAGCTGTCAAAGAGGCTCAACCTTCCCCTTAGGTTACACACTCAAGCCAGGCCTGACTGTAAAGCCCACATTCTTATCCCCCAGAGAGGATGCAGAGAGAACCTTCTCGGTCCCCTTCCTTATCTGTCACTCTCCACGAGGAAGACCACCACCCAACTCCATGCTGCGATGTACAACTCTGCTGGAAGATGCAGAGGAGAAATTTGGAAGTCCAAGAACACAGAGACAAACAGTGCTGGAACAAGGACGAGGTAGCAAAAACATTTCCCGCAGCTCACTTTGCATGCTATTTTTTGTATTGCCATTATTTTTGTCTGCCTTTAAATCAGAAGCCCCTAGGGACCAGGGTTGTGCTTTGGGGATGTCACGGGAGTGCTAAGGAAGTATTGACCAACTGACTGGACTAAGGGCACAGTGAAGCTTCCTCATTTACACCTGCGTCTCTTTTGCCATGATAACATTCCCAGCCTTGACAGAGGAATCTAAAGAGGGAAACCAGGATGGAAGAATTCAATTGAAAAAACAAGAAAAAGCTGCCAGGAACTAAGTCCCTTTCAGACACAGGCTGACTACTGTCACTTGGCTAATGGAGTCACTCCCCAGGTTAACGAACCAGCACATGTCTTAAAGGCAGGGAATAGAAAGAAGGGGCAAAAATAGTACCTATTTTTGTAAAAGTTAAACCTTGTGTGAAGTAGTAGAGAATGTGTAACATTTTCATGTATGTAATTACTTTTAGTTCAGCCATTAAGTCTATTAAGTAAGTCAAGGAGGCAATTAAACAAAAAATTAAATAAATAAAATATCAATGATGTTATCATAAAAAACTGCAATGATAAGCTTCTCCTATAAAGTGGATAAAAAGACATGGAAAATAAAATTGAAAAGAACAGAAAAGGCTCAGCACCTGTAGCTCAAGTGGCTAAGGCACCAGCCACATACACCTGAGCTGACGGGTTCGAATCCAACTCGGGCCCAACAAATAACAATGAGGGCTGCAACCAAAAAATAGCCGGGCGTTGTAGAGGGTGCCGGTAGTCGCAGCTACCTGGGAGGTGGAGCCAGGAGAATCACTTGAGCCCAGGAGTTGGAGGTTGCTGTGAGCTGTGATGCCATGGCATTCTACCCGGGGCGACAGCCTGAGGCTCTGTCTCAAAAATAAAAAAGAAAAGAAAAGAAAAATACAGGGTGTCCCAAAGTCATCCCTAAAGTCTCCATAGAGGACAATGGTTCTCACCCTGTGGGTCATGTCCCACAAGAACTGTATTAAAGGGCAGCGGCATTAGGAAGGTTGAGAACCACTGATATAGGAGAAACTTGGAAATCGTAGCCAAATGTACATTGACTTACAATATATTTTACAAAGAGGTGGCTGACACATAAAATATTTTATAAACTTTTATAATGAACATTTTGATAGTCAAGGTACATTTAACTACGATTTCCCCATTTGTCCTATGTGTGGCGACTTTAGGGGAATTTTGGGACACAATGTAGTGAGTTTATTAAATCCTATCAGTAAATTTTGTTGTTGATTTGTGGGTTTTTCCTAAAGGAAGTATCATTTGAAGTATGGGTGCATCCAGGAAATATGTGTTGAGAATTCCGTTCTACTTGGGAAGATAAACCAAAGAGACATTAAAGAGAATCCTGTATTTCTTCTAACACACACACTCTCCCTCAATTTTGATGATTTGTAGACAACTGTAGAATATTCTCAAAGAAAGGACAATCTTAGCCTTTTATATATTCCAGTTAAGTTCTAAAAGGGAGTGAATTAAATTGAGTATCTTGGCCAGATGCAGTGGCTCATGCCTATAATCCTAGTACTTTGGGAGACTGAGGTGAGTGGATCGCCTGAGCTCAGGAGTTAAAGACCAGCCTAAGCAAGAGGGAGACCCCACCTCTACTAAAAATTAAAAAGAAAAAAAGCAGGGCATAGTGGTGCACACCAATAGTCCTAGCTACTCAGGAGACTGAGGCAAGAAGATCACTCGAACCTAGGAGTTTGAGGTTGCTGAGCTATGAAGCCATGGCACACTACCCAGGGTGACAAAGTGAGACTCTGAAACATGACAAAAGAAAGAGCATCTCCTAAGTGATACTAATGAATATATTAAGCTTTATAGATCCTAATCTTACACAGAGAATTGTACATGTGTGTTGTCTCAAGGAAGGAAGGAAGAAATAAAGAAAGGAATCTATCTATCTTAAGGCTTCCCAATGAGTCAATAGCATATCCAAATATAATCCAGGCCCAAGTTTATCCTACAGTCTCCATACAGCCAAAACTCATCCTATGTGGACCTTCCTATGTGTGTTGCAGCAGGGGGTCAACTGGGTCTAGAATCTAGACACACGTGTGAAGATGAACTCAGTGGCCCCATCAGTAAAACAGAAGGTGTGAGAGGTCCCAGAGCAGTCACCACTTGTGCTTCTCCATCCATTGTCTCTTGAGGGGTCTCCCTAGAAACCACAAGTCTGTAAAACTCCTGCCTGTGCTAAGAGGTACATTCTATGCCCTGGAATACAACAGCTTTGCCAACTAACCCTAATTAGGGTACAAATGACTGATGGAGAAGGAGAAAGGGAATACCACGTGCAAAGACACAGGAGGATGAGAGCATGTTTGCCCAGCAAAAAGCATCACTCCAAAGAGCTGACACGGAGAGTGTGTTTATGGGAAGAGGTGATACTGAAGGGCAGGCAAGGCTTAGGTGGGGAAGAGTCTTGTATGAATGCCAATACAAGTATATGACCACCCAAAGTGCTTCACACCTCATCTCACTTCATCCTCAAAAGGAGGCCAATGTCATCCTTATTCTCAGTGACAGACCCCAGACTGTCCTGACTCCAGAGTCACATTTTAACCTGTACACTATGCCCCCTTTTATTTTTATTTATTTATTTTTGTAGAGACAGAGTCTCACTTTATCACCCTTGGTAGAGTGCCATGGCATCACGGCTCACAGCAACCTCCAACTCCTGGGCTTAAGCGATTCTCTTGCCTCAGCCTCCCGAGTAGCTGGGACTACAGGTGCCCACCACAATGCCCGGCTATTTTTTTGTTGCAGTTTGGCCAGGGCCAGATTTGAACCCGCCACCCTCGGTATATGGGGCCAGCGCCCTACCCACTGAGCCATAAGTGCTGTCCATAAGCCCCCTTTTAGAAAAGGAAGCACTTGGGACTCCCTAAGAACAGGCCATGCTTAATCTTATTGTAAGAAATATATGAAGCTGTTCAAAAGGAAAAATGTTTTACAAACCCTGTATTGGCTTAAATGCTCATTAAATACTGTGGCAGAAACTACTAACAGTTCCCTAAAATTTATTCTCCCCATTTTCTTTTTAGTTAATAGAATTCCTCAGGGTTTCCTCAGAGCCTGCATTTTGCAGCCTGCCTTGCAACTGGGCCCCATGACCAAGCTGTGGCTGGTGAGAAGTGGAGAGAATACACACAGCTCCTGCTGCGTGCTCGCGGAGCAGCTGCTGGCCCTGGCCGTCCTCTGTGCCCTTCCCTCAGCTGCCCAGCCAGGAAGTGGAGACAAGCCCACATCAGCAACACTCAGGGCCTCAAGATCTCAAATGTGGTCTGGGAGCCCGGGGAAGGGGCATCAGCAGGCAGTTAGTAGAAATGCCTGATCTCAGGCCCTCCCTAGACCCGCTACTGATGCCAGCTCTGCATTTAACTAAGATTTGCCAAGCACTGAGCTATGAGAAGGTCACTGACCTACAGCAACAAGCTGGAAAGAACTGGGTCCCTGACAACCCTACACTACCGGACCCCACCCCACCAGCTTGGACATTAATAAGAGAAGGAGATAGACCATCTAGATGTGTCTGGGCACCTTTAGTCTCACTTCTGTTTGATCAATGTGTTAACTATATTGATATGTATAAACATAAGACATGCTATAAATCCCTTTTACGGCTTTTTTTTTTTTATGGATAACGTTTTTTTTTATTGTTGGGGATTCATTGAGGGTACAATAAGCCAGGTTACACTGATTGCAATTGTTAGGTAAAGTCCCTCTTGCAATCATGTCTTGCCCCCACCTTTTACAGCTTTTTCATATAGTGTTTGTGTTTTACCTTGCCTTTATTCAGTGCCACCACCACCACTAAATCACATCTACTGTAGTGGTTTTATTGAGTAGTTAAACTGAGTATGTGCTAGCCCACAGCCATAAAATTAAAACAAATTTATAAATGAAATGAAAGCAAAACTATAAAACCAATAAAAATCCAAATGAACAATTGTTTTAATATAATGAGGGAGATGATGTTTTTCTGCAGGATCAAAATCACTTTTCTCTTCATAACATGACTATGGAACTGAGGCTTCCACACAAATGCTTTTGAGTTTGGCAGATTTATTCTACCATGTGTTTTTTGATGACTCTATTCTCTCCGATTGCCTTGATGTGAGGTACTATCAAATCTCCATTAGCATCAAATGCCATATCATTTGGCGTTACTTGCCTTAAATGCATCAATTACACAGGGTGTCCCAAAAGTTGCCCCTAAAATCACCATACAAATAGAGAAAATGGGAAATTGTAGCCAAATGTACCTTTACTTACAAAATACTCATGACAAAATTTTATGAAGTATTTATAAAATATTCTCTACATGTTGGCCACCTCTTATAAAATTTTGTAATAAATATTTTGTAAATAAAGGTAAATTTAGCTACAACTTTCCTTTTGTATGGTGACTTAGGGGTGACTTTTGGGACACCCTGTATATTATTCAGTAACCTCTCTGTTCTTTTCTCATTTACCCTGGACAATCCAAGAAGCAAAACTTAACACCAGCAATTTTTTTTTTTTTTTGAGACAGAGTCTCACTATGTCACCCTCAGTAGAGTGCTGTGGAATCCACACACTTGGGCTCAAGTGATTCTCTTGCCTCCGCCTCTCATGTAGCTCTACAGGTGCCCACTATAATGCCCAGTTATTTTTTGGTTGCAGTTGTCATTGTTGTTTAGCTGGCCTGGTCCAGGTTCAAACCCACCAGCCTGGGTATATGTGGCTGGCGCCATAACCACTGTGCTACGGGCGCTGAGCCAACATCAACAATTTTATAAACACAACTGCAAACACAATTTATGTCATAAGATGGTCACCCAGAAACCTAGATAAATAAAACTTACATTCACACAAAGAAATTGTAAATGAATGTTCATAGCAGCTTTATTCAAAATAGTGAAATACTGGAAACAACCCAAATGTCCTTCCACGAGGATCTAATACATAATACAATGAAACGCTAGCCAGCAACAAAAAGAAACATATTTATACATACAACTTGGATAGACTTCAAGTGCATTATTCTAAGTGAAAAAAAGCCAATCTCAAAAGTTTATATACTGAGGCCAGGCATGTTGGATCAGGCCTGTAATCCCAGCATTCCTGGAGGCTGAGGCAGGAGGATTGCTTGAACCCAGGAGTTTGAGGTTGCCCGTGAGCTATGACACCACAGCATTCTACCAAGGGTGACAAAGTGTGTCTCAAAAAAAAGGCCAGCCTGAGCAAGAGTGAGACCTCCATATCTACTAAAAGTAGAAAAAATTAGCCAAGCATTGTGGCAGGCACCTGTAGTCCCAGCTACTCAGAAGGCTGAGGCTGAAGGATTGCTGGATCCCAGAAGTTTGAGCTTGCAGTGAGCTTAGATGACACCAAACACTCTACACAGAGCAGCAGAGCAAGACTGTCTCAAGGAGAAAAATAAAAATTATGTACTGGCCAGGTGCAGTGACCTGCTCCTCTAATCCCAATAATTTGGGAGGCTGAGGTGGGTGGATCCCTTGAGGCTAGCAGTTTGAGACCAGCATGGTGAGCAAAAAAGATTAAAAATTAGTTGGGTGGCTCAGCACCTATAGCACACCACCAGCCATATACACAGAAGGTGGTTGGTTGGAACCCGGCCCAGGCCAGCTAAAAAACAACAATGACAACTGCAACAAAAAATAGCCAGGCCTTGTGGTGGGCACCTGTGGTCCCAGCTACTTGGAGGCTGAGGCAAGAGAATCTCTTAAGCCCAAGAGTTTGAGCTTGCTATGAACTGTGACACCACGGCACTCTACCAGAGGCGGCATAGTGAGACTGTCTCAACAACAACAAAAAAAATTAGTTGGGTGCAGTGGTGCACACATGTAGTCCTACATACTCAAGGAGGCTGAGGCAGGAGGATTGACCTCAGGAGTTCAGAATATGGTGAGTTTGGGGTTTTTTTATTTTTTTATTTTGTTTTGAGACAGAGTCTCACTTTGTCACCCTTGGTAGAGTGTCATGGCGTCACAGCTCATAACAACTTCAATCTCTTGGGCTTAAGCAATTCTCTTGCCTCAACCTCCCTAAGTAGCTGGAACTACAGGTGCTCACCACAACAGCCATCTATTTTTAGAGGTGGGGTCTCGCTCTGGCTCAGGCTGGTCTCAAACCTGTGGGCTCAGGCAATCCACCCACCTCGGCCTCCCAGAGTGCTAAGATTATAGGCATGAGCCACTGTGCCCAGCCAAGTACAATGAGCTTTGATCAATTCACTACACTCCAGCCTAAGAGACAGAGCAAGACCCTGTATCTTAAAAAAAAAAAAAAAAGTTTACATACCATGTGCTTCCATTTATATGACATTCTTGAAATGACAAAATTAAAGTGATGAAGAAACAGATCAGTGTTGTCAAGGCTTAGGTTAGGGAGAAGGTATGAGTATAAAGTGGAAATGTCACAGAATTTCTTTGGGTGATGGAATTGTTTGTATATTGGACGTGGTAGTTTTTACACAAATGTACACAGGTAATAAAATTTCACAGAGCTATACACAGTTTTTACAAACAGTGCATGTGAAAACTAGGGAAATCTGAATAAAGCCTATACTTTAGTTACTACCCATGTTGATTTCCTTGTTTGATGATATATTGGGGTTAAGATGCTGTCGTGAGGGGAGGCTCAATAAAGGCTATATAAGAGCTCACTACACTATTTTTACCACTTCATGTATGCCTAAAGGTATTTCAAAATTAATTTTTTTTTTAAATCTTAACAACAGGCTTGGTGCCTATAGGACAGTGGTTACAGCGCCAGCCACATACACCAAGGGTGGCAGGATCGAACCCAGCCCAGGCCAGCTAGACAACAATGACAGTTGCAACAAAAAATAGCCAGGCATTGTGGTGGGTGCCTGTATCCCCAGCTACTTGGGAGCCTGAAGCAAGAGAATCGCTTAAGCCCAAGAGTTTGAGGTTGCTGTGAGCTGTAAGGCCACAGCACTCTACCAAGGGCGACATAATCAGACTCTGTCTCAAAGAATAAATAATTAAATAAATAATTAAATAAATAAATCTTAACAACAATGAGGACCACACAAGACATTTTTTGAGATTTTGTATTATACTTTAGCATGACCCAGCATAACAGGTATCAAAGGAATACCCACGGAAAGAAGCATTTAGAAAAGAAAAGAAAAGTTCACCTTCAAAGAAGAGCAAGGGAATCAGACTTAGAAGTGGAGGCTAGCCAAACTTTCAAAAAAAAAATTTCAAAATAAATGAAATATTACCAAAGTTAGTATACATTAATTTATTCCCAATGAGAAGGCAGCAACTACTCACATGACTTACATTTGCAAAGATCCTGCCATCACTCCAGACGTCAACAGAGCAAAATTATGGACACATTTTTTTTCAGGAGCCTAATTTTACAAGAAATAGTAACATCTTATTATTTGGGGAACCATCTCTGTCAGGGTGACCCTGATACTCCTACTCTATCTCAGGGTGCAATGATTTTTATGTTTTTTATTGTAATAGATGAATTGTTTAGACCCATGGGAAATGGCAGGTTTTGCTTTTATGCAGGACATGTGTGATTGCCAAAAAGCACCTTCACTTTAACCCCTGGCGTGACAAGGTCTGAGACTGCTTTTTCTCTCCTTCCACTGTGATGCCACCAGGTCAAGGCTGTGTCTGCCTTGAACATAGTGCCATAGAATATCACCACTTGAGAAATCATGAAGAATGTGGTCAGCAGAGGGAGGAGCAAGATGGCAGCCAAGTAATAGCTTCCCTGCAACTGGGCACGGTGAGTCTGGGGTGATAAGACTCCAGGCATCTCTGGATGGTGGGATCTGCCTATAATCATCCCTTTGAGGATACAGGGAGTTAGAAAGAGACTTCTGGACCCCAAGAGGAGGACAAAAACAGTGGAAAACTGGCATGTGGTTGCGTGTGTTCCATCGACCTAATCTTGCCAGCAGCCATAAGTACAAGCAGCAGTGAGACTGCAAACCACAAAGGCCTTACCTGTGAACTGTTTCGGTGTTTTTGGACTTGGCACTCAGTTGAACTACCTTGGGGAAAGCTTGAGCAGGAGTGTCGAGAAATTTGGGCATTATCTAGGGCCCCAGACTGAGCCGCTGAGCTGGACAAAGCTAATAGTGTTCGGCTGTGGGCCGCAGGGAGCCATTGTGAGAGAACTGCCCCGGCAAGCTCCGCCCTCAGGGTCGCAGAGCAAGGATCGGGTGGGAGCTAGTAACCTAGTGACTGAGCAGCCTAAAGGTGGGGACTGAGCTGCCTTACAGCCTTAACCCACAGGGGCAGAGTGAGACCGATTTTGGCAAACTGGAGCCTTGGGCTGTTGCCCTGGGTAGAGTGCCGTGGCATCACAGCTCATAGCAACCTCAAACTCCTGGGCTTGGCGCTGCCCGGACCTCCATAAGAGCTGCGCCACGACCCCCAACACGCAACCTGTGACCCGTGCCCGCCGGGCCTCCACATGCCCTGACCAGTAACTACAGGAACCGTGCCACACTGCGTCCTCCCTCCTGTACCCTCCCTGCCTCCACACCAGCTCGCTCATCTGGCCAGGGACTCTGGTAGCTGCATGCCCTCCGGAGCCCTCCCTGCCTCTGCACAGAGCCCTTCTCCTGGCCAGAGACTGCTGGAGCCTTGGCCTCTCTATGCCAAAGTCACTGGGTGCCAGGCACTCCTAGAACCGTGCGCACCACCTCCCGCCCTGTTGCTGGATCCAGGTGTGTCACACGCTGGAGCTGCTTCCACAACCAGAACTCCCTGGGTGGGGCAGCCCCAGAGGAACTACACAGGGTCACTCCCTACAAAGATCCAGCAACAATAGAGTGATCCTGCTGGAGTCTAGTCTTGGAGAGACACCTCCCCAACTCTGAGGATGGCCAGAGGCAATGGTGAAAAACAATCATGAGGCAAAATCACCAGAAAAACTCTGGCAATATGAATAATCAGAGTAGATCAACTCCCCCAAGGATCAATGGGGCAGACACAGCACAAGATCCCATGCACAAACAAATAGCTGAGATGTCAGAAATCAAATTCAGGGGGCCGGAGCATGATGGCGGACAGGACGGACATGTAGCCCACCTCTCCCAAGCCATCAGGGGAGAGGAAAGGGGGTCTGGACCTTCCCTGTGTGTAGATTATTGGAGTGGACAGACAGCTGGAGACACCCAGCGAACTGGCGGATTGCTATACATGAGGGGTAATTTAAAACCACAGACTCTGTTGTAGAGATTCTTCCCTGCTCTGCCGTGCTGGCCAGCAGGCCCCTCCCCTATGGAGGTCAGCAGCTTATAAATGCTGACAAAACCCAATTGACAAATATTTATTCCTGAACTGAGGGAGGCATCCAAAAGGAGAGCCACTCAAAACCACAGGGAGCTGGGCAAACTGTTGGACAATTGAAGGGAAGGGATCCTGCCCGGGAAAACAGACATTTTGAACTACCCAAAATAGCGGGCACCTTTTCCCCAGGTGTTGGAGGGGGCTGGCGGTTCAGGCTGCGTGGCAAACTGGCAGGTGCCAATCCAAAAGGGAAACTCTGAACCATAAAACTCAGAATAAGTTCCCCGAACACTCCAACCACAGGAACCGGCTACAGCTACTGAAGCCGCGGACCCGGCTTCAGCCCCGGGAACCAGCTACAGCAGCTAAAACCGCAAACCTGCTAGTGACTGCACGAACTCAGCACCACTCCCCCTACAGCCGATTGCAGTCGCCAGTTTGCAGGAGAACCTGGGAACAGAGTGGAAAGACTTAAGAAGCGTGGACACCTGTACTGAGTGGGAAAGTCAGTCGCAAGTGCTGTCTGGAAAAGAACAGCTGAGGTTACACAATTCTTAGGCGACAAAACTTTACAGAAATTCCAAAATGGTGATCGGCCATGGAAGGTGGTTACCATGGTAACAGTATAAACTGTAAATCAGGTATAAGCTTCGAAACCACTCACCATGCCACCTGGTGTCCAGAAAGTATATTGCAGTATGAATATATTTCTACGAAAGTTGATCCCTACAGCAGACATATAGATATATATAGGTATATTTCTACACGCAAGAATATTTTTGTAGTTGGTGCCTTTTTTTGTTTTGTTTTGTTTTGTTTTTGTTTTCTTGGGTTTTTTTGTTTTGTTTTGGTCTGTTTTTTCCTCACCATTTTCTTGGAGGAGATTTCGATAATTTTTTACTATTACTTTTTATATAGATATATTTTTCATTTCTATGTTTTCTAATTTTAATTTCTTCTTTCTTCTCTTTTAACATTTCTAACACCACTATTTTCTCTCTTTTTTTTTCTTTCTTTCAATTATTTTACGATTATCACTATTTTTATTGCAGTTGTTCTTATATTGCTCTTGTCGTGGCTGTTGCCTGTATGTCTATGTGTTTCCGTCTGTCTCTGTATCTATGGGCCCATGTGCCTGGTAACCTTTGTATCTGTTTATTTGTTCATTTGGTCTCAATGAGCTTGATGTTACGACCTGCAACTCTGAGCTCCTAGCACTCCCCTGCACTCTCACTCCGTGATCTGGAGACCTGCCCCCCCAGGAGTCCAGATTCTTGGGTGAACTCTCTAGAGGTGTAGACAGGACCTGGACTGCAGCTGGCCAGTGCTGACTTTGCAGCAAAGGAGCAAGAAGACGATGGTTGGCTAAGAGGGAATCACACTGGAGCAGTGGTGCCCGAGGTGCAGAACAACAGCCATCCTCAGCAATAACAAGGCCCACCCCCAGATATCCCATAGCCGCTCCTCCTGTCTTCCTGGGCAACCAGATGAGGCCAAGCATCTTCTCAGATGGCAACCACCACAGAACAGACCTGGGACTGAAACACAGGCCCCATGAGTAAAGGGTTTGCCTGAGGCGGCACTGACCTGGGTGGAACATGGGGACTAGAAAACACACCTGCAGAGCCGGAAAACTCCCAGGGTGGGGCTGATCCAGAGGACTGCTTTACTGAGCCTAAGATGCACCTGGCCCTCAGGGGATCACCAGACTATAGACGAAAGAGGCCAAGAGGCTACAGCTGACAACTAATCGTGCTGCGAATACAAACCCACAGGACTAAAGACAGGGCCTGAGGCACAGGTTCTGGGAACTCAAATCAGCCTCTCCTCTGCAGAGGAATCTAGCAGGGTCAGAAACAAACTCCCACAGGGTTGTTCCGTTCACCCAGTAACATAAACTAAGGGTGGGGCTGGAATTGAGTGAACACCTCCAGCCTCCATCAAGTGCCCAAGGTTGACAGGCCACACCACCCCCTGCTGGATAAAGACAGAGAGTAGAGGCCTAGACGAGCAGACACAGACTACCCTGTGACTTAGGCAGGTGCAAACACCTGGAGTATCTGCTTACTGTAGACAACTGACTGGGTCACAGCCCTGTGGGGCTAGCAGTGACTGGGTGTGACAGAGCTGCAAGGTGGGGAAGGAGGCATAAATCTTCCCAGACTGATCTATTTACTGGGTGACTCCTGACTCCACGCAGCACTGAAGCAAGCCATATTAGAGCAGTCACCAGACCCCTGTGATCCAATTCCCAGGGACCACTTGAACTCTCCCACCCGAGGAAGCTGCTGACTGAGACAATTGATTTGGACCTTTTGAAGTGAGCCACTCACCTGGGGACTATCCAGGTGGTGCCCTGGGTGTGTGGTTGTAGGAAGGTTTGATTTTCCTCTTCCATTTGTTGCCTGTGGTGGGTGGGGTGACTTAATTGCTGGTATTTCTCCACAGCTGAGACTTCAACCCAGTGTAACTGTTTCACAAGGGTCAAATAGAAACCAGCTTAAAGCCAGACAGAACCACTTAGCCCCTCTACACCAAACAGGGCCCCAGTTTCTCAGGCCACAGCACTGTACGGGTCCTCGACAAAACACCAGGGGAGAAATGAAAGGGAGTAAAACAATCATGGGGTAGAATCAGGGGGAAAACTCTGGTAACATGAATAACCAGAATAGATCAAACCCCCCAAGGAAAGATATGGCAGATGTAATTGAAGATCCCATTCACAAACAACTGGCTGAGATGTCAGAAATCAAATTCAGAATTTGGATGGCAAACAAGATTAACAAAATGGAACTAGGAATTCATGGAGAAATTCAAAAGCTGTCTCAAGAATTTAACGAATTTAAAGACAAAACCACCAAAGACTTAGACACACTGAAGCAAGAATTTGCAGTCCTCAAAGATATGAAAAATACAGTAGAATCCCTTAGCAACAGAATGGACCAAGCAGAAGAAAGGATTTCCGACATTGAAGATAAAGCCTTTGAATGCTCCCAAACTCTCAAAGAGGAAGAGAAATGGAGAGCAAAAATGGATCACTCTCTCAGAGAGCTCCGGGATAACTCAAAGAAGGCAAATATCTGACTCATAGGAATTCCTGAAACAGATGAAGTGGCCTCACTGGGCACAGAGGCCCTTCTGCATGAAATTATGAAAGAGAATGTTCCAGATATGCCTAGAGAACCTGAAATTCAGATAGCAGACAGCTTCAGAACCCCAGCACAACTCAACCCCAATAAGACATCCCCCAGGCATATCATAATTAACTTCACTAAAGTTAATATGAAGGAGAAAATTCTCAAAGCAGCCAGGTGAAAGAAAACTATTACCTTCAAAGAGAAGAACATTTGAATGACTGCAGATCTCTCTGCTGAAACTTCTCAAGCCAGAAGAGGGTGGTCATCAACGTTTAATCTCCTAAAGCAAAATAACTTTCAACCCCGGATCTTGTACCCAGCTAAACTGAGTTTCATTTATG
This sequence comes from Nycticebus coucang, assembly GCF_027406575.1. NCBI lineage: Eukaryota > Metazoa > Chordata > Mammalia > Primates > Lorisidae > Nycticebus > Nycticebus coucang. The sequence continues at coordinate 20,473,085 of NC_069785.1, read as the reverse complement.
ATGGAGAAATTAAATACTTTAATGACATTCATATGCTGAAGAAATTTGCTATAATGAAACCAGCTCTTCAGGATATTCTCAGACCTATCCTCCATAATAACCAACCCAATCCTCTACTAAAAAGTAAACTCACTCAGAAACTTCTGATCAAACTCTAACTTCCACAATGGAAAAAGGATTAAAAATGTCCACTGGACTTTTGAAAAACTCAATACCCCAAATTTCACCAAACTTATCAATACTCTCCATTAATGTGAATGGCTTAAACTGCCCTCTAAAGAGACATAGGTTAGCTGACTGGATACAAAAACTCAGGCCAGATATCTGTTGCATACAAGAGTCACATCTTAACTTAAAAGACAAATACAGACTCAGGGTGAAAGGATGGTCAACCATATTTCAGGCAAATGGTAACCAGAAAAAAGCAGGTGTTGCAATTTTATTTGCGGATACAATAGGCTTTAAACCAACAAAAGTAAGGAAGGACAAGAATGGTCACTTCATATTTGTTAAGGGTAAGACTCAATATGATGAGATTTCAATTATTAATATCTATGCACCCAATCAGAATGCACCTCAATTTATAAGAGAAACTCTAACAGACGTGAGCAACTTGATTTCCTCCAACTCCATAATAGTCAGAGATTTTAACACTCCTTTGGCAGTGATGGATCAGTCCTCCAACAAAAAGCTGAGTAAAGAAATTCTAGATTTAAATCTAACCATCCAGCATTTAGATGTAGCAGACATCTACAGAACATTTCATCACAACAAAACTGAATACACATACTTCTCATCAGCCCACGGAACTTACTCCAAAATCGATCACATCTTAGGTCACAAGTCTAACCTCAGTAAATTTAAAGGAATAGAAATTATTCCATGCATCTTCTTGGACCATCATGGAATAAAACTTGAGATGAGTAACAACAGGAATCTGCATACTCATACAAAAACATGGAAGGTAAATAACCTATGCTGAATGATAGCTGGGTCAGAGATGAGATCAAGAAGAAAATTGCCACATTTTTGGAACAAAACAACAATGAAGACACGAACTATCAGAACCTCTGGGACACTGCAAAGGCAGTTCTAAGAGGGAAATTTGTAGCACTGCAAGCCTTCCTCAGGAGAACGGAAAGAGAGGAAGTAAGCAACTTAATGGGACATCTCAAGCGACTGGAAATGGAAGAACACTCCAACCCCAAACCCAGTAGAAGAAAAGAAATAACCAAAATCAGAGCAGAACTAAATGAAATTGAAAAAAAAAAAAAAGAATAATACAACAGATCAATAAATCAAAAAGCTGGTTTTTTGAAAAGGTCAACAAAATAGATAAACTTTTGGCCAACCTAATCAGGAAAAAAAGAGTAAAATCTCTAATCTCATCAATCAGAAATAACACAGACGAAATAACAACAGACTCCTCAGAAATCAAAAAAATCCTTAATGAATATTACAAGAAACTTTACTCTCATAAATATGAAAATCTGAAGGAAATTGACCATTACTTGGAAGCACGTCACCTTCCAAGACTTAACCAAAATCAAGTGGAAATGTTGAACAGGCCCATATCAAGTTTGGAAATAACATCAACCATACAAAATCTCCCCAAAAAGAAAAGCCCGGGACCAGATGGTTTTATGTCAGAATTCTACCAAACCTTTAAAGAGGAATTAGTACCTATATTACTCAACCTGTTCCAAAAGGTAGAAAAAGAAAGAAGACTACCCAACACGTTCTATGAAGCAAACAACACCCTGATCCCCAAACCAGGAAAAGACCCAACAAGAAAAGAAAATTATAGACCAATATCACTAATGAATATAGATGCAAAAATATTCAACAAGGTTCTAACAAACAGAATCCAGCAACATATCAAACAAATCATACATCATGACCAAGTCGGTTTTATCCCAGGGTCTCAAGGCTGGTTCAATATACGTAAATCTATAAATGTAATTCAGCACATAAACAAATTAAAAAACAAAGACCATATGATTCTCTCAATCAATGCAGAAAAAGCTTTTGATAACATCCAACATCCCTTCATGATCAGAACATTTAAGAAAATTGGTATAGAAGGAACATTTCTTTTTTTTTTTTTTTTTGTAGAGACAGAGTCTCACTGTACCGCCCTTGGTAGAGTGCCGTGGCGTCATACGGCTCACAGCAACCTCTAACTCTTGGGCTTACGCAATTCTCTTGCCTCAGCCTCCCGAGTACCTGGGACTACAGGCGCCCGCCACAACGCCCGGCTATTTCTTTGTTGCCGTTTGGCCGGGGCTGGGTTTGAACCAGCCACCCTCGGCATAGAGGCCATCTACAGCAAACCCACAGTCAATATCATATTGAATGGAGTTAAATTGGAATCATTTCCACTCAGATCAGGAACCAGACAAGGCTGCCCATTGTCTCCGTTGCTTTTTAACATTGTAATGGAAGTTTTAGCCACCGCAATTAGGGAAGAAAAGGTGATCAAGGGTATCCATATAGGGTCAGAAGAGATCAAACTTTCGCTCTTCGCAGATGATATGATTGTATATCTGGAAAACACTAGGGACTCTACTACAAAACTCTTAAAAGTGATCAAGGAATACAGCAGCGTCTCAGGTTACAAAATCAACATTCATAAATCGGTAGCCTTTATATATACCAACAATAGTCAAGTTGAAAAAACCATTAAGGACTCTATCCTATTCACAGTAGTGCCAAAGAAGATGAAATATTTGGGAGTTTATCTAACAAAGGACGTGAAAGATCTATATAAAGAGAACTATGAAACTCTAAGAAAAGAGATAGCTGAGAATGTTAACAAATGGAAAAATATACCATGGTCATGGTTGGGAAGAATCAACATTGTTAAAATGTCCATACTACCCAAAGCAATATATAATTTCTTTTTTTTTTCTTTTTTTTTTTTTTTTGCAGTTTTGGCTGGGGCTGGGTTTGAACCCGCCACCTCTGGCATATGGTGCTGGCGCCTTACTCCATTGAGCCACAGGCGCCACCAGCAATATATAATTTCTTTTTTTTTTTAATTTTTTATTGTTGGGGATTCGTTGAGGGTACAATAAGCCAGGTTACATTGATTGCAATTGTTAGGCAAAGTCCCTCTTGCAATCATGTCTTGCCCCCACAAAGTGTGACACACACCAAGGCCCCACCCCCCTCCCTTCATCCCTCTTTTCACAAGAATGGAGAAGCATGAATTCTATATACTCAATTTTGATATGAGGACAATTAATGACAATTAAGGTTATGCGGGGGGGAGGAAAAGCAATATATAATTTCAATGCAATCCCCATTAAAGCTCCGCTGTCATACTTTAAAGATCTTGAAAAAACATACTTTGTTTTATATGGAATCAGTAAAAAACTCAAATAGCCAAGACATTACTCAAAAATAAAAACAAAGCAGGAGGAATCACGCTACCAGACCTCAGATTATAGTACAAATCGATAGTGATCAAAACAGCATGGCACAAAAACAGAGAAGTAGATGTCTGGAACAGAATAGAGAACCAAGAGATGAATCTAGCTAATTACCGTTATTTAATCTTTGACAAGCCAACTAAAAACATTCAAGGGGGAAAAGATTCCCTATTTAACAAATGGTGCTTGGTGAACTGGCTGGCAACCTGTAGAAGACTGAAACTGGACCCACACCTTTCACCATTAACCAAGATGGACTCTCACTGGATTAAAGATTTAAACTTAACACATGAAACTATAAAAATACTAGAAGAGAGTGCAGGGAAAACCCTTGAAGAAATTGGGTTGGGCGAGTTTTTTATGAGAAGGACCCCCAGGGCATTTGAAGCTGCTTCAAAAATACACTACTGGGACTTGATCAAACTAAAAAGCTTCTGCACAGCCAAGAACACAGTAAGTAAAGCAAGCAAACAGCCCTCAGAATGGGACAAGATATTTGCAGGTTACATCTCCGACAAAGGTTTAATAACCAGAATCCACAGAGAACTCAAACGCATTAGCAAGAATAGAACAAGGGATCCCATCGCAGGCTGGGCAAGGGACTTGAAGAGAAACTTCTCTGAAGAAGACAGGCACAGGCGGCGCCTGTGGCTCAGTGACTGGGGCGCCGGCCCCATATGCCGAGGGTGGCAGGTTCAGACCCAGCCCCGGCCAAGCTGCAACGGAAAAATAGCTGGGCGTTGTGGCGTGTGCCTGTAGTCCCAGCTGCTTGGGAGGCTGAGGCAGGAGAATCACGTAAGCCCAGGAGTTGGAGGTTGCTGTGAGCTGTGTGACGCCACGGCACTCTACCCAACGGCGGTACAGTGAGACTCTGTCTCTACTCAAAAAAAAAAGAAGACAGGCGCAGGGCCTTCAGACATATGAAAAAATGCTCATCATCTTTAATCATCAGAGAAATGCAAATCAAAACTACTTTGATATATCATCTAACTCCAGTGAGACTAGCCTACATCACAAAATCCCAAGACCAGAGATGTTGGCGCAGATGTGGAGAAAAGGGAACACTTTTGCACTGCTGGTGGGAATGCAAATTAATACATTCCTTTGGAAAGAGATATGGAGAAAACTTAGAGATCTAAAAATAGATCTGCCATTCAATCCTGTAATCCCTCTACTGGGCATATACCCAGAAGACCAAAAATCACATCATAACAAAGATATTTGTATCAGAATATTTATTGCAGCCCTATTCATAATTGCTAAGTCATGGAAAAAGCCCAAGTGCCTATCAACCCATGAATGGATTAATAAATTGTGGTATATGTACACCATGGAATATTATGCAGCCTTAAAGAAAGATGGAGACTTTACCTCTTTCATGTTTACATGGATGGAGCTGGAACATATTCTTCTTAGTAAAGTGTCTCAAGAATGGAAGAAAAAGTACCCAATGTACTCACCCTTATTATGAAACTAATGTAGGACCTGCACATGAAAGCCATACCCCAGTTACAACCTAAGAATAGGGAGAAGGGGGAAATGGAGGGGAGGGAGGGGGGAGGTGGGTGGAGGGAGAGGGATTGGTGGGATTATACCTGCGGTGCATCTTACAAGGGTATATGTGAATCTTAGTAAATGTGGAATGTAAATGTCTTAACACAATAGCTAAGAAAATGCCAGGAAAGCTATGTTAACTAGTGTGATGAAAATGTGTCAAACGGTCTATAAACCAAGTGTATGGTGCCCCATGATCATACTAATGTACACAGCTATGATTTAATAAAAAATAAATAAAAATAAATAAAAAAAGAAATCAAATTCAGAATCTAGATAGCAAATAAGATCAAATTAGAATTCCAAGCAGTAACCCAAAAGATATCTCAAGAATTCAACGAATTCAAAGACCAAATGACCAAAAATTTTGACACATTAAGACAAGAAGTTGCAGCCCTCAAAGATCTCAGAAACACAGTAGAATCCCTCAGTAACAGAATGGAGCGAGCAGAAGAAAGGATTTCTGACATTGAAGACAAAGCTTTTGAACAGTCCCACTCTCAAAGAGGAATAGAAATGGAGAGCAAAAACAGATCACTCTCTCAGAGAGCTCTCGGATAATTCGAAGAAAACCAATATTCATACTATAGGGATCCCCAAAAGCGACAAAGTGGCTTCAAAAGGCACAGAGTCTCTTCTCCATGAGATCATGAAGGAGAACTTTCCAGACATGCCAAGAGATTCTGAAATTCAGATAGCAGACAGTTTCAAAACTCCAGCACGACTCAACCCAAATAAGACATCCCCCAGACACATCATAATCAATTTCACTAAAGTTCATATGAAGGAGAAAATTCTGAAAGCAGCCAGACGAAAGAAAACCATCACCTAGAAGGGCAAGAATATTAGAATAACTGCAGATCTCTCTGCTGAAACCTTTCGAGCTAGAAGAGGATGGTCATCGATTTTTAATCTCCTAAAACAAAACAACTTTCAACCCAGGATCCTGTACCCAGCTAAACTGAGTTTCATTATGATGGAGAAATTAAATACTTCAATGACATTCACATGTTCAAAAATTTGCCACAACTAAACCAGCTCTCCAGGATATTCTCAGACCTATCCTCCATAAAGACCAGCATAATCCTCCACCACAAAAGTAAACCCACCCAGAAAATTTTGATCAAACTCCAACTTCCACAGTCGCAAAAGGATTAAAAACGTCCACCGGACTCTCAAAAGGCTTATCAATATTCTCAATTAATGTGAATGGTTTAAATTGTCCTCTAAAGAGGCACAGGTTGGCTGACTGGATTCAAAAACTCAAGCCAGATATCTGCTGCATACAAGAATCACATGTTACATTAAAAGACAACTATAGGGTGGCACCTGTGGCTCAGTGAGCAGGGCGCCAACCCCATATACCAAGGGTGGCGGGTTCAAACCCAGCCCTGGCCAAACTGCAACAAAAAAATAGCCAGGCGTTGTGGTGGGCGCCTGTAGTCTCAGCTACTCGGGGGGCTGAGGCAGGAGAATCACCTAAGCACAGCAGTTGGAGGTTGCTGTGAGCTGTGTGATGCCACAGCACTCTACTGAGGGCAACAAAGTGAAACTGTGTCTCTACCAAAAAAAAAAAAAAGTGAGACTCTGTCTCTAAAAATAATAATAATAATAATAAAAGACAACTATAGACTCAAGGTGAAGGGATAGTCATGTATACTCCAGGCAAATGGAAAGCAGAAAAAAGCAGGCATTGCAATCCTATTCGTAGATGCAATAGGCTTTAAACCAACCAAAATAAGGAAGGATAAGGATGGACACTTCATATTTGTTAAAGGTAATACTCAATATGATGAGATTTCAATTATTAATATTTATGCGCCAAACCAGAACGCACCTCAATTTATAAGAGAAACTCTAACAGACATGAGCAACTCGATTTCCTCCAGTTCTATACTAGTTGGAGATTTTCACACCCTTTTAGCAGTCCTGGATAGATCCTCCAAAAAGAAGCTAAACAAAGAAATTTTAGATTTAAACTGAATACACATTCTTCTCATCAGCCCATGGAACATACTCCAAAATTGACCACATCCTAGGCCACAAATCTAAACTCAGCAAATTTTAAAAAATAGAAATTATTCCTTGCATCTTCTCAGACCATCATGGAATAAAAGTTGAACTAAATAACAACAGGAACCTGCATACCCATACAAAAACATGGAAGCTAAGCAACCTTATGCTGAAGGATAGATGGGTTATAGACAAGATTAAGAAGGAAATCACCAAATTTTTGGAACAAAACAACAATCAAGACATGAATTATCAGAACCTCTGGGATACTGCAAAGGCAGTCCTAAAAGGGAAATTTATAGCACTGCAAGCCTTCCTCAAGAAAACGGAAAGAGAGGAAGTCAATAACTTAATGGGATATCTCAAGCAACTGAAGAAGGAAGAACACTCCAACCCCAAATGCAGCAGAAGAAAAGAAATAACCAAAATCAGAGCAGAATTAAATGAAATTGAAAACAAAAGAATTATACAACAGATCAATAAATCCAAAAGTTGGTTTTTTGAAAAGATCAATAAAATAGATAAACCTTTGGCCAACCTAACCAGGAAAAAAAGAGTAAAATCTCTAATTTTATCAATCAGAAATGGTAACGATGAAATAACAACAGACCCCTCAGAAATTCAAAAAATCCTTAATGAATATTACATAAAACTCTACTCTCACAAATATGAAAATCTGAAAAAAATCGACCAATACCTGGAAGTACGCCACCTACCAAGACTTAGCCAGAACAAAGTGGAAATGTTGAACAGGCCTATATCGAGTTCTGAAATAGCATCAACTATACAAAATCTCCCTAAAAAGAAAAGCCCAGGACCAGATGGCTTTATGTCAGAATTCTACCAAACCTTTAAAGAACTAGTACCTATGTTACTAAACCTCTTCCAAAATATAGAAAAAGAAGGAATATTACCCAACACATTCTACAAAGCAAACATTACCTTGATCCTCAAACCAGGGAAAGACCCAACAAGAAAAGAAAATTATAGACCAATATCACTAATGAATATTGATGCTAAAATACTCAATAAGATCCTAACAAACAGAATCCAACAAAACATGAAAAAAATTATACACCACGACCAAGTGGGATTTATCCCGGGTCTCAAGGCTGGTTCAATATACATAAATCTATAAATGTAATTCAGCACATAAACAAACTAAAAAATAAGGACCGTATGATTCTTTCAATTGATGCAGAAAAAGCTTTTGATAATATCTAGCATCCCTTCATGATCAGAACACTTAAGAAAATTGGTATAAAAGGGACATTTCTTTTTTTTTTTTTTGTAGAGACAGAGTCTCACTGTACCACCCTTGGGTAGAGTGCCATGGCATCACACGGCTCACAGCAACCTCTAACTCTTGGGCTTACACGATTCTCTTGCCTCAGCCTCCCAAGCAGCTGGGACTACAGGCACACGCCACAACGCCCGGCTATTTTTCTGTTGCAGTTTGGCCGGGGCTGGGTCCGAACCCGCCACCCTCGGCATATGGGGCCGGTGCCCTACTCACTGAGCCACAGGCACCGCTGAGAAGGGACATTTCTTAAACTAATAGAGGCCATCTACAGCAAACCCACAGCCCATATTGTATTGAATGGAGTTAAATTGAAATCATTTCCACTTAGATCAGGAACCAGGCAAGGTTGCCCATTGTCTCCATTGCTCTTTAACATTGTAATGGAAGTTTTAGCCATTGCAATTAGGGAAGAAAAGGTGATCAAGGGTATCCACATAGGGTCAGAAGAGATCAAACTTTCACTCCTCACAGATGATATGATCATATATCTGGAAAACACTAGGGATTCTTTTTTTTTTATTGTTAAATCATAGCTGTGTACATTAGCGCAATCGCCTGTACCCATTTATAAGATGTAACATAGATGTGGCCCCACTCATTACCCTCCCTCCACCAAAACCTCCCCCCTCCCTTCCCTTTCCTTGGCCCTTTCCCCATAGTCTTGTGCTATAGTTGGGTTATAGTCTTCATGTGAAAGCTATAATTTAGCTTCATAGTAGGGCTGAGTACATTGGATACTTTTTTTTCCATTCCTGAGATACTTTCCTAAGAAGAATATGTTCCAGCTCCATCCATGTAAACATGAAAGAGGTAAAGTCTCCATCTTTCTTTAAGGCTGCATAGTATTCCATGGTATACATATACAATTTGCTAGTCCATTCGTGAGTCCATGGGCACTTGGGCTTCTTCCATGACTTAGCAATTATGAATTGGGCTGCAATAAACATTCTGGTACAGATGTCTTTGTTATATTGTGATTTTTGGTCTTCTGGGTATAAACCTAGTAAAGGAATTATAGGCTCGAATGGCAGGTCTATTTTTAGGTCTCTAAGTATTCTCCAAACATCCTTCCAGAAGGAACGTATTAGTGGGCATTCCCACCAGCAGTGTAGAAGTGTGCCCTTTCCTCCACATCCACGCCAACATCTCTGGTTTGGGGATTTTGTTATGTGGGCTACTCTTACTGGGGTTAGAAGATATCTCAGAGTAGTTTTGATTTGCATTTCTCTGATGATTAAGGATGATGAGCTTTTTTTCATGTGTTTGTAGATTTTGCGTCGGTCTTCTTTAGAGAACGTTCTCTTAAGTGCCTTGCCCCCCCTGAAATGGGGTCATGTGTTCTTTTCATGCTAATAAATTTGAGTTTTCTGTGAATTCTGGTTATTAGAGCTTTATCAGAGGTATAACCTGCAAATATTTTCTCCCATTCTGAGGGCTGTCTGCTTGCTTTACTCACTATGTTCTTGGCTGTGCAGAAGCTTTTTAGTTTGATCAGGTCCCAGTAGTGTATTTTTTTTTTTCAAAGAAAAATATGGAACGCTTCACGAATTTGCCTGTCATCCTTGCGCAGGAGCCATGCTACCAGTAGTGTATTTTTGATACTGCTTCAATTGCCTGGGGAGTCCTCCTCATAAAATATTCACCCAGGCCGATTCCTTCAAGAGTTTTCCCTGCACTTTCTTCAAGTATTTTTATAGTTTCATGTCTTAAGTTTAAATCTTTTTTTTCAATCCTCATGAAGCTATCTTTTATTGAATATCTATTATAAGCCAAACACTGTAATAAGCATGTTTTATTCAAATATTCATTATTTACATATAATTTATTTGTTTAAACTTACATCCTTATTTCTTTTTTTTTTTTTATTGTTGGGGATTCATTGAGGGTACAATAAGCCAGGTTACACTGATTGCAATTGTTAGGTAAAGTCCCTCTTGCAATCATGTCTTGCCCCCATAAAGTGTGACACACACCAAGGCCCCACCCACCTCCCTCCTTCCCTCTTTCTGTTCCCCCCCCATAACCATAATTGTCATTAATTGTCCTCATATCAAAATTGAGTACATAGGATTCATGCTTCTCCATTCTTGTGATGCTTTACTAAGAATAATGTCTTCCACGTCCATCCAGGTTAATACGAAGGATGTAAAGTCTCCATTTTTTTTAATGGCTGAATAGTATTCCATGGTATACATATACCACAGCTTGTTAATCCATTCCTGGGTTGGTGGGCATTTAGGCTGTTTCCACATTTTGGCGATTGTAAATTGAGCTGCAATAAACAGTCTAGTACAAGTGTCCTTATGATAAAAGGATTTTTTTCCTTCTGGGTACATGCCCAGTAATGGGATTGCAGGATCAAATGGGAGGTCTAGCTTGAGTGCTTTGAGGTTTCTCCGTACTTCCTTCCAGAAAGGTTGTACTAGTTTGCAGTCCCACAAGCAGTGTAAAAGTGTTCCCTTCTCTCCACATCCACACCAGCATCTGCAGTTTTGAGATTTTGTGATGTGGGCCATTCTCACTGGGGTTAGATGATATCTCAGGGTTGTTTTGATTGGCATTTCTCTAATATATAGAGATGATGAACATTTTTTCATGTGTTTGTTAGCCATTCGTCTGTCGTCTTTAGAGAAATTTCTATTCATGTCTCTTGCCCATTGATATAAGGGATTGTTGGCTTTTTTCATGTGGATTAATTTGAGTTCTCTATAGATCCTAGTTATCAAGCTTTTGTCTGATTGAAAATATGCAAATATCCTTTCCCATTGTGTAGGTTGTCTCTTTGCTTTGGTTATTGTCTCCTTAGCTGTACAGAAGCTTTTCAGTTTAATGAAGTCCCATTTGTTTATTTTTGCTGTTGTTGCGATTGCCATGGGAGTCTTCTTCATGAAGTCTTTCCCCAGGCCAATATCTTCCAGTGTTTTTCCAATGCTTTCTTGGAGGATTTTTATTGTTTGATGCCTTAAGTTTAAGTCCTTTATCCATCTTGAATCAATTTTTGTGAGTGGGGAAAGGTGTGGGTCCAGTTTCAGTCTTTTTTTTTTTTTTTTTTATATTTGAAATCAGAATACTGTTATTTAATTTTCTTAAAATGTGTATGGAAATCCATGGCTTTGCTTCAATATAAATTATGTAATAAAGCCAAATTCAGTGTGAAAACACATCTACTTAGAAAACATTTGGCTCCCAGAGTTCTTTGCAGATTGCTTGAGAATCACTAAAGATTAACCACTCATTTACATATTTTTATTTGGAAATGTATATATCAATACAGTGAAACTAAATGTTAGACATGGGATGACAGCAGTTTAGATATGATCAATTTATTATAAAAGAGAGACATGGAAATTATTTACATGATGCAAGATTTCAGAACTTTAGTGGAATGGGCAGCTTCACGTCAATGCCATTTCAGTAGTGATTTATTTCAGTCTACATACTTTCCAAGAATGTCACCATCTCTAAATAAAAAATAATCCTTGTCATCTAGAACTACTTTAGTGCCTCCATATTCTGGGAGAAGAACTTTATCTCCAACTTTCACACTAACTGGTTGAATCTCTCCACCCTTTCCTTTAGAGCCTGACCCAACAGCCACTACTGTTGCTTGCAATACTTTTCCTTGAGATTTTTCTGGAAGCATAATGCCTCCTTTGGTTACAGTTTCGGCTGCACACCTTTCAACCAATACTCGGTCGAAGAGTGGAAGAAACTTTCTAAATGCTTGTCCTGCCATGGCTCCCACCTCCGTAGCCACCACTCTACTCTCGCCCCAGTTTCAGTCTTTTACATGTAGACATCCAGTTCTCCCAACACCATTTATTGAATAGGGAGTCTTTCCCCCAAGGTATGTTCTTGTTTGGTTTATCAAAGATTAGGTGGTTGTAAAATGTTAGTTTCATTTCTTGGTTTTCAATTCGATTCCAAGTGTCTATGTCTCTGTTTTTGTGCCAGTACCATGCTGTCTTGAGCACTATGGCTTTGTAGTACAGACTAAAATCTGGTATGCTGATGCCCCCAGCTTTATTTTTGTTACAGAGAACTGCCTTAGCTATACGGGTTTTTTTCCGGTTCCATACAAAATGCAGAATCATTTTTTCCAAATCTTGAAAGTACGATTTTGGTATTTTGACAGGAATGGCATTGAATAGGTAGATTGCTTTGGGAAGTATAGACATTTTAACAATGTTGATTCTTCCCATCCATGAGCATGGTATGTTCTTCCATTTGTTAATATCCTCTGCTATTTCCTTTCTGAGGATTTCATAGTTTTCTTTATAGAGGTCCTTCACCTCCTTCGTTAGGTATACTCCTAGGTATTTCATTTTCTTTGAAACTATGGTGAAGGGAGTTGTGTCCTTAATTAGCTTCTCATCTTGACTGTTATTGGTGTACACAAAGGCTACTGACAAGTTTAAATCTTTTATCCAGTGAGAGTCTATTTTAGTTAAAGGTGAAAGGTGTGGGTCCTGTTTCAATCTTCTACAGGTTGCCAGCCAGTTTACCCAGCACCATTTGTTAAATAGGGAATCTTTTCCCCACTGAATGTTTTTAATTGGCTTGTCAAAGATCAAATAATGGTAAGTAGCTGGATCCATCTCTTGGTTCTCTATTCTGTTCCAGACATCTACTTCTCTGCTTTTGTGGTAGTACCATGCTGTTTTGATCACTATGGATTTATAGTACAGTCTCAGGTCTGGTAGCGTGATTCCTTCTGCTTTGTTCTTATTGCTCAGTAATGTTTTGGCTATTCGAGGTTTTTTTTCTGATTCCATATAAAATGAAGTATTATTTTTTCAAGATCTTTAAAGTATGACAATGGAGCTTTAACAGGAATTGCATTAAAATTATATCTTGCTTTGGGCAGTATGGACATTTTAACAATGTTGATTCTTCCCAGCCATGAGCATGGTATGTTTTTCCATCTGTTAACATCTTCGGCTATTTCTTTTCTTAGAGTTTCACAGTTCTCTTTGTAGAGATCTTTCACATCTTTTGTTAGGTATACTCCCAAATATTTCATCTTCTTTGGCACTACTGTGAAAGGAATAGAGACCTTGATTGTTTGTTCAGCTTGGTTATTGTTGGTACATATAAAGGCTACAGATTTATGGGTGTTGATTTTGTAGCCTGAGACATTGCTATATTCCTTGATCTCTTCTAAAAGTTTTGTAGTAGAATCCCTAGTGTTTTCCAGATATACGATCCTATCATCTGCAAAGAGTGAAAGTTTGATCTCTTCTGACCCTATGTGGATACCCTTGATTGCCTTTTATTCCCTAATTGTGATGGCTAAAACTTCCATTACAATGTTAAAGAGCAATGGAGACAATGGGCAACCTTGCCTGGTTCCTGATCTAAGTGGAAATGATTTCAATTTAACTCCATTCAATACGATATTGACTGTGGGTTTGCTGTAGAGGCCTCTATTAGTTTAAGAAATGTCCCTTCTATACCAATTTTCTTAAGTGTTCTGATCATGAAGGGATGCTGGATATTATCAAAAGCTTTTTCTGCATAAATTGAAAGAACCATATGGTCTTTATTTTTAAGTTTTTTTATGTGTTGAATTACATTTATAGATTTACGTATATTGAACCAGCCTTGAGACCCTGGGATAAATCTGACTTGGTCATGGTGTATAATTTTTTTAAAGTGTTGTTGAATTCTGTTTGTTAGGATCTTATTGAGTATTTTAGCATCTATATTCATTAGTGATATTGGTCTATAATTTTCTTTTCTTGTTGGGTCTTTCTCTGGTTTGGGGATCAAGGTGATGTTTGCTTCATAGAATGTGCTGGGTAATATTCCTTCTTTTTCTATATTTTGGAAGAGGTTTAGTAGTATAGGTACTAGTTCTTCTTTAAATGTTTGGTAGAATTCTGACATAAAGCCATCTGGTCCTGGGCTTTTCTTTTTAGGGAGATTTTGTATGGTTCATGCTATTTCAGAACTTGATATAAGCCTGTTCAACATTTCCACTTTGTTCTGGCTAAGTTTTGGTAGGTGGAGTGCTTCCAGGTATTGGTCGATTTCTTTCAGATTTTCATATTTGTGAGAGTAGAGTTTCTTGTAGTATTTGTTAAGGATTTTTTGAATTTCTGAGGGGTCTGTTGTTATTTCATCGTTACCATTTCTGATTGATGAAATTAGAGATTTTACTCTTTTTTTTCTGGTTAGGTTGGCCAAAGGTTTATGTATTTTATTGATCTTTTCAAAAAACCAGCTTTTGGATTTATTGATCTGTTGTATAATTCTTTTGTTTTCAATTTCATTTAATTCTGCTCTGATTTTGGTTATTTCTTTTCTTCTGCTGCATTTGGGGATAAACTGTGCTTCTTTCTCCAATTGCTTGAGATGTTCCATTAAGTTATTGACTTCCTCTCTTTCCGTTTTCTTGAGGAAGGCTTGCAGTGCTATAAATTTCCCTCTTAGGACTGCCTTTACAGTATCCCAGAGGTTCTGATAATTCATGTCTTGATTGTTGTTTTATTCCAAAAATATGGTGATTTCCTTCTTAATCTCGTCTATAACCCATGTATCCTTCAGCATAAGGTTGTTTAGCTTCCATGTTTTTGTATGGGTATGCAGGTTCCTGTTGTTATTTAGTTCAACTTTTATTCCATGATGGTCTGAGAAGATGCAAGGAATAATTTCTACTTTTTAAAATTTGTTGAGGTTAGATTTGTGGCCGGGGATGTGGTCGATTTTAGAGTATGTTCTGTGGGCTGATGAGAAGAATGTGTATTCAGTTTTTTGGGGATGAAATGTTCTGTAGATGTCTGTTAAGTCCAGATGTTGAATGGTTGAGTTTAAATCTAGAATTTCTTTGCTTAGCTTCTTTTTGGAGAATCTATCCAGGACTGCTAAAGGGGTGTTAAAATCTCCAACTAGTATAGAACTGGAGGAAAATGAGTTGCTCATGTCTGTTAGAGTTTCTCTTATAAATTGAGGTGTGTTGTGGTTAGGTGCATAAATATTAATAATTGAGATCTCATCATATTATTACCTTTAACAAATATGAAATGTCCATCCTTATCCTTAATTATTTTGGTTGGTTTAAAGCCTATTGCGTCTGCGAACAGGATTGCAACGCCTGCTTTTTTCTGCTTTCCGTTTGCCTGGAATATAGATGACCATCCCTTCACCTTGAGTCTATATCTGTCTTTTAATGTAAGATGCGATTCTTGGATGCAGCAGATATCTGGCTTGAGTTTTTGTATCCAGTCCGCCAACCTATGCCTCCTTAGAGGACAATTTAAACCATTCACATTAATTGAGAGTATTGATAAGCCTTTCGAGAGACCGGTGGACATTTTTAATCCTTTTGCGACTGTGGAAGTTGGAATTTGATCAAAAATTTTGGGGGTGGGTTTACTTTTGTGGTGGAGAATTACGCTGGTCTTTATGGAGGATAGGTCTAAGAATGTCCTGGAGAGCTGATTTAGTTGTGGCAAATTTCTTCAACATGTGAATGTCATTGAAGTATTTAATTTCTCTGTCATAAATGAAGCTCAGTTTAGCTGGGTACAGGATCCTCGGTTGAAAGTTATTTTGTTTTAGGAGATTAAAAGTCGATGACCATCCTCTTCTAGCTTGAAAGGTTTCAGCAGAGAGATCTGCAGTTATTCTGATATTCTTCCCCTTGTAGGTAATGGTTTTCTTTCATCTGGCAGCTTTCAGAATTTTCTCCTTCATATTAACTTTAGTGAAATTGATTATGATGTGTCTGGGGGATATCTTATTTGGGTTGAGTCATGCTGGAGTTCTGAAACTGTCTGCTATCAGAATTTTGGGATCTCTTGGCATGTCTGGAAAGTTCTCCTTCATAATCTCACGGAGAAGAGACTCTGTGCCTTGTGAAGCCACTTCGTCACTTTCGGGGATCCCTATAAGACGAATATTGGTTTTCTTCAAATTATCCGAGAGCTGTCTGAGAGAGTGGTCTGTTTTTGCTCTCCATTTCTCTTCTTCTTTGAGGGTTTGGGAGCATTGGAAAGCTTTGTCTTCAATGTCAGAAATCCTTTCTTCTGCTTGCTCCATTCTGTTACTGAGGGATTCTACTGTGTTTCTCAGATCTTTGAGGGATGCAACTTCTTGTCTCAATGTGTCAAAATCTTTGGTCATTTGGTCTTTGAATCCGTTGAATTCTTAAGATAACTTTTGGAATTCTAATTCGATCTTATTTGCTATCCAGATCCTGAATTCAATTTCTGACATCTCAGCTATTTGTTTGTGCATGGGGTCTTGTGCTGTTTCTGCCCCATTGATCTTTGGGGGAGTTGATCTACTCTGATTATTCATATTGCCAGAGTTTTTCTGTTGATTTCGCCTCATGATTGTTTTTCACCGTTGCCTCTAGCTGTTCTTTGAGTTGGGGAGGTATCTCTCCAAGATTAGACGCCAGCGGGATCACTCTATTGTTGCTGGATCTTTATAGGGAGTGACCCTGTGTAGTTTCTCTGGGGCTACTCTAGCTAGGGAGTTCTGGTTGTGGAAGCAGCTCCAGTTTGTGACACACCCAAATCCAGCAACAGGGCTGGGGATGGTGCACACAGTTCGTGGAGTGCCAGGCGCCCAGTGACTTTGGCACAGAGAGCCCAAGGCTCCAGCAGTCTCTGGCCAGGAGAAGAGCTCTGCGCAGAGGCAGGGAGGGCTCCAAGGGGCACGCAGCTACCAGAGTCCCTGTCCAGATGAACGGGCTAGTGTGGAAGCTGGGAGGATACAGGAGGGAGGATACAGGGTTGCGTGGCTCCCGCAGTTCCCGGTCAGGGAATGAGGAGGCCCGGTGGGTGTGGGTCATCCGTAGGGGGTCACCGCACAGCTCTTATGGAGGTCTGGACGGAGCCAAGCCCAGGAGTTTGAGGTTGCTATGAGCTGTGATGTCACGGCACTCTACCCAGGGCAACAGCCCAAGGCTCCAGTGTGCCAAAACCATCTCACTCTGCCCCTAAGGATTAAGGCTGTAAGGCAGCTCAGTCCCCGCCTTTAGGCTGCTCAGTCAGTAGGTTACTTTGACCACCCAATCCCTGCTCTGAGACCCTGAGGATGGAGCTTGCTGGGGCAGTTCTTTCACAATGGCTTCCTGTGCCCAGCTCAGTGGCTCAGTCTGGGGCCCCAGACAATGCCCAAAGTTCTCCACACTCCTGCTCAAGCTCTCCCCAAGGCAGTTCAACTGAGTGCCAAATCCAAGAACACTGAAACAGTTCACAGGTAAGGCCTTTCTGGTGTGCAGTCTCACTGCTGCTTGTACTTACGGTTGCTGGCGTGATTAGGTCAATCGAACACATGCAACCACTTACCAGTTTTCCACTGTTTTTGTCCTCCTCTTGGGGTCCAGAAGTCCCTTTCTGGCTCCCTGTATCCTCAAAGGGATGATTATAGGCAGATCCCACCAGCCAGAGATGCCTGGAGTCTTGTCTCCCCAGACTCGCTGTTCCCAGTTGCAGGGAAGCTGTTATTCGGCCGCCATCTTTAATCTCTCCAACACTAGGGATTCTACTACAAAACTTTTAGAAATGATCAAGGAATACATCAATGTCTCAGGCTACAAAATCAACACCCATAAATCTGTAGCCTTTATATATACCAATAACCAAGCCAAAAAAACAGTCAAGGACTCTATTCCTTTCACAGTAGTGCCAAAGAAGATGAAATATTTGGGAGTATACCTAACAAAGGACATGAAAGATCTCTACAAAGAGAACTATGAAACTTTAAGAAAAGAAATAGCTGACGATGTTAACAAATGGAAAAACATACCATGCTCATAGCTGGGAAGAATCAACATTGTTAAAATGTCTATATTATCCAAAGCAATATATAATTTTAATGCAATTCCTATTAAAGCTCCATTGTCATATTTTAAAGATCTTGAAAAAATAATACTTCATTTTATATGGAATCAGAAAAAAACCTCGAATAGCCAAAACATTACTGAGCAATAAAAACACAGCAGGAGGAATCACGCTACCAGACCTGAGACTGTACTATAAATTGATAGTGATCAAAGCAGCATGGTATTGGCACAAAAACAGAAAAGTAGATGTCTGGAACAGAATAGAGAACCAAGAGATGAATCTAGCTACTTACCACTATTTGATCTTTGACGAGCCAATTAAAAACATTCAGCGGGGAGGTGGAGCAAGATGGCAGCTGAGTAACAGCTTCCTTGCATCTGGGCACCATGAGTCTGGGGATATAGGACTCCAGGCATCTCTGGCTGGTGGGATCTGCCTATCATCACCCCTGAGAGCATACAGGGAGTCAGCGAGAGACTTCTGGACCCCAAGAGGAGGACTAAAACAGTGGAAAACTGGCAAGTGGTTGCGTGTGTTCAATCCATCTAAACCCGCCCGCAACTGTAAGCTCAGTAGCAGCAAGACTGCAAACCAGAAAGGCCTTACCTGTGAACTGTTTCGGTGTCTTTGGACTTGGCACTCAGCTGAACTGCCTTGGGGAGAGCCTGAGCGGGAGTGCAGAGAACTTTGGCCTTTGTCTTGGGCCCCAGTCTGAGCCACTGAGCCAGACAGAGCTAATAGTGTTTGGCTCTGGGTCACAGGCAGACATTGTGAGCGATCTGCCCCAGCAAGCTCCGCCATCAGGGTCGGAGAGCTGGAATTGGTTGGGAGTTGGTAACCCAGTGACCAAGTAGCCTAAGGGCGGGGTCTGAGCTGCCTTGCAGCCCTAACCCTCCGGGCAGAGGGAGACCAGTTTTAACACACAGGGTAAGTGGATAGCCACTTCAGCAGTGATTCCAGCGACAAGCACTTCCCTGAGAAAGCTTCTGTTCAGTAAGTGAACAAGTTCAAAGTGCCTTTTAAGTGGGCTGAAGAGAGATTTAGGGTGTCTACCTGCTGGGGTTTGAGAAACTAGCAGCCTCCAGTCGTATCAGAACTGCGATTAACATCTCATACCCCAGAAGACCACGTGTTGCCCAGACAATATTCAATAACATATACATACTGCTTTGTTTTTGGTTGTGTTTTTTTTTGTTTTTTTTTTGGTTTGGTTGTTTTTTTTTTGTTTGTTTATTTTGATGTTGTGGATTGTTGTTTTGTTTTTTAAGTTCAACCTTTTCCATACAGATCCTTTTTCTTTCTCAATTTTTCTAGTTTAATTATAATTTCCCATTGCTGCCTATTTCAATAATTAGAACTTCATTTTTGTTAGTGTTTCTACCACTATTATTTGGTTTTTCACCCAATTTCATCCCGTAATGTTTTCTGTTTGCTTGTTTTGTTTTGATTTATAGCATTTTTGTCTTTCCTCTCTACTTGGTGGAGGTGGGGTACTGTGTCTGATCAGGTTAGCAAAGACCTGCTGACCTCAAGGGAACCACCCAACTGGGCACCCCCAGAAGGTGTTTTTTTTTTTAAGGTTGTATCAAAGTACCCTACTGTACACCTATTTTGCTCTGTCTCCCTCTTTCTGTGCCTCTCTTCTTTTTTGTCAATATTCCTTTTACCCACCCCCTCTCCTTTCTCTATTTTTCTTTTTTTTTTCTTATCATTCGGTCCTCCTTTCTTTCATCCCTTCTTTGCTCTTCAACCTTCTCACCCTTCTGGTCCTGTAACCCTTAGTCCACAGGCACGAGAACTTAAAGAGCAAGAGGAAGTGAAAGGAAAATTAGGGCAAGGAAACAGATAAAAGAAATCACCCATGAGGAAGAATCAGCAGAAAACTCCAGGCAACATGAAGAACCAGTCAGGAACAACCCCGCCAAGGGACCATGAGGTAGCTACTGCAGAGGATTCCACCTATACAGAAATGTTAGGAATGACAGAAAGGGAATTCAGAATACACATGTTAAAAACAATGAAAGAAATGATGGAAACAATGAAGGAAACTGCTAATAAAGTGGAAAATAACCAAAAGGAAATCCAAAAACAGAATCAAATAAGAGATGAACGATATGAAGAATATAAAAAGGATATAGCAGAGCTGAAGGAAATGAAACAGTCAATCAGGGAACTTAAAGATGCAATGGAAAGTATCAGCAACAGGTTAGCCATGCAGAAGAAAGAATTTCAGAGGTAGAAGACAAAGTTTTTGAGATAACTCAGATAGTAAAAGAGGCAGAAAAAAAGAGAGAGAAAGCAGAACGTTCACTGTCAGAATTATGGGACTTTATGAAGCGTTCCAACATACGAGTTATAGGAATTCCAGAAGGGGAAGAAGAATGCCCCAGAGGAATGGAAGCCATACTAGAGAATATTATAAAAGAAAATTTCCCCAATATCACCAAAGATTCTGACACACTGCTTTCAGAGGGCTATCGGACCCCAGGTCGCCTCAACTCTAACCGAGCTTCTCCAAGACACATTGTGATGAACCTGTCCAAAGTCAAGACAAAAGAAAAGATTCTGCAAGCTGCCAGGAGTAAGCGCCGGTTGACCTACAGGGGCAAATCCATCAGAGTGACCGCAGACTTCTCTAATGAAACTTTCCAAGCAAGAAGACAATGGTCATCTACCTTTAATCTACTTAAACAGAACAATTTCCAGCCCAGAATTCTGTACCCTGCTAAGCTAAGCTTCAAAATTGACGGAGAAATCAAATCATTTACGGATATACAAACATTGAGGAAATTCGCCACAACAAGACCAGCTCTACAGGAAATACTTCAACCTGTTCTGCACACTGACCACCTCAATGGATCAGCAGCAAAGTAAAACTCAGAAATTAAAGGACAGAACCAAACCTCCACACTGATGCAAAAGATAAAACTAAGCAATGGACTCTCACCAAATAAGATGAATAGAATACTACCACACTTATCAATTATCTCAATAAATGTTAATGGCTTGAATTCCCCACTGAAGAGACATAGATTGGTTGACTGGATTAAAAAACACAAGCCATCCATTTGCTGTCTGCAAGAAACACACCTGGCTTCAAAAGACAAATTAAAGCTCCGAGTCAAGGGTTGGAAGACAATTTTTCAGGCAAATGGAATTCAGAAGAAAAGAGGAGTTGCAATCTTATTTTCAGATACATGTGGATTTAAAGCAACTAAAGTCAAAAAAGACAAAGATGGTCACTTTTTATTGGTCAAGGGAAAAATACAACAAGAAGACATTTCAATTCTAAATATCTATGCGCCCAATTTAAATGCTCCCAGATTCTTGAAACAGACCTTACTCAGTCTGAGCAATATGATATCTGATAATACCATAATAACAGGGGACCTTAACACTCCTCTTACAGAGCTGGACAGATCCTCTAAACAGAAATTAAATAAGGATATAAGAGACTTAAATGAGACTCTAGAACAACTGTGCTTGATAGACGCATATAGAACACTCCATCCCAAAGATAAAGAATACACATTCTTCTCATCACCCCATGGAACATTCTCCAAAATTGATCATATCCTGGGACACAAAACAAATATCAACAGAATAAAAAGGATTGAAATTTTACCTTGTATCTTCTCAGACCATAAGGCACTAAAGGTGGAACTCAACTCTAACAAAAATGCTCGACCCCACTCAAAGGCATGGAAACTAAACAATCTTCTGTTGAATAACAGATGGGTGCAGGAAGAAATAAAACAGGAAATCATTAACTTCCTTGAGCATAACAACAATGAAGACACAAGCTACCAAAACCTGTGGGATACTGCAAAAGCAGTTTTGAGAGGAAAATTCATCACTTTAGATGCCTACATTCGAAAAACAGAAAGAGAGCACATCAACAATCTCACAAGAGATCTTATGGAATTGGAAAAAGAAGAACAATCTAAGCCTAAACTCAGTAGAAGAAAAGAAATATCCAAAATCAAATCAGAGATCAATGAAATTGAAAACAAAAGAATCATTCAGAAAATTAATGAAACAAGGAGTTGATTTTTTGAAAAAAATAAATAAAATAGATAAACCATTGGCCAGACTAATGAGGAATAGAAAAGTAAAATCTCTAGTAACCTCAATCAGAAATGATAAAGGGGAAATAACAACTGATCCCACAGAGATTCAAGACATCATCTCTGAATACTACCAGAAACTCTATGCCCAGAAATTTGACAATGTGAAAGAAATGGATCAATATTTGGAATCACACCCTCTCCCTAGACTCAGCCAGGAAGAAATAGAGCTCCTGAACAGACCAATTTCAAGCACTGAGATCAAAGAAACAATAAAAAAGCTTCCAACCAAAAAATGCCCTGGTCCAGATGGCTTCACTCCAGAATTCTATCAAACCTTCAAGGAAGAGCTTATTCCTGTACTGCAGAAATTATTCCAAAAACTTGAGGAAGAAGGAATCTTCCCCAACACATTCTATGAAGCAAACATCACCCTGATACCAAAAACAGGAAAAGACCCAAACAAAAAGGAGAATTTCAGACCAATCTCACTCATGAATATAGATGCAAAAATTCTCAACAAAATCCTAGCCAATAGATTACAGCTTATCATCAAAAAAGTCATTCATCATGATCAAGTAGGCTTCATCCCAGGGATGCAAGGCTGGTTTAACATATGCAAGTACATAAATGTTATCCACCATATTAACAGAGGCAAAAATAAAGATCACATGATCCTCTCAATAGATGCAGAAAAAGCATTTGATAAAATCCAGCATCCTTTTCTAATTAGAACACTGAAGAGTATAGGCATAGGTGGCACATTTCTAAAACTGATTGAAGCTATCTATGACAAACCCACAGCCAATATTTTACTGAATGGAGTAAAACTGAAAGCTTTTCCTCTTAGAACTGGAACCAGACAAGGTTGTCCTCTGTCACCTTTACTATTCAACATAGTGCTGGAAGTTCTAGCCAATACAATTAGGCAAGACAAGGAAATAAAGGGAATCCAAATGGGAGCAGAGGAGGTCAAACTCTCCCTCTTTGCTGATGACATGATCTTATACTTAGAGAACCCCAAAGACTCAACCACAAGACTCCTAGAAGTCATCAAAAAATACAGTAATGTTTCAGGATATAAAATCAATGTCCACAAGTCAGTAGCCTTTGTGTACACCAATAACAGTCAAGATGAGAAGCTAATTAAGGACACAACTCCCTTCACCATAGTCTCAAAGAAAATGAAATACCTAGGAATATACCTAACAAAGGAGGTGAAGGACCTCTATAAAGAAAACTATGAAATCCTCAAAAAGGAAATAGCAGAGGATATTAACAAATGGAAGAACATACCATGCTCATGGATGGGAAGAATCAACATTGTTAAAATGTCTATACTTCCCAAAGCAATCTACCTATTCAATGCCATTCCTATCAAAATACCAACATCGTACTTTCAAGATTTGGAAAAAATGATTCTGCATTTTGTATGGAACCGGAAAAAAACCCGTATAGCTAAGGCAGTTCTCTGTAACAAAAATAAAGCTGGGGGCATCAGCATACCAGATTTTAGTCTGTACTACAAAGCCATAGTGCTCAAGACAGCATGGTACTGGCACAAAAACAGAGACATAGACACTTGGAATCGAATTGAAAACCAAGAAATGAAACTAACATCTTACAACCACCTAATCTTTGATAAACCAAACAAGAACATACCTTGGGGGAAAGACTCCCTATTCAATAAATGGTGTTGGGAGAACTGGATGTCTACATGTAAAAGACTGAAACTGGACCCACACCTTTCCCCACTCACAAAAATTGATTCAAGATGGATAAAGGACTTAAACTTAAGGCATCAAACAATAAAAATCCTCCAAGAAAGCATTGGAAAAACACTGGAAGATATTGGCCTGGGGAAAGACTTCATGAAGAAGACTCCCATGGCAATTGCAACAACAGCAAAAATAAACAAATGGGACTTCATTAAACTGAAAAGCTTCTGTACAGCTAAGGAGACAAGAACCAAAGCAAAGAGACAACCTACACAATGGGAAAGGATATTTGCATATTTTCAATCAGACAAAAGCTTGATAACTAGGATCTATAGAGAACTCAAATTAATCCACATGAAAAAAGCCAACAATCCCTTATATCAATGGGCAAGAGACATGAATAGAACTTTCTCTAAAGACGACAGACGAATGGCTAACAAACACATGAAAAAATGTTCATCATCTCTATATATTAGAGAAATGCCAATCAAAACAACCCTGAGATATCATCTAACCCCAGTGAGAACGGCCCACATCACAAAATCTCAAAACTGCAGATGCTAGCGTGGATGTGGAGAGAAAGGAACACTTTACACTGCTGGTGGGACTGCAAACTAGTACAACCTTTCTGGAAGGAAGTATGGAGAAACCTCAAAGCACTCAAGCTAGACCTCCCATTTGATCCTGCAATCCCATTACTGGGCATGTACCCAGAAGGAAAAAAATCCTTTTATCATAAGGACACTTGTACTAGACTGTTTATTGCAGCTCAATTTACAATCGCCAAAATGTGGAAACAGCCTAAATGCCCACCAACCCCGGAATGGATTAACAAGCTGTGGTATATGTATACCATGGAATACTATTCAGCCATTAAAAAAAATGGAGACTTTACATCCTTCGTATTAACCTGGATGGATGTGGAAGACATTATTCTTAGTAAAGCATCACAAGAATGGAGAAGCATGAATCCTATGTACTCAATTTTGATATGAGGACAATTAATGACAATTATGATTATGGGGGGGACAGAAAGAGGGAAGGAGGGAGGTGGGTGGGGCCTTGGTGTGTGTCACACTTTATGGGGGCAAGACATGATTGCAAGAGGGACTTTACCTAACAATTGCAATCAGTGTAACCTGGCTTATTGTACCCTCAATTAATCCCCAACAATAAAAAAAAAAACATTCAGTGGGGAAAAGATTCCCTATTTAACAAATGGTGCTGGGTAAACTGGCTGGCAACCTGTAGAAGATTGAAACAGGACCCACACCTTTCACCTTTAACTAAGATAGACTCTCACTGGATAAAAGATTTAAACTTAAGACATGAAACTATAAAAATACTTGAAGAAAGTGCAGGGAAAACTCTTGAAGGAATTGGCCTGGGTGAATATTTTATAAGGAGGACTCCCCAGGCAATTGAAGCAGTATCAAAAATACACTACTGGGACCTGATCAAACTAAAAAGCTTCTGCATAGCCAAGAACATAGTAAGCAAAGCAAGCAGACAGCCCTCAGAATGGGAGAAAATATTTGCAGGTTATACCTCCGATAAAGGTCTAATAACCAGAATCCACAGAGAATTCAATGTATTAGCAAGAAAAGAACACATGATCCCATCTCAGGGTGGGCAACTTCTCTAAAGAAGACAGACGCACAATCTACAAACACATGAAAAAAAGCTCATCATCCTTAATCATCAGAGAAATGCAAATCAAAACTACTTTGAGATATCACCTAACCCCAGTAAGAGTAGCCCACATTACAAAATCCCAAAACCAGAGATGTTGGCATGGATGCGGAGAAAAGGGCACTGCTGGTGGGAATGCACACTAATATGTTCCTTTTGGAAAGATGTTTGGAGAATACTTAGAGACCTAAAAATAGACCTGCCATTCGAGCCTATAATTCCTTTACTAGGTTTATACCCAGAAGACCAAAAATCACAATATAACAAAGACATCTGTACCAGAATGTTTATTGCAGCCCAATTCATAATTGCTAAGTCATGGAAGAAGCCCAAGTGCCCATCGACTCACGAATGGACTAGCAAATTGTGGTACATGTATACCATGGAATATTATGCAGCCTTAAAGAAAGATGGAGACTTTACCTCTTTCATGTTTACATGGATGGAGCTGGAACATATTCTTCTTTGCAAAGTATCTCAGGAATGAAAGAAAAAGTATCCAATGTACTCAGCCCTACTATGAAGCTAAATTATAGCTTTCACATGAAGGGTATAACCCAACTATAGCACAAGACTATCAGGAAAGGGCCAAGGAAGGGGAAGGGAGGGGGGAAGTTATGGTGGGAGAGGGTAATGGGTGGGACCACACCTAAGGTGCATCTTAGAATGGGTACAGGTGAAACTTACTAAATGCAGAATAGAAATGTCTACATACCATAACTAAGAAAATGCCATGAAGGCTACGTTGAACAGTTTGATGAGAATATTCCAGATTGTATATGAAACCAGCACATTGTACCCCTTGATTGCACTAATGTACACAGCTATGATTTAACAATAAAAAAATAAAGATAAAAAAATAAAGTTATGGGGAAAAAAAAGAACGTGGTCAGCAAACCACAGGACTTGGTGACCATTCCAGGTAAGAGTCTAGAACAAACTGTCTAATGAATAATTGTGAAAACTTAGAAAATAACAAAACAACTAATGTTCATTGGTTTATGTGGCAGTGTCTTACATATAGCATGTCATGTCATCCTCACCACATAGAAGCATCACTCTCATTCTGGGTCCTGGAACTGAGACTGTCCTGACTCCCCAGTTGCTTAACACCTTGGCATGTCACAAGTTATCCAGTAACATGGATAGTTTCTGCATAAAACTGCTGATCAACAAGATGTTAAGATGTTAGAGGTGAGGTGCTAAGTGGGTCTATAAGCAGCTGAGAGATGAGCAGGGGAGAAAGAATAAAATATGATGAATTTGGGACAACTGGGAATTGAGGCTGGAGGAAATGAATTGGGAACAGCTGCTATGTTAACCAGCTCACTGGGCCCACTGCAGAAAGGAGATGCTGAGTATTCCCTAAAGACAAGTATGCTTAAGTTTACTACCTTGGTTAGTTTACTTCTAACAAATCTGAGAAATAGGGTAGACTTGATTTCAGTGAGGAACTGATAAGATTTCTCATCCCTAAGTAAAATGACAAGTTTGAGATGAGATTTTTTTTTTCTTTTTGAGACAAAGTCTCACTTTATTATTCAGGCTAGAGTGCCATGGCTTGAGCCCAGGTCACAGCAACCTCAAACTGCTGGGTTTCAAGCAATCCTCCTGCCTCAGCCTCCAGAGTAGCTGGGACTACAGGTGCCCACCACAACTTTTCCTACTTTTAGTAGAGGCGGGGTCTCTTGTTCAGGCTGGTTTCCAACTCCTGAGCTCAAAGGATCCTCCTGCCTCAGCCTCCCAGAGCACTAGGTTTACAGGCATGAGCCACCACGCCCAGCACTTAATTTGAGCTCTTGAAGCCAGGCCACAAGAAACAGAGACAATCACACGTGGGAATGCTAGAGCTAGAGTTAAAGCTTCAGGTGAAGGGCTAGAGTGGATGGATTTTTCCAGAGTCGTGTGTGTTATCCTCCAGCCCTTGTTTTGTTACACCCTGAACTGACCCAGCCGTCTTATAGGTGACCTGGAGGGAGAATATGAGACTATTCCCCCAGGGGGCAGCAGAGAGCAGGAGGACGCTCCAGAATTAGCAGCTGTCCCCAGGGACCCGCTCAGACCGCTGCGTTCAAGGGCACGCCGGCTGCGCAGTCTCGGGAGTGTGCAAACACGAGGCTCCATAAACTGCGCCTTCTTAGCCTCACCTACCGGGTAGCCGGCACCGCAGCTACACACCACGCCGTGTAAGCAAAGGCGGGAGGGAAGGGGACGCGGGGACGAGAAATGTAATACACACTCGCTAGTGGACCGGATGTGGCGGGCGGGGCCTCACCTGTTTTCAGGTCCTGAAAAGTGGCACCCTTTGCAGCTTTGCTTTATGGCCTTGACTAAAAAGGATATTAAATGCAATCGCTTCTCGGCCTTTTGGCTAAGATCAAGTGTAGGATATTAAATGCATAGTCACACAGAGGAGTGTACGAGAGAGTTGGGCAAGCGGGAGGCCCCGACCTGAAGCTGTCTCTGAACTTTGAGCTCCCAGGTAACGAACAGCAACCTAACTCAGCACACAAACTGAAAACCTAGTGTAGGAGCATAAATAACAGCAGAGTTTCAGCCAATCACAAACAGGCGAGCGTCAGCCTCGCACAGGCTTTGGGCTGCGCCGCCCACAGTCAAATAAGGCCCCTGCTGGGCAGCTGCCAGTCCAGCTGGCTCTGTACTTACCTGTTTTCTGTCTGTAAACATTCACTGCTCCCTTGCAGAGAGGAGCTCTCTGAACATTCTCTGGTTCTGAGTACCGCTCTATCCATGAATCATTCTTTGCTCAAATAAATTGTGCTAAGTTTGTCTGGAGTTCGACTTTTAACAAGAGATTTGCTAAAAAGGTGTTCTTGCCTCTCAGACATGAACACCCAGACAGAAGCTAAGCAGCTGTGTGACCTGAAAGCGAGGTTTCCTTTCTATCCTTTCCTTTCTCTCAAATGTTTGCTTTACCAACCAACAGGGGAGTTGCTGTAAGTGCAGATTTGTGGGTCTCATCTGCACCCCAGCACATCAGACTTTGAGAATCTGGAGTCACAGCTCACTTATTGTTGACACCTGAGTCGTGGAAGGTGCACAAGTTAAAGACTCCGAACCTCCAGGTGATTTGTACCTTCGTGTACTCTGAGAGGCCCAGGGCAACAGCTTTAGCCTACTGCGTACTCAGGTTTGGGGCCAATAGGTGACCCCACGTTCACAAGAAAACTTCCTGTGACCAAGGAACAAGGCGTTTTTTTCAAATTCTACCTAGGGCTCCAGACTTCAGTTTCCTGAAGCTGAAAGCACGGGAGCATTTCCCCTTGAAACAGGCACCTGGGAAACTTGTCCTGGTGACTGAAAACGGGGAATATCCTGCTACCCAGCTAATTACAGGGTATTCCCTTTTTGTAGATAAACATGGAACATAACTCATGTGGGACCATGCAAGCTGATTCCAGAGGCTCCCCCCAACAAAGACCTAACCAGCAGTTCTCCCCAAGAAAAAGAAATACCCACCCCGTACTTTCTTTTCCCCTCAAAAATGAATTCCCTTTTTCTAGCCCAAAACAGTCCCCTTCAACTAGAAGGTAGTCCTCTGTAGAGGACTGCCTCTGGCAGTTCAAGGCTCTAGAAACTAAAAATAAACCCCCAAGAACAATTAACCCAGTTGAAGAGACACATGAGAATTTGGCTGTTGTGGTTTAGCTGAGATAATTCAGTTCCTAAATAGGAAAAAAAAATCTATGAACTCAAAATCTACAATCTTCAGCACTCTAGATTTTCTGATATACTTTCCACCAATCTAACTCCTGACTGGAAGGGAAGTAAGTACCAAGTCCAAACTAGAAAAGCCTTTCTGCCATAATCATTCCATAGATTTAATTTTAGACAATGCCCAGCTCTTGAACCTTTCTAGTTCAATTTCTTGGCGACAACTAGGCTATCAAGATGCTTTTCTAAGCCAACCTGACCAAGAGTACAGTAGGATTTTTCTGGCCATTTTCCCCAACAACATTTCTTCATCATGAACACCAAAAGGAGGCTGTCCCAGATTCCTCCAAATCAGGCATTTAGATCAAAGATGGCCCAGGCCTCTGGCTCCCAACAAATATAGCAAAGCCCAAATCTGTCTGAATTTTTGAGGTATGAGGGCCTCAAATGCAAAATTCCTGATTCTTCCCAGCTCAAATCTCCACAAAAAGCATTTGAGGGCCATTTGGGCGTCAATCTCTAAAAGCCTGTTGTGGCTGAAGGGCATATAAGAACTCTCGTGGGCTGAGCTGGGTTCCTGGGGCTTGTCATCTCAGCACCTTGGGAGGCTAAGGCAGGAGGATACTTGAGGCCAAGAGTTAGAGACCAGCCTGGGCAACATAGTAAAACTCTGTCTCTACAAGAAATAAAAAAAGTTAGCCAGCTGTGATGGTGCAAGCCTGTAGCTACTCAGGAGGTTAAAGCAGGAGGATGCCTTGAGCCCAGGAGTCCGAGGCTACAGTGAGCTATGATCTATGATCATGCCACTGCACTACATCCTGGGTAACAGAGAAAGACCCTATTTCTTTTTTTTTCTTAAAGTGCTGCTGTGTACTGGCTTGAGACTTTTCAAAACTTAAGGGTCATAAAGTCTCCTCACTGAGACTCTTTTTGGATTTCGGCTCCTTCCTTCGGGCAGAGCCCCAGCTGTGTAGTCTTCTGGCAGCAGGGAGAGGAGAGGGGACTGTCCTCAGCAGCTGGTTCCCTGTGAGCATTCTCTTCCCCTCCATAAGGGGACTGAAGGAGGAAGCCCATAAATCAGGGGTCTTCAAACTTTTTAAACAGGGGGCCAGTTCACTGTCCCTCAGACCGTTGGAGGGGCAGACTATAGTTTAAAAAAAAACTGTGAACAAATTCCTATGCACACTGCACATATCTTATTTTGAAGTAAAAAAACAAAAACGGGAACAAATACAATCATACCACCTCATGTGGCCCATGGGCCATAGTTTGAGGACCCCTGCCATAAATCCTCCCTGTAAGGATCAAGCCTGTTACACCTCATCTTGGCCCAGATTAATTAGGTTTGACTAATTATAGTAGAATCACAAACCTTTAGTTGGCGGCATTTTTTCCATACATTGAGAGTATTTTGAAATCTCTCTTCTATGCTTTAGAAATCCTGGAATGTGACAGTGAGGAGACAAATGCAAGTCTCCTGATCACCAACCCAGGCTCTCCCGTCACCTGTTTACTAGAGACACAGCTCTGGGAAAAATCCACATCTAAGATTTCTGACCTTTTCCTTATTCTGCATTTTTTTTTTTTTTTGAGATAGAGTCTCACTCTATCACCCTGGGTAGAGTGCCCTGGCATAATAGCTCACAGCAACCTCAAACTTTTAGGCTTAAGCAATCCTCTTGCCTCAGCTTCCCAAGTAACTGGGACTACAGGCGCCTGCCACAATGCCCAGCTATTTTTTGTTGCAGTTGTCATTGTTGTTTAGCTGGCCCAGGCTGGTTTAAACCTGCCAGCCCTGGTGTATGTGGCTGGCAGTGTAACCACTGTGCTACTGGTCCTGAGCTTTGTTTTTTTTCTTTTGAGTCAAAGTCTCAAGCTGTCACCATGGATTGAGTGTCATGGCGTCATAGCTCACAGCAACCTCCAACTCGGGCTCCATCCTCTTGCCTCTGTTTCTCTATTTTTAGTGGAGAGGAGGTCTTGCTTTTGCTCAGACTGGTCTGGAACTCATTAGCTCAAGCAATGCACCCACCTCAGCCTCCCAGAGTGCTAGGATTACAGGCATGAGCCACTGCGCCCAGCTGGCACCATGCTTCTTGTGCAGTCTGCAGACCTGTGAGCCAAACAAACCTCTTTTCTTTATAAATTACCCTGTCTCAGATATTCCTTTATATCCAACACAAACCCAACTGAGACAGTGTGTTACCAGCATATAACAAAAGTAGAATTGCTTCTAAACTCCTTTCAGGTACTTTGGTCATACATTCATTGGTTCAACAAGTACTTGTATGTCAGGCTCTCTTCAAGGTTCTGAAGAGACACCAGAAAGTGAGCAGACCCCTTTCCCCAACTACAAATCTAGTAAAGAATCTGGACAAATAAATGGGCAATAAGAAATAGCAAGAGGTCAGGTGCGGTGGCTCACAATCCTAGCACTTTGGGAGGCCAGGATGGGAAGATCACTTGAGGGCAGGAGTTCGAGACCAGCCTGGTCAATAGTAAGACCCCTGACTCTACAAAAAAATAAAATAAATCAGCTGGTCGTAGTGGCATATACCTGTAGTCCCAGCTACTTAGGAGACTGAGGAGGATTGCTTGAATGCAGGAGTTTGAGGTTGCTGTGAGCTATGACACCACTGCACTCTAACCTGGGCAAAAGAGTGAGACCCTGTCTCAAAAATAAATAAATAGCCAGAAAACCCTGGATGAGGGAAGCTCAGACAGCTCCTGGAGCACACAGCAAGGGTTCCTTACTCAGGCCAGGGGGGTCAGTCACCCAAAGGGTCAAGAGGGAAGAAGAGTCCTAAGGAAAGAAATATTCTAGAAATGGGGACAGCATGTGAAAGGAACCAGAGAAGAGGGCATCGTTAAGTGGGAGCAGGAGCTGGCTCCCAGGAGCTGGAACAGGAACTGGATGGGAAGCCAGAGAAATAAAGAGGGTCCGATTTTGCTATGACAGAATGTAGTACTTAATCCTAAGGCAACTGAAGATACCAAAGGGTTTAACCACTCATCATTCACTGTAGGACTCTAACAGGTGGACAATTTCAGAAAGTGACAAGCACCATCATGAAAGTGAGGCAGCCTGCAGTCCCAACTACTCAGAAGACTGAGGTGGAAGGATTGCTTGAGTCCAAAAGTTCAAGTCCAGCCTGGGCAACACAGTGGAGACTTCATCTCTAAAAAAATAAAAAGGAGCACTCTACTGAGGATGACATAGTGAGACTCTGTCTCAAAATAAATAAATAAATAAATAAGAAAGCAAGAAGGCCAGGCACAGTTTCTCATGCATATAATCCCACCAGTCTGGGAGGCTGAGGCAGGTGGCTTGCTTCAGCTCAGAGGTTGGAGACCAACTTAACAAAAGCCGAAAAATAGATGTGAAAGGTGCCTACAGTCCCAGCTACACAGGAGGCTGAGGCAAGAGGATCACTTGAGCCCAAGAGTTTGAGGTTGCTGTGAGGGACAACGCCACAACACTCTACCCAGGGTGACTGAACGAGACTCTGTCTCAAATTTAAAAAAAGCAAGAAAAAATGAAGAGAAGTGGTTTGTGGTAGGTACATGGCTGTTACAGGACACTAACTCAACTCAAATCTGGCTGTCATGCAAAAATCTGAATAAAACCAGTCAAGAATCTGTTGTTTCGGGCGGTGCCTATGGCTCAAAGGGCTAGGGCACCAGCCCCATATGCCGAAGGTGGCAGGTTCAACCCCAGCCCCAGCCAGAAACTGCAAAAAAAAAAAAGAATCTGTTGTTTCAGTCAGAGAAAACATGGATTGAAAAGATTATTTCCTGATGGATCATTTCTCCAGATAAAAGCTACATGGATAAAAGCAGGAAAAATATGATGCAGACTCATTTTTTGTTAGAATCAAATCATCTTAAAATGGCAGCTTTTCTAGAAATCACACTATGAATGAATTTCATCTATATCTTTAACAAAGTAGTTGGTATTTTTATTATTCAAAATCAACTTTGCGTATCTACATTTTGAAATTGTTAATTTGGACTGAGTTGAGAGCCATCCTTTATCCCATAAATTGATTTGTAAGTCTGACAATAAGATTACGGTTAAACAAAGGGCTCATCATTCCTACAAGCAACCTTTTGAGAATTAAAAGAATTTAAACTTCTTTTCCAGAAGATTTTTCCTCTTAACTCCCTACCAATAGATTATAGACACTGAAACTTTGTATTTACTTTTCTACATTCAGAAGACCTCCTATTGATGACCATCTGGCCTCCTGCTTTGAAAACTGCTGCTAAGAAAAAACATTCTGTAAAGGTAATGAGATCACAGTTGCAAGGAAGGAACATTAGGCCTTCTAGCCACTTTACTGATCTCTGAGATTTGAGGAGAATTAACATTTTTCTTCTGGCTCAGCATCTGTAGCTCAGCCAGGCACTTACACTGGAGCTGGTGAGTTCAAATCCAGCCCAGCCTGCCAAACAACAATGACAACTACAACAAAAAAATAGCTGGGCATCCTGACAGGCACCTGTAGTCTCAGTTACTTGGGAGGCTAAGGCAAGAGAATCGCTTAAGCCCAAGAGTTTGAGATTGCTGTGAGATGTGATACCACGGCACTCTACCCAGCTTGAGACTGTCTCAAAAAAAAAAAAAAATCTTTTTTTTCTGTTGACAGTGTAGGGAAGTTCAAACTTTCTCTCAGAAGATCCAAGTCTACGTCTATTAAAATGAATTAACAATAGACAGATTGATGGGAGAAAAGCACACGCATTTATTAATATATACATGAATACAGGAATCCTGCGAACTAAGCCAGATGACTGACGTTTTTAAGCCATCCTAAGGCTACTGAAAGAGTAGGGATTTAGGGTTTCTGGAGGAGAAGTAGAGGCAAGCAAAGGCTGCCTTGCTATGTACATAAAAATCGCTTGGGTAATCTTAGAGCTGCCCTCCAAAAGAATAGATGGAAAACTGTGGTAAAAGTTTCTCTGTCAGATTTTAAAAGTATTCTTGTTTTAGTCTCCTTTTCCTGTGAGTTAATCTATAAGGCAGTTAAAGGGGGTGGGAGGACCTCAGAAAAAGCCTGTTTGCCTCACCAATGTAGATTTCTTCCATACCTGCTAATCTCCCCCCAAAAAAGGGCAGATTTCAAGGCTACGCCTCTGTTTGCAGCCCATGTGAGTAGCCATATCAAAATATACCAAAGAGGTGTGTTTTGGGGTGGCATATTTTGGTTTACTTCAACAACTAGAAAGACCAGAAATGGCAAAATCCTTTTTATCTTCCATGCCTAGTCCAATGGCTGCCTGGTGGCTACCTGAAGCATTGTGCTGGGAAATGGTTGAAAGTTTAGCTCATGTGCTCTGGTAATGAGGACACGCTGGTGCAGAAGCTAAGCATTTACCCTCTAGGAAATGAATCATACTTTCAGCTCCCTGAGGCAAGTACACAGGTGGTTAATGAGAACCCTTGGCAGGGACAGATGACCAACAGTCAGAAAACAAAGGATTCTGGTGGCAAGGAATCTCTTCCTGAGGCTCTTCTGCAAGGCTGATGACTAAGTTCACATGTTTAACCCATTTATGCTGGAGGTTGGAATTTTTGAATTTTTTGCATGACATTCATATATGTTTCCTATAAAAATTCAAGGAACAAGAATTTGAAGAGAAAAAAACTTTTCTTATATTCCATTGTTATGTGGCATTCTGAAAGTGAAACACTCAGCAAAACCATTTTGCTACATTGTCATAATGTATAAAATCATGTTTCTTATCTCAGGAGGTGGTGACGCCTGCTATTCTGTGTGATATTCAACAGAACACTTCACATGTAAGGCAACATCACATTTTTCACATCAAAAAGTGGTGTTCTTATGACATTCAGCACACCGCATTTGCTTTCCCTGTTTGACTATCACATGATTCATGCCATCATAATGTGAGTCAATGTTACGCTTCTGGGAAGGTCTTTCTCTTTGTCCAGGTTCTGGATGCCACTGTCATGGGTCTCCAGACAATGGCATCCCACACCTCAATGAAACTCCAGAAAATCCACTGGTTTCTCATCATGTTTTATGCAGTTACCAAGCAGTTTATAAGACCAATTTGAAACAGAACTAAAGAGGATTTGAATACCATTTCTTTCCACGGATTGATGCCCAATATTTAACAATGTCATTATCAGCTCTTTCCATGCTGTTGGGGGGCCAATGCAGCCTCATGCAAATGCTTTTCCCCTCCCCCCTCCTCCTTCTCTCCTTCTAAGACAAAGACACAAAGGATCAGTCTAGCCCACCCCGTAAGAAATTCACACCAGAAGACCCAAACCTGACAGGTAACCTGTGGAGTGTTCCTACCTGCCACTGCCCCATATAAATTGGCCTCTAACTGCCTCCCAGGTGTAGATGCCATTTTTACACTTCCCAGATGGGTCACCCTCCCCTTTCAATAAATCTGGCCTGAACATCTCCTCTGCAGCTTTGTCTTTGGGCATCACCATTTACAACTTTCATATGTCTCCCAAGAAATGTTTGATCATGTTTGGCTGCTGAACTTAGATCTTCTTTTTCAGTTTCTGGGAATAATGATTGACAAGACACAAGGCATCAGTACCAGCACCAGATGAGGCAACAGTGACAACACTGTTATCATTCCATCTGCAGTCAATATTGCCTTTGCCATCAACTCAATAATTGAACGTGCCTTGTTCTTTTTTCTTCAGAGCTACATCTGATTCCAGTGGAGCTTTATCAATGCAATCCTTTCTTGCTGTACCTGTTGCCTGATGTCCCATTGAACTCAGCTTCTCAAGAAGTGCAATACAGATGAAAAAGTTAGTGAATACAAAATGGTATCATCCAGGATGTGCCTTTGAAAGTGCCTCACTAAACTGAAGGACAAGTGATCCACTGACACCACATTCCTCATGTTTAGTACTTTATAGAGTTTTTACCCTGACATGGATGAAACCAGCTAATATACCCCAGATGTGTTGTACCACACCAAAACCTATAGCCAAACCAAATGGGCTTTCCTCTAGTAAATTGTCTGCACCCATGACAACCAAAATAAGGAGCCATGCATTCATCAAAGCTGAAATATGTTTCATTTGTAACAAATTTCATACATCTCTCATTGAAAGTACTTAAAGAGGAGGGGGGAGGAGCAAGATGGTGACTGAGTAACAACTTCCTTGCAACTGGACACGGTGAGACTGGGGAGAGAAGACTTCAGGCATCTCTGGCTGGTGGGATATGCCCAGAAACATCCCTTTGGGGACACAGGGAGTCAGTGAGAGACTTCTGGACCCCATGAGGAGGACCAAAGAAGTGAAGAACTGGCAAGTGGTTGCGTGTGTTTGTTCAGTTTAATCCTGCCAGTAGCTGACTGATCAAAACCCTAGGCCAGAGCCACAGCAACTTAAAGAGCAAGATGAAGTGAAAGGAAAATTAGGGCAAAGAAACAGATAAAAGTAGACACTCATGAGGAAGAATCAGCAGAAAAATCCTGGCAACATGAAAAATCAGTCCAGAGCAACCCCCTCAATGGACCGTGAGGTAGCTACTACAGAGGATTCAACCTATAAAGAATGTTAGAAATGACAGAAAGGGAATTTAGAATACAGACAATAAAAACAATAAAGGAAATGATGGAAACAATGAAGGAAACTGCTGATACAGTGGAAAATAACCAAAAGGAAATCCAAAAACAGAATAAAATAAGAGATGAATGATATGGGCGCCTGTGGCTCAAGTGGCTAAGGCGCCAGCCACATACACCTGAGCTGGCAGGTTCAAACCCAACCTGGGCCCACCAATCAACAATGACGGCTACAACCAAAAAATAGCTGGGCATTGTGGCAGGCACCTGTAGTCCCAGCTACTTGGGAGGCGGAGGCAGGAGACTTGCTTGAGCCCATGACTTGGAGGTTGCTGTGAGCTGTGATGCCATGGCACTCTACCCAGGGTGACAGCTGGAGGCTCTGTCTCAAAAAAAGAGAGAGAGAGAGATGAATGATATGAAGAATATAGAAAGAATATAGCAGAGTTGAAGGGACTGAAGCAGTCAATTAGGGAACTTAAAGATGAAATAGAAAGTATCAACAACAGATTAGACCATGCAGAAGAAAGAATCTCAGAGATAGAGGACCAAGCTCTTGAGATAACTCAGATAATTAAAGAGGTAGAAAAAAAGAGCAAGAAAGCAGAATGTTCACTTATGGGACTTTATGAAGCATTCAAACATACAAGTTATAGGTATTCCAGAAGGGGAAGAAGAATGCCCCAGGGGAATGGAAGCCATTCTAGAGAATATTATAAATGAAAATTTCCCAAATATCACCAAAGATTCTGACACACTCCTTTCAGAGGGATATTGAACCCCAGGTTGCCTCAACTCTAACAGAGCTTCTCCAAGGTTGCATTGTGATGAACCTGTCCAAAGTCAAAACAAAAGAAAACATTCTTCAAGCTGCCAGGAGTAAGCGCCAATTGACCTACAGGGGCAAATCCATCAGGGTGACCGCAGACTTCTCTAATGAAACTTTCCAACCCAGAAGACAATGGTCATCTACCTTTAATTTACTTAAACAGAATAATTTCAAACCCAGAATTCTATATCCTGCTAAGCTAAGCTTTAAAATTGACAGAGAAATCAAATCATTTACTGATATGCAAACATTGAGGAAATTTGCCATAACGAGACCAACTCTACAGGAAATACTTCAACCTGTTCTACACACTGACCATCACCATGGATCAACAGCAAAGTAAGAACTAAGAAATTAAAGGACAGACCCTAACTTCCACAATGATGCAAATGATAAAACTAAGCAATGGACTCTCACAAAATAAGATGAATAGAACACTACCACACTTATCAATTATCTCAATAAATTTTAATGGCTTGAATTCCTCACTGAAGAGGCACAGATTGGCTGATTGGATTAAAAAACACAAGCTGGCATTGCCTGTGGCTCAAAGGAGTAGGGCGCCAATCCCATATGTCAGAGGTGGCAGGTTCAAACCCAGCCCTGGCCAAAAACTGCAAAAAAAAAAAAAAAAAGCCATCTATTTGTTGTCTGCAGGAAACACACCTACCTTCAAAAGACAAATTAAAACTCCAAGTTAAGGGTTGGAAGACAATTTTTCAGACAAACAGAATTCAGAAGAAAAGAGAGATTGTAATCTTATTTTCAGATACATGTGAATTTAAAGCAATTAAAGTCAGAAAAGACAAAGATGATCACTTTATATTGGTCAAGGGAAAAATAAAACAAGAAGACGTTTCAATTCTAAATATTTATGCACCCAACTTAAATGCTCCCAGATTCTTGAAACAGACCTTACTCACTCTGTGCAATATGATATTCTATAACACCATAATAACAGGGGACTTTAACACTCCTCTTACAGAGCTGGACAGATCCTCTAAACAGAAATTAAACAAAGATATAAGGGACTTAAATGAGACCCTAGAACAACTGTGCTTGATAGATGCATAGAACACTCCATCCCAAAGATAAAGAATATACATTCTTCTCATTGCCCCATGGAACATTCTCCAAAATTGATCATATCCTAAGACACAAAACAAACTTCAACAGAATCAAAAGAATTGAAATTTTACCATGTATTTTCACAGACCCAAGGCACTAAAGGTGGAACTCAAGTCCAACAAAAATGTTCAACCCCACACAAAGGCATGCAAATTAAACAACCTTCTGTTGAATGACAGTTGGGTGCAGGAAGAAATAAAAGAGGAAATCACTAACTTCCTTGAGCATAACAACAATGAAGACGCAAGATACCAAAACCTGTGGGATGCTGCAAAAGCAGTTCTGAGAGGGGAAATTTTATCACTTTAGATGCCTACATTCGAAAAACAGAAAGAGAGCACAAACTCACAAGCCATCTGATAGAATTGGGAAAAGAAGAACAATCTAAGCCTAAACCCAGCAGAAGAAAAGAAATATCAAAAATTAAATCAGAGATCTATGAGATTGAAAACAAAAGAATCATTCAGAAAATTAATGAAACAAGGAGTTGGTTTTTTGAAAACAATAATAAAATAGATAAAATTTTGACCAAACTAACTATAAATAGAAAAGTAAAATCTCTAGTAACCTCAATCAGAAATGATAAAGGGGAAATAACAACTGATGCCACAGAGATACAAAAGATAATCTCTGAATACTACCAGAAACTCTATGCCCAGAAATTTGACAATGTAAAGGAAATGGATCAATATTTGGAATCACACCCTCTCCCTAATCTTAGCCAGGAAGAAATAGAGCTTCTGAACAGACCAATTTCAAGCACTGATATTAAAAAAACAATAAAAAATCTTCCAATGAAAAAATGCCCTGGTCCAGATAGCTTCACACCAGAATTCTATCAAATCTTCAAGGAAGAGCTAATTCCCATACTGCAGAAATTATTCCAAACAATTAAGGAGGAAGGAACCTTCCCCAACATGTTCTACAAAGCAACATCACCCTGATACCTAAACCAGGAAAAGACCCAACTAAAAGAATTTCAGACCAATTCCACTAATGAATATAGATGCAAAAATTGTCAACAAAATCCTAGCTAATAGATTACAGCTTATCATCAAAAAAGTCATACATCATGATCAAGTAGGTTTCATCTCAGGGATGCAAGGCTGGTTTAACATATGCAAGTCCATAAACGTTATTCACCATATCAACAAAAGCAAAAACAAAGACCATATGATCCTCTCAATAGATGCAGAAAAGGCATTTGATAAAATCCAGCATCCTTTTTTAATTAGAACACTGAAGAATATCAGCATAGGTGGCACATTTCTTAAACTGATCAAAGCTATCTATGACAAACCCACAGCTAAACTGAGTTTCATTTGTGATGGAGAAATCAAACACTTTACTGACTTACACATGTTGAAGAAAATTACCACAACTAAACCAGTTCTCCAGAATAGTCTTAGACCCATCCTCCATAATGATCAGATTAATGGTCTATCACCAAAGTAAACTCACCCAGAAAGCCTTGAACAAAACTTAACATCCACAATGGTAAAAGGATTAAAAATATCCACTGGACACTTGAAAAACATAACAACCAAAACAAAACCATGCTTATCAATACTCTCAATTAAATGTGAATGGCTTAAATTGTCCTCTAAAGAGACACAGGTTGGCTGACTGGATACAGAAACTCAGCCAGATACTGTTGCATACAAGAATCTCATCTTACCTTTAAGTATAAAAATAGACTGAGGGTGAAGAGATTAATTCAGGCAAATGGAAATCAGAAAAAAGCAGGGATTGCAATTTTATTTGCAGATACAATAGGCTTTAAACCAACAAAGGTAAGGAAAGATAAGGATGATCACTTCACTTCATATTTGTCAAAGAAAACACTCAACATGAAGAGTTTTCAATTATTAATCTTCATGCACCCAACCAGAATCTCTTCAATTTATAAAGGAAACCCTAACAGACATGAACAATTTGATATCTTCCTGCACTATAATAGTTGGAGATTTTAATACCCCTTTGGCAGTGTTAGATCCTCCAAGGAAAAACTAAACAAAGAAATATTGGACTTAAATTTGACCCTACAACAAATGGACTTAAAAGACATCTACAAAACATTTCATCCTAATAAAGCTGAATACACATTCTTCTCATCAGCTCATAGAACATCCTCCAAAATTGATCACATCTTAGATCAAACCTTAGCAAATTTTAAAAAATAGAAATTATTCCTCGGACCATCACGGAATAAAAGTTGAACTCAACAACAACAAGAATCTTCATCCTCAAACAAAGTCATGGAAACTAAATAACCTTATGCTGAATGATAGCTGGGTCAAAGATGAGATTAAGAAGGAAATTACCAAATTTTTGGAACAAAATAACAATGAAGACACAAATTATAAAAACCTGTGGGATGCTGTAAAGGCAGTCCTAAGTGAGAAATGTATAGCATTGCAAGCTTTGCTCAAGATAAAAAAAAAAGTGAGGAAGTAAACAATTTAATGGGTCATCTCAAGCAACTAGAAAAGGAAGAACATTCCAACCCCAAACCCAGCAAAAGAACAGAAATAACCAAAATTCGAGCAGAATTAAATGAAATTGAAAACAAAAGAATCATTCAGAAGATCAACGAATCAAAAAGTTGGTTTTTTGAAAACATTAACAAAATTGATAAACCTTTAGCTAACCTAACCAGAAACAGAAAAGTAAAATCCCTAATATGATCAGTCAGAAAAGATAAAGAAGAAATAACAACAGACATCTCAGAAATTGAAAAAATCCTTAATGAATATACTATAAAAAAAACTCTATTCTCAGAAATATGAAAATCTGGAGGAAATAGACCAATACCTAGAAGCTTGCCACCTTCCTAGACTCAGCCAGAAAGAATTTGAAATGTTGAACAGACCTGTATCAAGCACTGAAATAACATCAACTATACGAAATCTCCCAAAAAAAAAAAAAAGTCCAGGACCAGAAGGCTTTACATCAGAATTCTACCAAACCTTTAAAGAGGAACTAGTACCTATATTACATAACCTTTTCCAAAACATAGAAAAAGAAGGAATACTTCCCCACATATTCTAAGAAGCAAACATCACCCTGATCCCCAAACCAGGAAACAGCCCAACCATGAAAGAAAATTATAGACCAATATCATTAAAGAATATAGATGCAAAAATATTCAATAAGATCCTAGCAAACAGAATTCAGCAACATGTCAAAAAAATTATACAACATGACCAAGTTGGTTTTATCCCAGGGTTACAAGGTTGTTTCAATATATAAATATAATATAAATATAAATATAATTCATAACATAAACAAATTAAAAAACAAAGACCATATAATTCTCTCAATTGATGCAGAAAAAGCTTTTGATAATATCCAGCATCCTTTCATGATCAGAAAACTTCAGAAAATAGGCTTAGACGGGTCATTTCTTAAACTGATAGAGTCCATCTACAACAAGCCCACAGCCGATTTTTTTGGAGGGAGACAAGATGGCGGACTGAAGCCAGCTTTCAACAAAGGCTCCCGTCCAGAAGGAGAGTTAAGGGACAGGAATTTAGTAAGTATCCTGGTGGACTTGAGCCTCACCAAGAGAGAAGGCTGAAGAACGCACATCAACACCGCTGAGGCAAGTTGTGATCACAAGGACGCAAACAAAAGGTACAAAATCCACCACCAAGCGGACGGGAGTCCCCCTCCCCCATGAGACCGGCTCTGGAGCCCCACAATTTAACAAGCGGGCAGAAATTAAAGGCCCTCCCACTACACTCCACGGGAAAGACCTTCTAAAAACTGGACCTACCTCCCCTACTGGGGTGCCGTGGCGTTCTCCTGCCGGACATAGGGCTGAATAAAACTTTGGGAATCCTTTGCCGGCAACCCTGAATCCCCGGCGCTCCCCTCCCGCCCACTGAGGTCTGGAGGCCTGTCCCCCAGGACTTCGGATCCTTGGGTGATTTCTCAAGGGGAGTGGACAGTCCCCGAGTTGCGACTGGTAGCATTGACTCTGAGGCCCGCGAGTGAGGAGAGGGCACCGGGCTGAGGGGGAGTCACGCCTCGCGGCACTTCCCTGCGGTGCAGTGCACCAACTCTCCCCGGGCATACGGGGCCCAAGACTGAATAAGACTCTGGCCTCCCCGCTGAGAGCTGAGAACCCCTACTCTCACTCGGGGTCTGAGGGCCTATCCCCCAGGAGTTCGGCTCCTTGGGTGATTTCTCGAGGGGAGTGCACAGTGCCTGAGCTGCGTCAGGTCAGCGCTGACTCTGGGATACGTGAGCGAGGAGAGGGCACTCCGCTGAGGGGAAATCAAGCCTTGGCGGCACTTCCCTGCGGTGCAGTGCAGGAGCCCTCCCCGGGCACAAGACTGAATAAGACTCTGGCCTCCCCGCTGAGAGCTGAGAGCCCCTACTCTCACTCGGGGTCTGAGGGCCTATCCCTCCGGAGTTCGGCTCCTTGGGTGATTTCTCGAGGGGAGTGCACAGTGCCTGAGCTGCGTCAGGTCAGCGCTGACTCTGGGACACGTGAGCAAGGAGAGGGCACTCCGCTGAGGGGAAATCAAGCCTTGGCGGCACTTCCCTGCGGTGCAGTGCAGGAGCCCTCCCCGGACCGTAGTATTGCGTGAAACTGAATGAAACTCTAGCTTCCCCCCGCCCCACTCCCAATCCGGGTCTGGGGGCCCATCCCCCAAGAGTTCTGATTCTTGGGGGATCTCTTAAGGGGTGTGGACCCAGCACAAACTGCAGCCGCTCAGTGCTGACTCTGGGGCGCGGGACAGAGGAGAAAAGGGTCGCCTGAGTGCCCACACCAGAGCAGCAGTTCCCTGGAGGTAGATCAACAGCCGTTTTTTCTTTAACGGCAGAACGCTCACTTCTGGATATTCTGAGGCCACACCCCCTGTCTCCCTGGGCAACCAGAGGAGGCCACCGGTGGCTCACAAACCCAGAAGCCTCCAGGGCGGGGCCGACCCAGAGAGGTGTTCAGACGCAATTCTCCAGCAGCAAAGACGTTTGAACTCAAAACAGCCCGTCTCCTGTAGGCGATGACAGGAACAGAGACAGAACCTCACAAAGTTGTCTGTTCTGTTCTGTTCTGTTAGCAGCATCCATCAGGGACGGGGCTAAGCCTGAGTGAACACCTCCTTCCCATCACCTGCATCAAACACTCAAAGATGTCAGGCCCCATCTCCTCCTGCTAGATAGCGGCAGTCTGCGGGGGCCTGGCAGACTTCCTCGCGATTCAGGCAGGTGCAAACCCCTGGAGTGTCTGTTCACTGCAGGCAACTGGGTTAGCCATCTGCAGAGATACCAGTGACTGGGTCCGACGGAGGGGCAAAGTGGGGAAGGAGACGTCAACCTTCCCAGACTGCTCTGTTTGCGGGGTGGCTCCTCCTGATTCCACGCTGCACTGGGGTGAGCTGTCTCAGAGGAGTCACCAGGCCCCTGTGATCCAGTTCCCAGAGACCTCTTGAACCCTTCCACCTGAGACAAGTGCCGATTGAGACAGTTGATTCGGACCTTTTGAACTGGGCTAATAGACTGAGGACTTTTCAGGTGGTGCCCTGGGTGTGCGATTGTAGGAAGGTTTGATTCTCCTTTTCCAACTGGGGCCAGAGGTGGGCAGGCGGGGTGACTTAATTGCTGATTTTTTCACACAGCTGAGACTTCAAGCCAGAGTAGAAGTTGCAATAGGATCGAACAGAAACCAGCTGAAAACAAGACAGAACCACTTTGCTCCACCACACCAGACAGGGCCCCAGTTTCTCAGGCCACAACACTGTACGGGCCCTCGATAAAACCCCAGGGGAAAAACCAAAGGGAGTAAACCATGGGGCGGAATCAGCGGAAAAA
The DNA here is from genome assembly GCF_027406575.1 of Nycticebus coucang. Taxonomy (NCBI): domain Eukaryota; kingdom Metazoa; phylum Chordata; class Mammalia; order Primates; family Lorisidae; genus Nycticebus; species Nycticebus coucang. The sequence continues at coordinate 20,428,477 of NC_069785.1, read as the reverse complement.
CTCTGGTAACATGAATAACCAGAATAGATCAACCCCCCCAAGAAAAGATACGGCAGATGTGATTGAAGATCCCATTCATAAACAACTGGCTGAGATGTCAGAAGTCGAATTCAGAATTTGGTTTGTAGACAAGATTAATAAAATGGAATTAGGAATTCGAGGAGAAATTCAAAAGTTGTCTCAAGAATTTAACGAATTTAAAGACAAAACCACCAAAGACTTAGACACACTGAAACAAGAACTTACAGCCCTCAAAGATATGAAAAATACAGTAGAATCCCTCAGTAACAGAATGGAGCAAGCAGAAGAAAGGATTTCTGACATTGAAGATAAAGTCTTCGAACGCTCCCAATCTCTCAAAGAGGAAGAGAAATGGAGAGCAAAAACGGATCACTCACTCAGAGAGCTCTCAGATAATTCGAAAAAACATAACATAAGGGTTATAGGAATTTCGGAGGCTGATGATGTGGCAGCCAAGGGCACAGAGGCCCTTCTACATGAAATTATGAAAGAAAATTTTCCAGACATGCCTAGAGAATCTGAAATTCAGATAGCAGACAGCTTCAGAACCCCAGCACGATTCAACCCCAAAAAGCCATCTCCCAGACATATCATAATTAGCTTCACTAAAGTTAACATGAAAGAGAAGATTCTCAAAGCAGCCCGGCGAAAGAAAACTATAACGTACAAAGGTAAGAATATTAGAATAACTGCAGATCTCTCTGCTGAAACTTTTCAAGCAAGAAGAGGCTGGTCATCAACTTTTAATCTCCTAAAGCAAAAAAACTTTCAACCCAGGATCTTGTATCCAGCTAAACTGAGTTTCATCTATGATGGAGAAATTAAATACTTCAATGACATTCATATGTTGAAAAAATTTGCCATAAGTAAACCAGCTCTTCAGGATGTTCTCAGACCTATCCTCCACAATGACCAACCCAATCCTATACCACAAAAGTAAACTCACTCAGAAACTTCGGATCAAACTCCAACTTCCACACTGGCGAAAGGATTAAAAATGTCCACTGGACCTTTGAAAAACTCGATACCCAAAATTCCACCAGACTTATCCTTACTCTCCATCAATGTGAATGGCTTAAACTGTCCTCTAAAGAGGCATAGGTTAGCTGACTGGATACAAAAACTTAAGCCAGATATTTGTTGCATACAAGAGTCACATCTCAACTTAAAAGACAAATACAGACTCAGGGTGAAAGGATGGTCATCCATATTTCAGGCAAATGGTAATCAGAAAAAAGCAGGTGTTGCAATTTTATTTGCAGATACAGTAGGCTTTAAACCATCAAAAGTAAGGAAGGACAAGAATGGTCACTTCATATTTGTTAAGGGTAATACTCAATATGACGAGATCTCAATTATTAATATCTATGCACCCAACCAGAATGCACCTCAATTTATAAGAGAAACTCTAACAGACATGAGTAACTTGATTTCCTCCAGCTCCATAATCGTTGGAGATTTCAACACTCCCTTGGCAGTGTTGGATCGATCCTCCAGAAAGAAGCTGAGCAAAGAAATCTTAGATTTAAACCTAACCATCCAGTATTTAGATTTAGCAGACATCTACAGAACATTTCATCCCAACAAAACTGAATACACATACTTCTCATCAGCCCACGGAACTTACTCCAAAATTGATCACATTTTAGGTCACAAGTCTAACCTCAGTAAATTTAAAGGAATAGAAATTATTCCATGCATCTTCTCGGACCATCATGGAATAAAACTTGAATTGAGTAACAACAGGAATCTGCATACCCATACAAAAACATGGAAGTTAAATAACCTTATGCTGAATGATAGCTGGGTCAGAGATGAGATTAAGAAAGAAATCACCAATTTTTTGGAACAAAATGACAATGAAGACACAAGCTATCAGAACCTCTGGGACACTGCAAAGGCAGTTCTAAGAGGGAAATTTATAGCACTGCAAGCCTTCCTCAAGAGAACGGAAAGAGAGGAAGTTAACAACTTAATGGGACATCTCACGCAACTGGAAAAGGAAGAACATTCCAACCCCAAACCCAGTAGAAGAAAAGAAATAACCAAAATTAGAGCAGAATTAAATGAAATTGAAAACAAAAGAATAATACAACAGATCAATAAATCAAAAAGCTGGTTTTTTGAAAAGGTCAATAAAATAGATAAACCTCTGGCCAACCTAATCAGGAAAAAAAGAGTAAAATCTCTAATATCATCAATCAGAAACAACAAAGACAAAATAACCACAGACTCATCAGAAATCCAAAAAATCCTTAATGAATATTACAAGAAACTTTATTCTCAGAAATATGAAAATCTGAAGGAAATAGACCGGTACTTGGAAGCACGCCACCTTCCAAGACTTAACCAGAATCAAGTGGAAATGTTGAACAGACCCATAACAAGTTCAGAAATAGCATCAACTATACAAAACCTCCCTAAAAAGAAAAGCCCGGGACCAGATGGTTTCACGTCAGAATTCTACCAAACCTTTAAAGAGGAATTAGTACCTATATTACTCAACCTGTTCCAAAATGTAGAAAAAGAAGGAAGACTACCCAACACGTTCTATGAAGCAAATATCACCCTGATCCCCAAACCAGGAAAAGACCCAACAAGAAAAGAAAATTATAGACCAATATCACTAATGAATATAGATGCAAAAATATTCAACAAGATCCTAACAAACAGAATCCAGCAACACATCAAACAAATTATACATCATGACCAAGTTGGTTTTATCCCAGGGTCTCAAGGCTGGTTCAATATACGTAAATCTATAAATGTAATTCAGCACATAAACAAATTAAAAAACAAAGACCATATGATTCTCTCAATTGATGCAGAAAAAGCTTTTGATAATATCCAGCATCCCTTCATGATCAGAACACTCAAGAAAATTGGTCTAGAAGGGACTTTTCTTAAACTGATAGAGGCTATCTACAGCAAACCCACAGCCAATATCATATTGAATGGAGTTAAATTGGAATCATTTCCACTCAGATCAGGAACCAGACAAGGCTGCCCATTGTCTCCATTGCTTTTCAACATTGTAATGGAAGTTTTAGCCACCGCAATTAGGGAAGAAAAGGCGATCAAGGGTATCCATATAGGGTCAGAAGAGATCAAACTCTCGCTCTTCGCAGATGACATGATTGTGTATCTGGAAAACACTAGGGACTCTACTACAAAACTCCTAGAAGTGATCAAGGAATACAGCAGCGTCTCAGGTTACAAAATCAACATTCATAAATCGGTAGCCTTTATATACACCAACAACAGTCAAATTGAAAAAGCAGTTAAGGACTCTATCCCATTCACAGTAGTGCCAAAGAAGATGAAATATTTGGGAATTTACCTAACAAAAGACGTGAAAGATCTCTATAAAGAGAACTATGAAACTCTAAGAAAAGAAATAGCTGAAAATGTTAACAAATGGAAAAACATACCATGCTCATGGCTAGGAAGAATCAACATTATCAAAATGTCCATACTACCCAAAGCAATATATACTTTCAACGCACTCCCTATTAAAGCTCCACTGTCATATTTTAAAGATCTTGAAAAAACATTACTTCGTTTTATATGGAATCAGAAAAAACCTCGAATAGCCAAGACATTACTCAGAAATAAAAACAAAACAGGAGGAATCACACTACCAGACCTCAGACTTTACTACAAATCGATAGTGATCAAAACAGCATGGTATTGGCACAAAAACAGAGAAGTAGATATCTGGAATAGAATAGAGAACCAAGAGATGAATCCAGCTACTTACCGCTATTTGATTTTTGACAAGCCAATTAAAAACATTCAGTGGGGAAAAGATTCCCTATTTAACAAATGGTGCTGGGTGAACTGGCTGGCAACCTGCAGAAGACTGAAATTAGACCCACACCTTTCACCATTAACTAAGATAGACTCTCATTGGATTAAAGATTTAAACTTAAGACATGAAACTATAAAAATACTAGAGGAGAATGCAGGGAAAACCCTTGAAGAAATTGGTCTGGGTGAGTATTTCATGAGGAGAACCCCCCGGGCAATTGAAGCAGCTTCAAAAATACACTACTGGGATTTGATCAAACTAAAAAGCTTCTGCACAGCTAAGAACACAGTAAGCAGAGCAAGCAGACAGCCCTCAGAATGGGAGAAAATATTTGCAGGGTATAACTCTGACAAAGGTTTAATAACCAGAATCCACAGAGAACTCAAACGCATCAGCAAGAAAAAAACAAGGGATCCCATCGCAGGCTGGGCAAGGGATTTGAAGAGAAACTTCTCTGAAGAAGACAGGCGCACGGCCTTCAGACATATGAAAAAATGCTCATCATCTTTAATCATCAGAGAAATGCAAATCAAAACTACTTTGAGATATCATCTAACTCCAATGAGACTAGCCTATATCACAAAATCTCAAGACCAGAGATGTTGGCGTGGATGCGGAGAAAAGGGAACACTTCTGCACTGCTGGTGGGAATGCAAATTAATACATTCCTTTTGGAGGGATATATGGAGAACACTCAGAGATCTAAAAATAGATCTGCCATTCAATCCTGTAATTCCTCTGCTGGGCATATACCCAGAAGACCAAAAATCACAACATAACAAAGATATTTGTACCAGAATGTTTATTGCAGCCCAATTCATAATTGCTAAGTCATGGAAAAAGCCGAAGTGCCCATCGATCCACGAATGGATTAATAAATTGTGGTATATGTATACCATGGAATACTATGCAGCCTTAAAGAAAGATGGAGACTTTACCTCTTTCATGTTTACATGGATGGAGCTGGAACATATTCTTCTTAGTAAAGTATCCCAAGAATGGAAGAAAAAATATCCAATGTACACAGCCCTACTATGAAACTAATTTGGGACTCTCACATGAAAGCTATAACCCAACTACAACTTAACAATAGGGGGAAGTGGGAAAGGGGGGGGTGGGTGGAGGGAGGGGAATCGGTGGGATCACACCTGTGGTGCATATTACAGGGGTATTTGCGAAACTTGGTAAATGTAGAATATAAATGTTTTGGCACAGTAACTGAGATAACGCCGGAAAGGCTATGTTAACCACTGGGATAAAAATGTGTCAAATGGTTTATAAAAAAAAAAAAAAAAAAAAATATTTATTTGAGGGTGGCACCTGTGGCTCAAAGGAGTAGGGCGCTGACCCCATATACTGGAGGTGGCGGGTTCAAACCCGGCCCCGGCCCAAAACTGCAAAAAAAAAAAAAAAAAAAAAAAAAAAAAATTATTTGAGATGTTTAGGAGGGAACATTTTATAAAACAATTTCTAACTTGATTATAGGAAAACCGAAAGGGACTAAACTGGATGAGAAAGATCCCTTGTCTATTAAAATAACTATTTACCCCTTTGGCAAAAAAAAAAAAAAAAAACAAGCCCACAGCCAATATCATATTGAATGGAATAAAACTGAAAATATTTCCACTCAGATCTGAAACTAGACAAGGATGCCCATTGTCTCCACTGCTTTTCAACATAGTAATGGAAGTCTTAGCCATCGCAATCAGGCAAGAGAAGGTAATCAAGGGTATCTAAATGGGACCTAAGGAGATCAAATTCTCACTCTTTGCAGATGATATGATTCTATACCTGGAAAACCCCAAAGACACAACTACAAAACTCTTAGAAGTAATCAAGGAATACAGCAGCGTCTCAGGATACAAAATCAATCCTTACAAATCAGTAGCTTTTATATATAACAACAATAGTCAAGCTGAAAAAATACTCAAGGACTCTATTCCTTTTACAGTAGTGCCGAGGAAGATGAAATATTTGGGAATTTACCTAACAAAGGATGTGAAAGATCTCTATGAAAAGAACTATTTAACTCTAAGAAAAGAAATAGCTGAAGATGCTAACAAATGTAAAAACATACCATGTTCATGGCTGGGAAGAATCAACATTGTTAAAATGTCCATTCTACCTAAAACAATATACAGATTTAATGCAATCCCTATTAAAGCACCATCATACTTTTAAAATCTAGAAAAAATAGTACTTCATTTTATATGGAATCATACCTCTAATATTTATATGGAATCATACCTCTAATAGCCAAGACGAAACTCAAAAATAAAAACAAATCAGGAGGAATCATGCTACCAGACTTCAGGCTATATTATAAATCTATAGTGATCAAAACAGCATGGTACTAGCACAAAAATAGAGAGTAGATGTATGGAACAGAATAGAGAACCAAGACGTGAACCCAGCCACTTATCATCATTTGATCTTTGATAAGCCCATCAAAAACATACATTGGAGGAAAGATTCCCTATTTAACAAATGGTGCTGGGTGAATTGGCTGGCAACTTGTAGAAGACTAAAACTGGACCCTCACCTTTCACCATTAACAAAAATTCTCACAGGATAAAAGATTTAAACTTAAGACATAAAACTATAAGGATACTTGGAGAGAGTGCAGGGAAAACACTTGGAAGAAATTGGACTGGGAGAATATTTTATGACAAGGACCCCCTGGCCATTGAAGCAACACCAAAAACATATTACTGGGATCTGATCAAACTAAAAGGCTTTAGCACAGCCAAGAACACAGTAAGTAAAGCAAGTAGACAGCCCTCAAAATGGGAGAAGATATTTGCAGGTTATGTTTCTGACAAAGGTTTGATAACTAGAATCCACTAAGAACTCAAACTAATTAATAAGAAAAGAACAAGTGATCCCATTTCATTGCAGGCAAGAGACTTGAACAGAAGCTTCTCTGAAGAAGACAGGTGCATGGCCTACAGACACATGAAAAAATGCTCATCATCTTTAATCATCAGAGAAATGCAAATAAAAACCACTTTGAGATATCGTCTAACTCCAGTAAGAGTGGCCCACATAACAAAATCCCCAAACTATAGATGTTGGTGTGGATGTGGAGAAAAAGGAACACTTCTGCACTGCTGGTGGGAATTCAAATTAATACATTCCTTTTGGAAAGAAGTTTGGAGAACACTTAGGGAACTAAAAGTAGACCTGGCATTTGATCCTGCAATTCCTCTACTAGGTATGTATCCAGATGGCCAAAAATCATTTTACAACATAGTTATATGCACCAGAATGTTTATTGCAGCCCAATTCATAATTGCCAAGTCACGGATGTAGCCCAAGTGTTCATCAACCCATGAATGGATTAATAAATTGTGGTATATGTATACAATGGAATATTATAGAACATTATGCAGCCATTAAAAAAAGATGGACATTGAACAGTTTGATGAAAATATTTCAGATTGTATATGAAACCAGCACATTGTACCCCTTGATTGCACTAATGTACACAGCTATGATTTAACAATAAAAATAAATAAATAAAAATTTAAAAAGATGGAGACTTTACCTCTTATGTTTACATGGATGGAGCTGAAACATATTCTTCTTAGTAAAGTATCTAAAGAATTAAAGAAAAAAGTATCCAATGTACTCCGAACTATTATGAAACCAATATATAATTACCCAGACTTCCATATGAAAGATAAAACACAACTATAGCCCAGAACCAAGAAGGGAAGAGGAGGGTACGGGAAGGGGAGGAGGGAGTCCGGGTGGAGGGAGGATAATCAGTGGGACCTCACCTGTGGTACATATAGCAAGGGTACATGTCAAATCTATTAAGAGTAGAGTATAAATGTCTTAATACAACAATCAAGCAAGTGAGGTGAAGACTATCTTTGATGTAAGCATTGCAAATTGTATATAAAATCAGCACATTGTACCCCATAAATGCATTAATGTATACAGTCATGATTTAATTTTTAAAAAGTTAAGAAAAAAAAACAAACAAAAGTGGAAAGGAATTTCAAAAAAAGAAAAAGGATATTATTAGTCCTAGTAGTAAAAGTGTTGCCTAACGCTCCAAAAATGGAATGTGCAAACTGTCAGACCCATAACTAATACAAGCATAATTTTGGTATTTTCTTTTTAGAGCACATGCATAACTAATAGAGAAATAATAGGAAAAAATAACTAGCATAAGACATAGTGCAGTAAAGTTGTATTTACTCTTATGCTTCACGTTCCATTACTGGAACAGGAGTGCTGTGCGAGTAATTTATATCCTACTGCTCAAGGTCGAAGGGGTTTGGGGTCACCAGGATTTGGGCACGAAGAACGAAGAGGGTTGACACAGAGTCTGTGCAGAGTCTGAGGAACTCAGGGATGAGCCCTCCCCAGCAAACCTTGGCCCTGTATTTATTATCATAAAACAGGAGGAAGTAGACAAAAGCTGCTTGTCTGACTTAGCACTGATTAGGGAGGACGTGAAGAAGTTCAGACAGAATGGGTTTTTTTTTTGGAATAAAACGGGCATGAATTCTGCTTGCCAAGACTGTCTTGACATTGCTTATAAAAAGTGCTAAGTAAACAGTGACTGTTATTAACGCTGTCTTCTATGCATTTTGGGGGGGGAAAAAAAGGAAAAATCTCACAGAGATTGTGATTCAGTTGTCCAGAGCTATATGTTTAAGATTTGTGCACTTCACTGCATGTGTAACTTAATTTTTTTAATTAATTAAAAATAATTCCCAAGCAATGCTGAAGATGAGCCTACTACAAAGCTGATCCTATCACTCTGCTTTTCATTGTTGTTGTTTACTGCTGCAGTGCCAATGTCCCTCCCCTGCCTGATACTTTTTTTTTTTTTTTTAGAGACAGAGTCTCTCACTTTGTCACCCTCGGTAGAGTGCTATGGCATCACAGCTCACGGCAATCTCCAGCTCTTGGGCTTAGGCGATTCTCTTGCCTCCTGAAATCTGTGGCTCACGTTGCCAAGCTGGAAAAGATAAAGGCTAAAGAACTCGCCACTAAACTGGGCTAAATGTACCCTGTTGAGTTTTCTGTATTAATAATAAATATTCAAGCCAAAAAAAGAAAAATTTCAGAGTGCACATTGCAGTGTAGCTGGGACTACAGGCACCTGCCACAAGGCCCAGCTATTTTTTTGTTGTAGTTTGGCCAGGGCCAGGTTCAAACCCACCACCTTTGGTACATGGGGCCGGCACCCTACTTACTGAGCCATAGACATGGCCCATGGCTAATACTTAATAGGCAACCAACAATAACCAACAATATCTGAATAACATATAAATGCTCTAGACAAGATGTCCATCCTCTTTTTTCCTATGCAGCACGTTGAAAGAAAAAGAGTTGCTTGGGGGCACACATTAAATACGCAAATACTAACAATAGCTGGTTAGCAAAAGAGAGAGAGAGAGGAGACAAGGCCCACGCCTACTTTTCATATCTGACACCACAGATAAGCAAAAAACATCCTCACAAAATCAGCATGCAGCCCCCGGGCCACAGGTTAGACACTCCTGCTCTATGGGGAATTCTTTTAATGGTTACATAACCAGCAACATTTGCTATTACATTTTTTTTCAGGTTCAAATTTTTTCTTCCGGACTCTATAGTATCAAGTTCTGGGGTCCTGCATAGTCCAAAAGACTTGAGCATAGTCAATAGTCATTTCTGAGAAAACTTGTTGTCTTATCCACAGTGCACATACTCTTTTATGTTTCCCCACATCCATTTCCCCAACTTTGGCACCAATTCCTCAATTTTCCTCCCGGAGTCAGTTCATGGGCTTCATCCCAGGCACTCACAGATGGCACATCCCACCTTCAAGGCAGTCAGCCCAGCATGCTGCTTTTTTTTCTTTAACAAACAAATTATTGAATAAATAAGAACAAGGAGAGAAAGATAACTCTCCTATGCAAAGTACCAAATAATGTATGTAGATATTCCCTCCTTAGAGAGGTAAAGCACAACTCCCTACTCCTTTTTGTTACTGCTGTTATACACATATGTTTTAATTTTATATCATTGTTGTTTACATACAGTTAAATATCCACATATGTACATAAAAATTATATGTTCACACAAGAATATATCACATATATATGAGTTTTTTATTTCAAAATATTATAGGGGTGCGAATGTTTTTCATGCTTGAGTCATAGTTATAAAGGTGCCTATCACCCAGATAGTGTTCATTATCCTTCCCTCCCCCACCCACTTGATTTCTCTTCCCTCTTGGCACACATGTGCGGCTGCTCTCTTGATCATAGGGATTCTCCTACTGTGAGGAGAGCTAGGTATGCGAGGCACAGAGGAGACACTTCCGGTCATCCTACATAAGATGTTTATCAAAAAGATGGGAATTCAGCCAGGCATGGTGGCTCATATCTGTAATCCTACCTCTCTGACAGGCTGAGGCAGGAGGATGCCTTTAGTTCAGGAGTTCAAGACCAGCCTGAGCAGGAATGAGACCCCATCACTACTACAAATAGAAAAACTAGCCAGGCATTGTGACAGATGCCTGTAATCCCAGCTACTTGGGAGGCCGAGGTGGGAAGATCTCTTGAACCTAAGTGTTTGAGGTTGGTGTGAGCTAGCCTCACAACATGGCACTCTAGTCTGGCCAACAGAATGAGACTCTGTCTCAAAAAAAGAAAAAAAAAGATAGGAAGTTGAAGCTTCCAGGGACCATTACACAGGAAACAACACAGAGAAGGAAAGACAAGAGGTGCAGCCCTTGAGCATTATTTGTGCCCTGAATCAAGTCTCACCTGAAGCTGGTCTATCTGCACTCTTCTAAGTTACAAGAACCAGTGAATTCCTTTTGCTCTCTCTCTCTCTCCCCTTCTGTCTTTCTCTCTTTTGTCTATTTAAGCTAGTTTGGGGGTTTTAGCCACTCACAATAAAAATTCCTAATTGGTGCATTTACAACCAAACCAAGGTGAATGAAGACACAAGCCTGACTTCTATATCTTTGACAAAATGATAACAGGCATCATTTGAAGTAGTGAGCTACTTTAGTCCAGAAATGGAATGATCAGCACTTAAGACACTCCTTAGGGGGTTCAACTCTGACAGTATCTAGGTTCCTTTAGTTATCTAATATGTGAAAAACAGCAATTCTCAACAGGGTGTCTGAAGTGCAACCCACAGCCTGTGCTCTATGTGGGGAAGATGATTGCAAATCACTGACCTACAGGACAAATTAATGAAACTTCTCTCCAAGTTCACCTTGTTCCATCTCAACATTAGCTCAGATTATCAGAATGGAACAAACCTGACCCAGATTATTGTTGCTGCATAAAATTGCTTTATCACAGGACCCCATAATGGGTCCTTTAAGATTTTGCACAATAGCCTTAGCTTTTGTAGAGAAAAAAGGAAAAGGAGAATCAGCAAAGGAAATAGCTAGTGATAGAGGTAAAATAATCCAAAATAACAGAGAAAATAATCCTAAAAAAGAAAAAAATATGCTAGGTTCAGGGTTTAGATATAAGAAGCTAGGTGCCACTCACACATTATGAAACAAATTAAAAAGAAAGCTAAAACCTTAGAACCATCATCTCTTTCCTGCTATCTTTGTCTTCACTGAGTTGAGGAAGGGAAGATTAATTTTATGGAATTAAGGGCCTTCAGGCCTCTCATTTTACCTCCCAGGAAGGTTTTAGCCACACCTGATGCTGTAAGCAGGAACCAACTAACAATGGGCCTGCTCACACTGGGGCTTTTCCAGAGTGACATGGTCTGGTCATGTGATTCTTCCACCTTGCAGGGATGAGAAGCACAAAAGACACTTTGTTTCTGGGCTGCAGCCTGGCTACAGGAAGAAACCAAACAAGGCTGGAAACTACCCCTCAAAGAACTAGCAATAGTTGAAGAATTTGAGATCTCTTGAAGAAATATATAGGGGCACAGCCACAGAAGTTATAAAAGCTGTTTTTCATATTATATCTTTTTACTAAAATAGAATAGTAAGGAAGACACTGGATAATGAGAATTACTAAACATATTTCATATCTTAAATTAATAATGGTGACTATTATGCAACTCCTTTTCCATTTTCCTTCTAATGTTTACATAAAATTATCACAATTTTTTTTATTCCTCAAGGTTTGAACAAGACGAAACTTCTAAATCTGGTAACATGACAACTAAAAATAAATGGAAATGGATACCACAAAAAAAAAATTTTTGTTAGATACTACTTATGATTTAGATGTTTGTCCCCACCAAATCTCATGTTGAAATTCAATCCCTATTGTGGCAATATTGGAAAGTAGGGCCTAATAGGAGGTGTTTGGGTCATGGAGGTGGATCCTTTATGAATAGATTAGTGCCCTTCCACGGAGTGAATTCACATCCAACTAGAGAGCTGGTTGTTAGAAGAGCCTGATAACCACCGACCCCAACCTGCTTCCTCTCTCACCTTGTGATCTCTGCACACACTGGCTCCCCTTCTGCCTCCTGCCAGGACTGAAGCAGCCTGAGACCCTCACCAGATGCAGAAGCCCCATCTTTCCCCCAACCCATCTTTTTTTTTTTGAGACAAAGCCTCAAGCTGTCACCCTGGGGAGAGTGCTGTGGCATCACAGCTCACAGCAACCTCCAACTCCTGGGCTTAAGCAATTCTCTTGCCTCAGCCTCCCAAGTAGCTGGGACTACAGGCACCCTCCACAACACCCGGCTATTTTTTGGCTATAGTTGTCATTGTTGTTTGGCAGGCCCAGGCTGGATTCAGACCCACCAGCTCTGGTGTATGTGACTGGCACCTTAGCTGCTTGAGTTACAGGTGCTGAGCCACACAAGCCCCATCTTGAACCCTCTAGCCATCAGGATGATGAGCCAAATAAACCTTTTTTTTTTCCCCTTATAAATTATCTAGCCTCAGGTATTCCTTAATAGCAACACATAACAGAGTAAGAAACTCAGCTGAGCTCACAAGAACAAAAGCTGAGCTGAGAGCCTTTATGTCACTGGGCACTAGGAGGAGGTTGGGGAAAGAAAGATGAGGGGAAGGTTGAAGGATGAAATCTTAACCCCATAGTGGGAAGGAGGTGAAGCTAAGCCACACATAGATTTAAAATCTAAATATCTATCCTTACTGATATTGAACATTTTAATCATGTACTTATTTACTATCTATGTATCTTTTCTAGGTGAGTGTCTGTTTAAGTCCTTTGTCCATTTTTTAGAAATTTAGGTTTTAAAAGTTATCATTCAGTTTTTTTAAGTCTTGGTAAAAATCAAGTAACATAAAATATACCATCTAAGCCATCTTAAAAAATAAATAAATAAATAATAAAATCTAAATATCTAAATGCATATACACTCATGACATGGGAATCGCCAAGCCAAGAAATAAACATAAATATTTTTCCTGGACTGGTGATTCCCTCAGAGTGCCTAAAAATAATCAACAAAAATCCACCATGGAGAGACTCTCAATTCAGGCTACTTGGAATTCGTAGACACAAAAAAATCCCCACTGAACTTCCAATAAATAATAATAGTAATAACAAAACATAAACACAGAACTAATTCACTATTAACAGGAATCAGCAGACACAACAAACTAAATAATAGTCTCTGAAACAAAACAATAATAGTGTATTCTTATTTTTTTTTCCTTTTTTTATTCTCTTTCTCTTTTTTTTCTTTTTAAGAGACAGATTCTCAGGGTGGCACCTGTGGCTCAAGGAGTAGGGTGCCAGTCCCATATGCCAGAGGTGGCGGGTTCAAACCCAGCCCCAGCCAAAAAAAAAAACTACAAAAAAAAAAAAAAAAAAAGAGACAGATTCTCACTTCATTGCCCTCAGTAGAGTACCATGGCATCATAGCTCACAGCAACCTCCAACTCCTGGGCTTAGGTGATTCTCTTGCCTCAGCCTCCTGAGTAGCTGGGACTACAGACACCCGCCACAATGCCCGGCTATTTTTTTGTTGCAATTTGGCTGGGGCTGGGTTTGAACCCACCACCCTCGGTATATTGGGCTGGTGCCCTACCCACTGAGCCACAATCACTGCCCTTTATTCTCTTTTTTTAGACAGAGTCTCATTCTGTCACCCAGGGTAGAGTGCTGTGGTGTCATAGCTCACAGCAACTTCAAACTTTTGGGCATAAGAGAGCTCTTGCCTCAGCCTTCCTAAGTAGCTAGGACTACAGGTAGAAGACATTGCACCTGGCTAATTTTTTCTATTTTTCTTTTTTTTTTTTTTTTATTTAGAGATGTGGTCTCACTCTTGCTCAGGTTGGTCTTGAACTCTGGAGCTCAATCGATCCACCTGCCTCAGCTTCCCAGAGTGCTAGGATTATAGGTGTGAGCCACCAGGTCTTAAATATTTTTAAATATTTTTAGATGCAATTTTTTATTTTTGAATTTATTAATTTACAAAAATTATATTTATTGTGTACATGTTTTTAAATATGTATACATTGTGGAATGGCTAAATTGAGCTAATTAATGTATGTTATTACTTCGTATTATTTTTTTGTGGTGAGAACACTTAAAATCCACAATCTTTGCAAATATCAAGCATGTAATATACATTGTTATTAACTATAGTTACCATGTTGTAAAACATATTCTTAAATAGCAAAGAAAAAAGGAGACTAAACACCAATGATAAAAAGTAAAACACTGTAGGAAAGAAAAGAATAGAAACGTCTGAGAAACAATCAAATAAGATAGAAATGGCAAAGAAAAATAATCAATAAAATTAAAAATTCTGTCAATGCTACACCACAGATGAGCCTTAATGACATTATACTAACTATAATAAGCCAGTGACAAAAAGACAAATACTATGATTCTACTTACATGAACTACCCAGAGTAGTCAAATTTGTATAGACAGAAAGTGGAATGGAGGATACCAGGGGCGGGGGGCGGGGGAGCAGCAATGGACAGTTGCTGTTTAATAGGCACAGAGTTTCAGTTTTTAAAGATGAAGAATTGTGGAGCTTGGCTGTATAACTATGGGAATGTGCTTAACACTACTGAACTGTGCATTTAAAAATGATTTGGGGCTTGGCGCCCATAGCTCAGTGAGTAGGGCGCTGGCCGCATACTCCGAGGCTGGTGAGTTTGAACCTGGCCCAGGCCTGCTAAACTACAATGACAACTGCAACAAAAAATAGCCAGGCAATGTGGCAGGTGCCTATAGTCCTAGCTACTAGGGAGGTTGAGGCAAGAGAATGGCTTAAGCCCAAGAGTTTGAGGTTGCTGTGAGCTGCGATGCCACCGCACTCTACCAAGGGTGATATAGTAAGACTGTCTCAAAAAATAAATAAAATCAAAATAAAACAAAATAAAATAATAAAAAATAAAATAGGGCAGTACCTGTAGCTCAGTGGGTAGGGCGCCAGCCACATACACCAAGACTAGCAGGTTCAAACCCAGCCCAGACCAGCTAAACAACAATGACAACTGCAACAACAACAAAAAAAAAAAAATAGCCAGCCGTTGTGGCGGGTGCCTATAGTCCTAGCTACTAGGGAGGTTGAGGCAAGAGAATCACTTAAGCCCAAGAGTTTGAGGTTGCTGTGAGCTGTGATGCCACGGCACTCTACCAAGGGCAACATAGTGAGACTCTGTCTCAAAATAAATAAATAAATAAATAAATAATAAAAATAAATGAAATAAAAATGATTTGGATGAGGCCAAGTGGATGACTCACACCTTTAATCCCAGCACCTGGGGAAGCAGAGGCAGGGGAGAATCAAGTGGGGCCGAGAATTTGAGAGACCAGCCTGAGCCACATAACATGATCCTCTCTCTACAAAAATTAAAAAGAAAATAGCCAGGTGTGCTGGCATGCCTGTTGTCCCAGCTATACCGGAAGCAAGAGGAGCCCTTGAGCCCAGGAGTTTGGAGTTGCAGTGAGCTATGATGAAACGATTGCACTCCACCCTTAGGTGACAGAGTGAGAACTTGTCTCTAAAAATAAAAATAAATAAAGGTAAATTTTATATGTTTAAAACGTAGAACATAAAATGTACCCTTTTTGCCAGGCATGGTGGCTCATACCTATAATCTTAGCACTCTGGGAGGGAGTTCAAGACCAGCCTGAGCAAGAGTGAGACCCCCATCTCTAAAAATAGCTGGCCGTTGTGGTGGGCACCTGTAGTCCCAGCCACTTGGGAGCCTGAGGCAAGAGGATTACTTGAGTCCAAGAGTTTGAGGCTGCTGTGAGCTATGATGCCACAGCACTCTACCAAGGGCAACAAAGTAAGACTCCATCTCAAAAAATAATAATAATAAAATAAATAAAATAAAAATTTTAACTCATTTGAATAGGTTAAAAAATGAGTGAGACCTGGCTACAGCAAGAAGTCAACTGCCTTTAAGCCCCTGTTGAGCCACTTGTATGACCTTACACTAGTTACTTCACCTCATAACTTTTTTGGGGTATTTTTGGTGAGACCAAGTTTCATTCTGTCACCCTGGGTAGAATGCCATGGTATCATTGTAGCTCACAGCAAACTCAAATTCCCAGTTCAAGCAATCCTCTTGCCTCAGCCTCCTGAATATCTGAAACTACAGGTGCCCACCACCAGGCCCAGCTAGTGTTCCATTTTTAGTAGAGACAGGGTCTCACTCTTGCATAGGCTGGTCTCAAACTCCTGAGCTCAATGAATCCACCCGCTTCAGTCTCCCAGAGTGCTGGGATTACAGGCATGAGCCCCCATGCCTGACAACCCCCCAACTTCTTGATGGAGCAGAGGAGGGCAATAGCAGCACATTTCCCACAGAGCAGTTGGAAGGAATAATGAGGAGACAGAAGCAGAAGTAAACCAGAATGTATTGCTCACCGTTACATGACCAGGGCATTGAGAGCGCCCTGCGGCGAACTCTCTCCTACTCGCAACCCTGGGTCCCCTGCTTCTAATTTTTCCCAACAGAAATGATCTACTGTTCTCTCCCAGAACTTCATTTCTGGGAGGAAAAGATGTAAGAGGCGAATCTGTGTATATTGTAAATTTCCCTAGGAGGAATAGATGGGAGTATGGTAATTTTCCAGAAAAGTCAGGTATGGCATGGTTCTCTGTCCCTGTGTTAAGACCACTTCTTTCTGTGTATTAATAGTAAGGTTTTCTTGGACAAAGAGAGCAACTTAAAAGACACCTTTGTGCTGAGAGATGGTGTACGTTATTCATCTAGTCTAAAATATGTATGTTTTTCATTTTAACATATTAAATTGGGATTGTCTGAATCCTAATGTGTCATAATTTAATTGGAAATGTTTTTTTCTTCCTTAGTGGAACAGAAAATAATTGAATAATGGTATATCTTACAATCAATGACTTTTTTTTTTTTTTGTAGAGACAGAGTCTCACTTTATGGCCCTCGGTAGAGTGCCATGGCATCACACAGCTCACAGAAACCTCCAACTCCTAGGCTTAAGTGATTCTCTTGCCTCAGCCTCCCGCCACAACGCCCGGCTATTTTTTTTTGGTTTTGTTATTGCAGTTCAGCCGGGGCCGGGTTTGAACCCGCCACCCTTGGTATATGGGCCGGCCCCTTACCGACTGAGCCATAGGCGCCGCCCAATCAATGACTTTTTTGATTTGATGAAACATGATTGTTTTTTAAATCAGAGGAATATATTCCCCACTCTGGGGTTATCATGATACAGAGAAAAAAGAGGCAAATAAGGAAGGAGGCTTTCTTATATGTATACGAGCTGTCTTGTGGCCAGACACAGTGGCTCACACCTGTAATCCCAGCACTTTGGGAGGCCGAGGCAGGTGGATTGCCTGAGCTCACAGGTTTGAGACCAGCCTGAGTTAGAGTGAGACCCTGTCTCAAAAAATAGTCAGGTGTTGTGGTGGGCGCCAGTAGTCACAGCTACTCAGGAGGCTTAGGCAAGAGAATGGCTCAAGCCCAAGAGTTGGAGGTTGCTGTGAGCTATGATGCCAGGGCACTCTACCAGGGGTGACTCTGTCTCAAAAAAAAAGCTGTCTTGTAACTTGTGTTGGCATCAGTGTTTATCTCCGGTTTATTCACAGTGGGGCTCTTTTAGAACTGTTCTAACATCTAGAAAGAGTAATGATGTTCAGCTGGGAGGCACTGATGCAACAGCTATTTCCAATGTGCACCTGTTCTAACCGGTCAGAGCTCCTGGCATACCAGTTATTTACATTTATAATATTGCCCTAGGTTATAAATCGTCTCATATCTGTTTAAGAGGAAATCAGGGTATAATTCATAAATATCTAGTCTCTCTGAACACGTACACTTTCAATAAATCATATATTATTTCGCTGCATAAAAATGTTAATATTGGAGTTTTCATGTTTACAGCATTGTCAATAATTTGGGTGCTTGGAAGCCTTGTCCAGAAATTTGAAAACAAGACAAAGCTGTCTTCTGAGAAGAGATAAATCAACATGTAATAAATGAGAACAGAGAAATGCGGTCCCATAAAGAATCAGGATGGCCCAGGCCTTCAAAGCAAAGCAATCTTCGGATTGAATACATTAGGTCACATGAAGAAGGAACGGGCCGGTTGGGAGCAAGTTACACAGAGTCAGATTCAGCAGTGTCCACCCCAGAAGGCACCGCAGGGAAAAGTACCAGGGCCCATGACTAGACCTGTCTAGGCAAGTGACAGCTTTGTCACTGTGCTGAAGATAGACACATCTTTACCTGATTCCATTAATGATTAGACTCATATAACTAGCTACTCCTGTTCTAGCTTCTTGCTCACAAAGCAACCTCCCAGCTCTGCTTTTCAAGCATGGCGTACCTACATGGGCAAAAGGTGCCTGGCAAGATGACTCAGGCAAACAGTCCCTTTGGTATGGATAGTTCTTGTTGCCTCATAGGATATTAATAAACCAGCCTTCTTTCCTACATCATTGCTGTGCGACAACATCAAAACTCCCCCCACCAGCTATGAAAGATAGAGCCAAGCAGAGGAGGGAGGAGCCCACACCAAATTCATCCCGGAGCTCCTTGTGTGGTGGGAGTAGCAAAGTCATAGCATTTCCCAGACATGCTGTGTCCCCAGGGATGGGCAAGACGAGGTCCCCACCCTAAAGAAGCTCACTGCCTGCTATTTGGTGGAGAGTCATCCTGCAATGAATAGGAGCTGAGTTAATGAATGAATAAACTGCAAAGCTTGCAGGATTCAGGGTTTTGCGTCAGTCAAGGAAGCAAATCGATGGTGAGTCTTCCATTGCTGCCCCTTTTCTGCCCTCTCGAATCCTCCTGAACCCTCTGGGCATCACTCCCTGCTCACTACTTTGATCCATTTTTCCCATTTCCATCCCAGCGAGAGGGGGTTCAGCCACCCACCCCAAGTTTCCACACATCACTCTTTGGAGGCAGGAGGGAGGTCCTGTGTTCTTTCCACAGACCTGGGACACTTACCTGCCCTACATAGTTCCAGTCTGAGGTTTTTTCTGTTTACTTTTTTTTTTTTTTTGTAGAGACAGAGTCTCACTCTACCGCCCTTGGGTAGAGTGCCGTGGCGTCACACGGCTCACAGCAACCTCTAACTTTCGGGCTTACGCGATTCTCTTGCCTCAGCCTCCCGAGTAGCTGGGACTACAGGCGCCCGCCACAACGCCCGGCTATTTTTTTTTGTTGTTGTTGCAGTTTGGCCGGGGGCGGGTTTGAACCCACCACCCTCGGCATATGGGGCCGGCGCCCTACTCACTGAGCCACAGGCGCCGCCCCTTTTCTGTTTACTTTTTAAATAAATCTTTAACTTCTCTCCTCATGGCCCTCTGAGATTTTCACTATCCCTTAGATTTAAGAATGTTGACCCTGAGAAGCATGAATCCTATGTACTCAATTTTGATATGAGGACAATTAATGACAATTATGGTTATGGGGGGGGAAACAGAAAGAGGGAAGGAGGGAGGTGGGTGGGTGGGGCCTTGGTGTGTGTCACACTTTATGGGGGCAAGACATGATTGCAAGAGGGACTTTACCTAACAATTGCAATCAGTGTAACCTGACTTATTGTACCCTCAATGAATCCCCAACAATAAAAAAAAAAAAAAGAATCCAGCCAAGATAAAAAAAGAAAAGAATGTTGACCCTAATTTCATCACTATTCTCCCTTATTTATTTCACAACACCTTTTTTAATCACTATGATTACTTCAATTTCTTTATTACTAACACCTAGCAACAAAGACCACATCATTCCATTAATTCCACGAGGACAAAATAACATATGTGATTGACACATTTGTCCCTCCCGTGTGGCCTCTGGGCTCTGGTTGTAGAGCATGTCCTTGGCGAGTGTGTGACAGCAGGGATTATAGAGTGTATATTATACTCATCTGAAAAGCTAAAAAAATACCTTGGCTTGGACTCTACCCCAGAGATGCCAAGTGAGCTTAACCAACTTAGTCATATGTACTGGTCTGGGACAGCATGGAGATTTTTCCAGTGATTCTAAGGTACAGCCAAGGTTGAGAAGCAGAAAAGTAGGCTGAGAACCCATTGTGTCTGTCGGAAACCATTTATTGAGGCCTTGAACTTTGCACATGTTACTTCATTTGGTTCTTATAAGCACCTGTAACATGTAGGGATTATTAACTCAATTTTATAGATGAAGAAACTGAGGCTTTGAGAAGTGACGTGACTAATCCAATTTTGCACAGCTATGAAGTGCAGAGCCAGGATTTGAAACTCAACCATGGGCTTCACAAGCAGGTGCCATGCTCCCACTCTCTGTGTCACCCACCAAATCCAAACCAAACAGACCACACAAACCTGTTTTCAATCCCCTGCAAGAGTGCGGTGGCTTCCCTCTAGACTGGTGATCAATGTCATCCCCTGGCCATGCTGTAGGAGGGTGTGTGGTCTCAGGCAATTACTGAGGGGAATCTTGCTAATGGATGTTTACAGATAAGCAGGTGTCTAGATGATGCAGAACACTGCAAGTTCTCCCCATCCATCCTCTGCACCCGGGGGCTCTTCACCCTCCGGTCTCTCTATTCCCTTCCTTCACTATCCCCTTGGTCTTTCTCCACCTTTTCTGTCTACTTGCCTCCAAGTCTCAACTCCTTCCTGAAAGGGCAGTGGCAGAAACTTCCTAGGAATCACTGGAGGAGAGTTTTGATCCCAGAATGGAATGTCCATGGAAATGAACATACCTATTGCTTGCACTGTCTCCTAGCTTAAGTTCAATGCATCATTCGTCCACAGTCTGTTTTTCTCTGTTTTATCAAGGTCTGTCCCAGGAAGGGAGTACAGTGAATAAGAAATTAAGAGAGGAGGAGCTGGAGAAAATCTCATACTGCCTCTCATCACAAGCAGTTTGGTCTTTACTCATTAAGCAATGATGCCATTACCTTCAACCCTGCCTCCTCCCATGGCTAAGAGGAAGCACTTCCCAAAGACAATCCTCACCAGGCACTGTAGGCACAACCTGTCCCACCTGGGAGCTGTTCACAGAAACCGTAAGAGCCCCAGGAGGCATGTGACGGTTGCCTTTCCCTCTCATCAAAACATGGCACTTTAGGCTGCTCCTGGGCCAGGAGGACACTTGATTCCAAATCAAACAAAGCAAGGATCACACCTGCTGTTTGCTGGTAATCACATTAGCCAAGTTCTAAGTGGGAGGGGAGACAGGTTCTTACACATCCTCTCCTGTGCCTACTCCCTCAGCAGGGCCCTGTGTCACCCCGCTGCATTCCTCTCCTTCCTGGAGGATCACTCTCTGCTTTTCATGACACTGCCAGGTCACATAGCAGAGATCTCCAAACATTTTGCCTGAGTTTTGAGATGACCAGTACATTAGTCAGAGTTCTCCAAAGAAACAGAACCTATGGGGGTAGGGGGTAAGAGAGAACAGACTAATTTACCTTAATTTCTTTTAAGAAATTGCCTCTGCCTTGATGGCACTAATGTACACAGCTATGATTTAACAATAAAAAAAAATTTCAGATTGTATATGA
Source organism: Nycticebus coucang (assembly GCF_027406575.1). NCBI lineage: Eukaryota > Metazoa > Chordata > Mammalia > Primates > Lorisidae > Nycticebus > Nycticebus coucang. The sequence goes on along the minus strand of NC_069785.1, from coordinate 20,406,721 downwards.
AACCAGCACATTGTACCCCTTGATTGCACTAATGTACACAGCTATGATTCAACAATAAAAAATAAATAAAACAAAAAATGGTGAGTCAAAAAAAAAAAAACTTAGTAAATGTGGAATGTAAATGTCTTAACACAATGACTAAGAAAATGCCAGGAAGGCTACGTTAACCAGTGTGATGAAAATGTGTCAAACGGTCTATAAAACCAGTGTATGGTGCCCCATGATCGCATTAATGTACACAGCTATGATTTAATAATAATAAAGAAAAAAAAGAAATTGCCTCTGGCTCAGTGCCTGTAGCTCAGTGGCTAGGGCGCCAGCCACATACACCGGAGCTGGAGGGTTCGGATCCAGCCCAGGCCAAGTACAACCAAAAAATAGCCAAGCATTGTGGTGGGTGCCTGTAGTCCCAGCTACTTGGGAGGCTGAGGCAAGAGAATTGCTTAAGCCCAAGAGTTTGAGGTTGCTGTGAACTGTGATGCCACAGCACTCTACCAAGGACGACATAGTGAGACTCTGTCTCAAAAAAAAAGAAAAAAATTACCTCACACCAATTCTGAAGGTTGCAATCCCATCACAAAAGTGATGTCCTGAGTCTGGGGGCAGAATTCCTTCCTCTTCAAGGACCTCAGACCTTTCTCTTAAGGTCTTTAACTGATTGAGTGACATAATATGGAGAATAATCTGCTTTATTCAAAGTCTAGTGATTTAAATGCTAATCATATATTTTTTAAAAAATACCTGCACAGCAACATCTAGACAGGTATTTGACCAAACACCTAAGCACCATAGCTAAATTGACACATAAAATTAACCATCCCAGGCCAGGCTTAGTGGCTCACACCTGTAATCCAAGCACAGCAGCCAACAGAAAAGAGAACCTGCTGGATGATTCTACTTAGACCAAGTTCCCAACCACACTGACCACCAGGTTTAGAAGTAGGCTGGTGGTGCTCCTACGGGGGTCAGAATTTATATGAAAAGTGTCTGATCAGGGCTTCTGGGCTACTGGCAACGTTCTGTTTCCTGATCTGAGAGCTGGCTATATAGTAATCTGCTTTGTGAAAAGTTTTTCAACTATAGACTTGATTTGTTGTGCATTTATCTATATGTTATATTTCAGTGTAAAAAAAATACTTCAGAAAAACCCCAGCTTAAATGGGGTTCCCACTGTCCAAATCTGGTACAACTTTGAGCAACAAAAAGGCGAATGGTGGATAATGCCTCTAATCCTAGCACTCTGAGAGGCCGAGGCAGGAGGACCATTTGAAGCCAGGAGGTAGAGACCAGCCTAGGCAACATAGCAAGATCCTGTCTCTACAAAAAATTAGAAAATTAGCCAGGCATGATGCACATCCTTTAGTCCCAGCTACTCAGGAATCTGAAGCAGGAGCACAGAAATTCAAGACTGCAGTGAGTTATGAAGCCACTGCATCCAGCCTGGGTGACAGAGAGAAACGCTGCCTCAAAAAAAATAGGAAACAAAAGGATAATAGTGATAGCTGGTTATTAATTGAAAATATATGAGTCTTGACTCAGCGCCTGTGGCTCAAGTGGCTAAGGCACCAGCCACATACACCTGAGCTGGCGGGTTCGAATCCAGCCTGGGCCCACCAAAACAACAATGACAGCTGCAACCAAAAAAATAGCCAGGTGTTGTGGCAGGCGCCTGTAGTCCCAGCTACTTGGAAAGCAAAGGCAGGAGAATTGCTTGAGCCCAGGAGTTGGAGGTTGCTGTGAGCTGTGATGCCACAGCACTCTACCCAGGGTGACAGGTTGAGGCTCTGTCTCAAAAAAAATAAAAAATAAAAGTAAGGGATGGCGCCTGTGGCTCAAAGGAGTAAGGCAACGGCCCCATAGACCAGAGGTGTGCAGGTTCAAACCTGGCCCTGGCCAAAAAAACTGCAAAATAAATAAATAAAAAGAAAATGTATGAGTCTCAGGGCAGGGCTTAGGGAGGATAAACACAATAAGCTCTTCTTTATGAAAGAAAGTCACTCTTTTTTATATATATATAATTCTTTTTTTAATTTTTTATTATTTTTTATTTTTTCGTTTTGCAGTTTGGCCAGGGCTGGGTTCAAACTCACAACCCTTGGTATATGGGGCCAGCACCCTACTCACTGAGCCACAGGCACCACCCAAGAAAGTCACTCTTAAATGTAAAAGAAATGACAGTACCAGGGCGGTGCCTGTGGCTCAAAGGAGTAGGGCACCAGCCCCATATGCTGGAGGTGGTGAGTTCAAACCCAGCCCCGGCCATAAATTGCAAAAAAAAAAATGACAATATTGAAAGATCACCATTTTGTGACTCCCAATATCATAATTGATTCATGTATTATCAATAAAAGCTAAAAAATTGAATGAAGTCTTATTAGTATACAGGATATCCATGCAGTACTAAAGTATCACCCCAGGAACTACTTACTTTTACCAAGAAGAGTGATCTTATCTTTGCAATGGAGAGGTCTGGTAGTGACCACCTTAATCTCCTTAATCTAGTGATTAAATTTTGTATCACAAAAAGTGGAACAAGGTGGTGGTTCATGCCTCCTGAGATGATGCTTGGTAAACAAGCAATCTAACGCTAAGGCGGCTGCAGTGGCGGGGGTGGGGGGGAGGGTGTCCTGATGCATTAGAATCACCTGAGAGGTTTCCCAAACTCCCAATGCTAACTATATCAGAATCTACACAGGGACCCAAAGCATCAGTAATTTTTAAAGCTTCCCAGGTGAATACAATATATGATTAAGATGTTCTGGACAAAAACATATACCTGAATCTAACTGCTAGTTTAAAGATTCTACAGGAGCTAGAGCAGAGTTCTTAATGCTGGCTTCATATTAGAACCACTGAGAATCTTAAAAGTTGGGCCACATAAGCTTCATCCCCAGAGATTCTGATTTAACTGAATTAGTGTAGAACTCAGGCATTTGTATTTTCTTTTCTAGATCTTAAGTTTTATATAAATAACCTCCAGTGAGATCAGAGTGGACCACTTACTACCCCTTCCTTATAAGGCCAGCTATGAGCTGATTCTGATGTGCAGACATGGTTAAGAATAACTGGGAAAGTAATGAAGAAACAGTCAAACTTAGAATGTGGGACATTCTCTAGGACCACCAACCTCTTCAAAAGGTCAATGTCATGGAGGGGAAAAAAAGAGAAAGGAACAGGGAGTGCCCGTGGCTCAGTGAGTAGGGTGCCGGCCCCATATACCAAGGGTGGCCGTTTCAAACGCGGCCCCAGCCAAACTGCAACAAAATATAGCCGGGCGTTGTGGCGGGTCCCTGTGGTCCCACCAACTTGGGAGGCTGAGGCAAGAGAATCACCTAAGCCCAAGAGTTGGAGGTTGCTGTGAGCTGTGTGATGCCATGGCACTCTACCGAGAGCAACGAAGTCAGACTCTGTCTCTACAAAAAGAAAAAGAGAGAGAGAAAGGAACTAGTCTACATTAAAACACAATTTTAAAATATAATGTGTGCATTAATTTGATAAAAACAGCTATAAAGACATGTTGGAGGAACAATTGCAGAAATGTAAATATTAAGTTGATTTTAGATGGTTAACTTTTTTTGTGTGTGTGGTTTTTGGCCAGGGCTGGGTTTGAACCCGCCACCTCTAGCATATGGGGCTGGTGCCCTGCCTTTGAGCCACAGGCGCCGCCCCAACTTTTTTTTTTTTTTTTGAGACAGAGCCTCAAGCTGTTGCCCTGAGTAGAGTGCTGTGGCATCATAGCTCACAGCAACCTCCAACTCCTGGGCTCAAGCGATTCTTCTGCCTCTGCCTCCCAAGTAGCTGGGACTACAGGTGCCTACCATAACGCCCGGCTATTTTTTGATTGCAGCTGTCATTATTGTTTGGCAGGCCTGGGCTGGATTCGAACCCGCCAGCTCAGGTGTATGTGGCTGGCACCTTAGCCACTTGAGCCACAGGAGCCAAGCCAGATGCTTAACTTTTTTAGTAGAGCTAGTGACATTGTGTTTCTGTAGAAAATATATCTGTATTCTGAAGTGATGCATGCTGAATACTGAGAAGTGAGGTCATGTGTATATAACTTACTTTCAAAAAGTTCAACTACAACAAAAAAAGTATACAGAAAGAAATACAGCAAAATGTTAACAATTGTTAAAGCTGGACAGAAGGCATATGGAAGTTTATTGTACTAACCTTTCAACTTTTCTATATTTGAAATATTCATAACAAAAGTTGAGAAAATGAGAAAATTTTATTTTATTATTATTATTTTTAGACAGAGTCTCACTTTGTCACCCTGGGTAGAGTGCCGTAACGTCACAGCTCACAGCAACTTCAAACTCTTGGGCTTAAATGATTCTCTTGCCTCATCCTCCCATGTAGCTGGGACTTCAGGCGCCCGCCACAACGCCCGGCTATTTTTTAGAGACAGAGTCTCGTTCTTGCTCAGGCTGGGAAAACAATTTTTTAAATAGAGATGAAAACCTACTCAGAAGGCCATGTAGTTTTCCATCTCTTCTGCTTCTCTGCAGGAAAACCACTCACAACTCAACCGCACTCGACCAGCCTTACGCCACACCCAGTAATTAAAGGCTGCATTTCTCAACCTTTGCCCACTAGATTGTCATAGGAGTTACCTGAAAAGAATCTCTCATTCAAATGAGCGTGAAATGCTGGGTTATGCAGGATTTATTCATCATCAGGCATGGTGAACATTACCTCTTGAGGTGACCTGCCTCCCTATCATATGCAAGAGGATTGACAGCCCTAGTATCCAGTGACAACTTTCCCTACCCCATTTGGGCTTCCTCTAGTCTCTTCCAGAAGCACTTTAAAGTAACAAGCTGGCAAATATTCTCATGACACAATCCAATCCATACAGAAAATACAAAACTAATTTACCTTCATGCCTGGTTTAGTCCCTTGTGGGATGGAAATGCCTGAGCCATGCTGGCCAGGCTCCCCTGGTTAACTACTTAGCAAAGGAAAGGAAGCTTTGAAACATGACCAATGACAAAAGATTCTCTCAGTCTTTTCTTCCAGAATCATCGGGAGCTCTGTCCCACCTGATGAGAGCACAAAGCAGAAACAACACTGCCAGCCTGCAAGAGCTCAGTCTGCTGGATAAACACCATGTTTCCAGCTAGGCAGACGATAATAACCATCGCAACAGGGGTATTTCCCTAAGTGCTGTGAGTGTACGGGAGAAGGAAGCATTGATTCTCTATACCGGCATTCAGGAAAGCTACACAAAGCAGTCCCTGGGCTTTGGACAGATAGAAGTGTCCAAGAAGTGCAGGGAAAGGTGTGGAGGGCAGGCAGAAACTCATCAACAAATGCACACAGCTGGCCTGAAGCAGTGGCTCACTCCTGTAATCCTAGCACCTGGGAGGCCTGAGGTGGGTGGATGGCTTGATCTGAGGAGTTCAAACCAGCCTCAGCAAGAGTGAGATCCTGTCTCTCCTAAAAATAGAAAAACTAGCAGGCATGGTGGTGCACGCCTATAGTCCCACTACTCCAGCAGCTGAGGCAGAAGGATCACTTGAACCCAAGAGTTTTAGGTGGCTGTGAGCTAGACTGAGGCCGGGCAATGTAGCCTGGGCAAGAGAGTGAGACTGTGTCTCAAATAACAATAACAAAATAAAATAATAAAAACAAATTCACACAGCACATGAAAGAGCCCAGTGTGTTTGGGAAGTGGCATCTGATAAGAGGAAGATAGGACCAAGACGGCTGACTTCTTTGCAGGACAAATTTCACATAAGTGATTTGCCTATTTCCTGTCCTCTTTTCCTCCCCCCTCCCCCACCCTTCTCTCTCTCCATTAAGTATTCAAAATAGATCTTACACAGGAACTCAGGGGAGGGAGCACATTCCATAGCGGAATTCTGAACAGGGCTTTGCTAGGCTCAGAAATTCTCAGTGACAGGATAATGGCTGCTTGTATGGTGACTGTAGGTGTCAGGGCAAGAGATTTCGGGCCACCACAGTGCACACACTGAGGAGAGCTCTATGTGGGTTCTAAAAGTGGGACAACACAACCACGACATCTTAACAGCAGATGAGTTTATTGAGTTAATTTTAAATTACATTACAATGTACTAGTACATTACCAGTACTAGTCACAAAATAAAAATGGCTAAAGGTAATTGTGTCAAACACTTTTTGGCTTTTTTTTTTGCTAGAGTCTCACTCTGTTGCCCAGGCTAGAGTGCCCTAGGCCCAGCCTAGCTCACTGCAACCTCAAACTCCTGGGTCCAAGTGATCCTCCTGCCTCAGTCTTCTGAGTAGCTCGGTCTATGGTTGCCCGCCACCACACATGACTATTTTTTTTTTCTATTTTTAGTAAAGACAGGGTTTTGCTCTTGCTCAGACTGTTCTTGAACACCAGAGGTCAAGGGATCCTCCCACCTCAGTCTCCCAGAGTGCTAGGATTATGGGCATGAGCCACCACACCTAGACTAGACATCATTTCCTTACAAATTCCCAAGAACTCCATAAAATAGGTGAAATTATGATTGCCATTTTACAGACCACAAAACTGAGGCTCAGGCCAGGTGCCGTGGCTCCCAGCACTCTAGGAAGCCAGGGCCAGTGGATCACTTGAGCTCAAGAGTTCAAGACCAGCCTGAGCAAAAGCATCCTGTCTATACTGAAAATAGAAAACAGGTGTTGTGTTGTGGCGGGCGCCTGTGATTCCAGCTGCTTGGGAGGCTGAGGCCAGAGGATTGCTTGAGCCCAGGAGTTTGAGGTTGCTGTGAGCTGTGATGCCACAGCACTCTATCAAAGGCAACAGAGTGAGACTCTGACAAAAAAAAAAAAAGAAAGAGGGAAGGGAAGGGAAGGGAAGAGGAGAGGAGGGGAGGGAAGGGGAGGGAAGGAAAACGGATAAGGAAACATTATGCTGGACCCATGGCAGTAAAAGAAAATTGAGAGACAAAGAGCAAGAGACTTGATAAGTGGATGGGTTGGCATGTCTGTCAGTCTGTTTATCTGTCTGTCTCTTCTTTCCTCTGCCGTGTCCCTGTCTGTCAGTCTTTCTCTCCCTGTGTGTCAGGATATCTGTCTCCGCCTTATATTTCTTTTTGCCTCTAAGTCTCTCTGTTACCATCTCCATTTCTCTCTCTACACTCAATTAAATTTCAGAACTGCACATTGCTTCTAGACCTGCAACAATGTAATAACCTAGAATCAATTTGATACAAAACATTCCTATAGGAAGGCTCCAGGTCCCATGAACTCCAGTTTCCAGCTAAAGGGTGGGGTAGCTTGCAAGCTGCATGACCTAGGGCAAGTTACGAATGTATACAGATGACAATGTCCTTTCTCTGAAATGAGAAGGTTGTAACCATCACAAAGAGCTACTATGAGGATAAAATGCAACAATGTGTATAAAGTTCTTAACAAATGCTAAGCAGCTGGCAACAATGCTAGTTACTATCAGGACCACAACAATTCACAGTCTTACTTGTCTTTAGATACTCAGCCTCTCAAGCATAGTACCTGGCACACAGATGGAGGTCAGAATATGCTCAGAGAAACAAAGGAGAAAGAAACAAACATAGGAAGACACACCTAGAAAGACAGAAGACAGACACAGGGCAGGAGAGACACAGCAAGGGTCAGAGACGGAACAAAGAGTCAGACATGTGCGCATGAGTAAGGGAGCAAGAGGTTAAGTGACACAAAAGGCCAGGCTTGGTGGCTCACACCTGTAATCCCGGCACTCTGGGAGGCCAAGGCAGGAGGATCCCTTGAGCTCAGGAGTTCAAGTTCAGCATGAGCAAGAGCAAGACCTCCATCTCTACTAAAAATAGAAAAACTAGCCAGGGATTGTGGCCAGTGCCTGTAGTCCCAGCTACTTGGGAGGCTGAGGCAGGAGAATCACTTCAACCCAGGAGTTGAGGTTGCTGTGAGCTAGGCTGATGCCATAGTACTCTAGCCCAGGTTAACAGAGATTGTGTGTGTGTGTGTGTGTGTGTGTGTGTGTGTGTGTGTGTGTGTGTGTGTGTGTGTGTGTATAGAGAGAGAGAGACAAGGGAGGAAGAGACAGACAAACATGGACTGAGACATGCCAACTTACCCACAGGCCAATCTTTTGGCTCTTTCTCTCTAAATTTTCTCTCACTAACATGGGTCTAGTATATTGTTTCCTTACATGTTTCTCATGAATCAACATGAATGATAATCAAGGTTATCTCCATTCCACTGTCAGATTTACCAGGCTATCTAGGGGAGCTTAGACATAGGAGGGTGCCCATATCCAGCACAGTGTCACAGAAGTAGTGAATGGCTGGCTAAGGAGAGCAGTGACCCCAGAGCAGTCTGTGCTGGCACTTGTGGAGGCATCCCTCAAGAACAGAGTGAAGCCATGTTCACCTAGTCCAGAATATGCTAATCCCATGACTATGAACTCATTTGGAGAGGCCTCCTGAATCGAATGAGAAGGAAACCATTTTCCTGCCCTGGCAGAGCCACTGGACCACACCATAGAAATTTTTCTTTGTAAATATATAGAGCAAACTTGTATCCCCACATCAAAGGAAAAATCAACTCAGTCTTCCAAAGGAGACATTTAATCCAGTCAGAAGGACTCCTAGATCCTCTAGGTACTTGTGTTGGCCCTTGGCACGATGTTTTCTGTTGTTGCAGCTATAAATGGTGAGCTTTTTAATACCTGCCATCCTTGTACTTTGATAAAAATCAGGTTGAGTATGGATGAGGTCACATTTGGAACAAGCAGGTCCCTGACAAACAGGTGTTGAGTAAACCATTATGGAAACAGTATTTTCCTTTCATATGACTCCAGAGGAAGACTAAATCACGTGGGAAAGAGTTAAAGAGCATGACGGTTCTAATGCCCAAACCAAACCACCATGCCCCCAGCTGCATTTCTCAGACTGCACAGATAAAAGGGGTGTTACCAACAGGATGTGAGGTGGTCTCCTTTCCTGGGGACAGACTTGTGCTGCTTCAGTTCCTCACAGCCACACAGCCACCTTCCTTTTTTTTTTTTTTTTGAGACAGAGTCTCCCTAAGTCACCCTCTGTAGAGTGCTGTAACATCACAGCTCACAGCAACCTCAAACTCTTGGACTTAAGCAATCCTCTTGCCTCAGCCTCCCAAGTAGCCAGGACTACAGGCACCCCACAACACCCGGCTATTTTTGTTGTTGCAGTTGTCATTGTTATTCAGTAGGCCCTGGCCAGGTTCAAACCCGCCATCCTCGGTGCATGTGGCTGGCACCCTAACCACTGAGCTATGGATGCCAGGCCAACAGCCACCTTCCTGATCTGCTCACTCTTACTGCTTCCGTGTGGCTGAAGCCAGCTAATCTGGGCCCTAAAATATTGTTGGGCCATAAAATGTTATTGCACCATTGTTAAGAAGTTCTTCTGAGCTCTGTAGCTCCAGCAGTTACAGAAACCTCAGAACTCTCTTCTACCCTCCAAATCAAACCTCCTTAATCTTGTCAGCAAAGGACAGCTGTGTGAACCTGCGAGCTGAGTTGGAATAGGAATCCCAATTCCAATCCTAGACCCTGACGATGTCTGTCATGAGTGGGAGCCTCTTGCCTTCCTACCTTTAAATGTCATTTCAGAACCTTTTCTCAGAAATAAGAGGCTTCCAAGGAAAAGAGTCGCTCAACCCCTCTGCTTTATCTCAGATCCCCAGCAGATGGAGTCATTGAAGCCAACAGACAGATCATTTACTTCCATTTCTAAAGAACTGCAATTAATCGGGAAATGGGCGGTGGTTATGGTTGCATAACAATATGATGTACTGAACTTACTGTCAGTACAGTACTGACTTACTGTCACTGAACTGTACACTTTAAAATGATTAGGATGGTCAGTTTACGTTGTGTACCACAATTTAAAAAAAAATAATAAAAATAAGTTGAATGTAACGTTTAAAAACAAAAAAGTATAGCTAAGTCCCAAATAATTGATGATTTATTATTAAATTATTTTCAGAGAGAATCTCAGTGGTACAAAAAAATTTCTAGCTTTGAGGATTTCTGAAAAATCAAAGGTAGGAAATATGACTTTCTATACAAAAATGCCTTTAATTGAAAAAATCGGTGTGTTCTCTAAATATTGTCCATGAGTAACATTTTTAAAAGAATGTCATTAAGCTTTTCTTTCAGAAACTGGTTCTTCCACAATTGTAGCTTGAAGAACATTCAGATCACAGGAGTGGCTTGTAAGGGTTTCCAGCTCGTTTTTTTACTGGTAATACCTTAAGCCATCTAATTCTCATGACACCTCTCAGAAATGTTAACAGACACAGTAAAATAAGGGGAAAAGAGTATTTGCTTTTGCGGATGGTAAAATTAAGGCATGAAAAGCATAAAAGATTGAGCTGAGATCATTCTGTGATTCCAGATCCAGAGTATCTGGCCCATAGGTCACCCTTTAGCCCTTCCCTTCTGACTCAAGATCATTTAAGTAACATAGGTCACAGCTCAGTGCCTATAGCTCAGAGGCTAGGGCGCCAGCCACATACACCGGACTGGTGGATTCAAATCCAGCCCGGGCCTGCCAAACAACTATAACAACTACAATCAAAAAATAGCCGGGTGTTGTGGTAGGTGCCTGTAGTCCCAGCTACTTGGGAGGCTGAGGCAAGAGAATCGCTTACGGCCAAGAGTTTGATGTTGCTGTGAGCTGACCCCACGGCACTCTACTGAGGGTGACAGCCTGAGACTGTCTCAAAAAAAAAAAAAAAGAAACAAAGGTCATTCACTGTAAATTTATTAACTTGAATAAATATCCATCCACAGAAAGCTCCAAACTAGGGGAAAGCCCTAAATATAGATAGCTTACCTTTAGGGAAAGAGAAAAGGTGCAATTAATTGTTCATAACTGTCAGTTTTACCTGTAAGGAATAATGAGTGACACATAGAAGGGCCAGATTGGCACAGCTCAGACTCCAACTTGCCATGGACGGCACACACCAGTGACAGGCACATCAGTCAGGAGCAATCAGAGAAGCAGAAAATCCAACAACAAGTCGAACAAAAAGCAAATTCTTTTTTTTTTGTTTGTTTGGGTTGGGGGGGGATGTTGCAAAAAGCAAATTCTGACCGTCTCTTGGCCACCTATCTGTTGAAAAAGTTCTCCTATTGTGATGCCAAGCTGAGATGAACCACGACAAGAGAGAAAGCCATGGGGTCTATGAGAAATGACTCTCACGGTTCCCTGCCACCCTACCCACAAACCTGTCTGCATCCACCCTGGATGGTCCTTCCCCCAGTCACAGAAGAAGAAAAAGAAACAAGCCATCCTCATCCCAAGGGCAATCCTCCTCCTTAAGTTCTGACTCCTACCCTGGCCCCTTCCCCACAGGTGGCTCAAGTTAGCCAGCCATCAACTCTCTGATTTCTACTTTTTTTGAGACAGAGTCTCACTTTGTCACCCTCAGTAGAGTGCCATGGCATCATAGCTCACAATAACCTCCAACTCTTGGGCTCAAGTGATTCTCTTGCCTCAGCCTCCCAAGTAGGTCTGACTACAGGTGCCTGCCACGATGCCCGGCTATTTTTAGAGACGGGGGTCTCGCTCTTGCTCAGGCTGGCCTCGAACTCGTGAGCTCAGGCCATCCACCTGCCTTCGCCTCCCAGAGTGCTAGGATTACAGGTGTGAGCCACCACGCCTGGCATCTCTCTGATTTCTTTCACCTCCTCCTCTAGTCCCACCATTCCTTTATAACACCATGATTCTTAATATTTGTGGCTCATGAATCTCTTTGAGAAGCAGGTGATTTTACGGGCCATTTCTAAGGGGTTAGTAGATTCTCAGAGCCCTAGAGCCCAGGCAAGGAATCCCTGCCTCAGTAAAAGTCTTTCACCTTTAACCTTAGCTGCTAGTGGACATCCCTTCTTCCTTTTAAAGCAAACTTGCAGCATACAGACCTTTGTGCCCCTTTCTTCCTATCCTTTCTTCAGTCCACTGTCCTCACTCCACTAAAACGAACTCTGCTAGTCACCATTCATATCCTAAATGCCAAATCCGTGGGAAACTTTTTTCCCTTCATTTCACCTCGTATATCACAGGGACCCATCCTATATCCTGAAACTCTTTTCCTCAATATCATGACACCACTGTGTCAAGATCTCTTTTCCTCAATATCTTGACACCACCAACTTAGAGCTTGGCCAGTAATTTCTCCTATTCTAAGAAAACGCCCCTAACACCCAGCTGAGCCTCCAGCCACCAGGTTTATATACTTACATGCCTCCACCTCCCTGCCATAGTTGACCAGCCCAGGGTGGGGGCCTTGCCAAGCAAGACCAGTCAGTCACTTCCCTGGAATTTTGGAATACAGAAGAAAACACATTTCTTGAATTTCCCCTAGTGATCTAGTCACAAATCCCAGTTATATCTACTTACCTGACTGCCCCTGAATCTTTTTTTTTTTCTTTTTGTAGAGACAGAGTCTCGCTTTACCACCCTCGATAGAGTGCCATGGCCTCACACAGCTCACAGCAACCTCCAAATCCTGGGCTTAGACAATTCTCTTGCCTCAGCCTCCAGAGTAGCTGGGACTATAGGTGCCCACCACAATGCCCAGCTATTTTTTTGGTGCAGTTTGGCTGGGGCCAGGTTTGAACCCGGCACCCTCGGTATATGGGACCAGCGCCCTACTCACTGAGCCACAGGCGCCGCCTGTGCCCCTGTACCTTTATAACACATTCCTTTGTTTTCCTGCAGTTAGTTTCCATTTGGCTTCTATTACTTACCACCAAAAGAGTCCTGGCTGATAAAAACATTCCCTTGCTCCCAATTCACTCATACCCTCCCTCTTGCTGCTGCTTCTTAGTGGGGAAGTCTTCTCCTGCCTACCCTGAAGCACCAGTTTAGCCATCAGAATTGCAGGCATAATGGTTGGTCAAACAGAAAAGCAGTCGTATCAGTGAACCAGATTGACTGAAGCCTTTGAATGTAACTGAACCAGACCAGACCTCACTCAAGCTACTGGCAGCACAGGTTTCTATGGGAACATAAAACTAAGAAAAAAAAATCTGAATAAACAGCTGCAAAGTTAACTTATGTTAAGCTATACTTTCAAGATGACAGAATAAGGGCCATCAAAATACACACATGCACACACACACAGATGCACATATATGTCTGATTTGTCAGATCTAATAATTTGTGAAATTTTTTTTTTTTTTGTAGAGACAGAGTCTCACTTTACTGCCCTCGTTAGAGTGCCGTGGCATCACACGGCTCACAGCAACCTCCAGCTCTTGGACTTACGCGATTCTCTTGCCTCAGCCTCCCGAGTAGCTGGGACTACAGGCGCCCGCCACAACGCCCGGCTATTTTTTTGTTGCAGTTTGGCCTGGGCTGGGTTTGAACCCGCCACCCTCGGTATATGGGGCTGGCACCCTACTCACTGAGCCACAGGCACCGCCCCAATTTGGGAAATTTTTATATAATAGTCAGAAGTCTAACTATAAAAGGGGCCTGACATTAGAATATCTCTAATCTGATGCAGTGGGAGGTTAAAAACATTACTTACTGGTGAACTGCTGGGAGTTGCAGGCCTAAATCTAACTACAATTCAGAATGTAGGCTATCTTATAGGACAACTGGCCTGGTTTCTCAGGTTATGGAAAATCAAGAAAGGGGGGGTGGGGGCTTTCCTTCTTCTTTTTTTTTTTTTTTTTTAATGGTGAGATATGGAACAACTCACCATTCTTTTTTTTTTTTTTTAGACAGAGAGTCTTACTTTATCACCCTTGGTAGAGTGCCGTGGTGTCACAGCTCACAGCAACCTCCAACTCATGGGCTTAGGCAATTCTCTTGCCTCCGCCTCTGAGTAGCTGGGAATACAGGCGCCCGCCACAACACCCAGCTATTTTTTGTTACAGTTTGGCCAGGGCCAGGTTCGAACTACTTGGAAGGTGGAGGCAGGAGAATTGCTTGAGCCCAGGAGTTGGAAGTTGCTGTGAGCTGTGATACCACAGCGCTCTACCCAGGGGAATAGCTTGAGGCTCTGTCTCCAAAAAAAAAAAAAACAGGATCAAGAAAAGAGATTGGGAAGGTGAGAAACTAAAGAGAATGAATTACTAGAAAACAGAGCCCTGGGCTCTTCCTTCTCAACTATGAGATAAACCTCAGCCTTGGAAGAAAGCTGGGGAAAATGAGGCTGGGTGGATTAGGGAGTGGAAATGCAAAGGAGAAAAACAAACGCATTTTGGAGAAGAAATAGACTTCATGTCTCAGCGCCTGTAGCTCAGTGGCTAGGGCACCGTCTACATACACCAGGGCTGGTGGATTCAAACCCAGTCTGGGCCTGCTACACAACAATAACAACTGCAACCAAAAAAAAAGAAAAATAGCCAGGCATTGCAGTGGACACCTATAGTCTCAGCTACTTTTGGGAGGCTGAGGCAAGAGAATCACTTAAGCTCAAGAGTTTAAGGTTGCTGTGAGCTGTGATGCCACAGCACTCTACCAAGGGCAACATAGTGAGACTCTGTCTCAAAAAAAAAAAAAAAAAGGGAAAGAAAGAAAGAGACTTTGGCCGGGCCTGGCGGCTCACGCCTGTAATCCCAGCACTGTGAGAGGCCAAGGCAGGTGGATTGCCTGAGCTCAGAGGTTCGAGACCAGTATGACCAGCAGTGAGTAAGACCCGTCTCTACTAACTTCAAAAACAGTGGGACAGAGCATCGCCAGAGGAAGAAGAAAATGAACAAAAAAAAAGAAAAAAGAGTGCTTCAAACAAAGAAGAATGAACAAGCAAGCTGAAATTAAAAAATAATAAAAAAAAGAAATAGACTTCATGAAAATGTACCCACACCCCCACATTCTAACTTTTTTTTTTTGAGACAGAGTCTCAAGCTGTTGCCCTCAGTAGAGTACTTTGGCATCACAGCTCACAGCAACCTCCAATTCTTGGGCATAAGCGATTCTCTTGCCTGAGCCTCCCAAGGAGCTGGGACTACAGGCCCCCACCACAACACTGGGCTATTTTTTGGTTGTAGCTGTCATAGTTGTTTGGCAGGCATGGGCTGGATTCGAACCCGCCAGCTCTGGTGTATGTGGCCGGCACCCTAGCCTCTGAGCTACAGGCACTGAGCCATAACTTTATATTTTTTAAAATGTAATATTCTATGCACATAAGAGGTGGTAACCACAGGAAAGAAAGGGAGAGTGATACCTTCTCAGTCTCTGACCAATAATCCAGAGCTTCCAGCAAGCATTAACACCAAGGAATTTGGCCTCAAAGAAGGAATGTCCCTATTTGTATACACCAATCACTCTTAAAAAACCTGGGTTTCACAAATTGTGCAATGCTTTTCACTTTGTATAAACAAGATTATTTTCCCCCGACAGTATGATTTAACTTGTTTTAATGTAGTTTGCTATAAAAATTGTGGAGACCTCTGCATGGTGTATTTGACTTTACAAATGTTAATGACTAGTTAATGCTTGTGTTATTTTGTCGCACATCATGACAATCTGTTGACCAATAAATAATACAGCTTTTGCAAAAAAAAAAAAAAAACCTGGGTTTCAACCACCGTCCAGCAAAAGGCCATTTACTTAGAACACATTTACATGTTTAACTTCTCCCTGTAACTATTTTTTATAGTATAAAGTAAGCTTTAGAGCAAGAATCAAAAGAAAAAAGCCAGGGCAAGTGGGGTTATTGGAGGGAATTCTTTTGTGGCTTCTTGGTAGCTAGTCCTCAGGAGGCCTCGGAGAGAAGCTTGCAGACTCGCTTTGGGAAACACAGGCCTGGATTTCAACTGACACCGAGAGAAATCCCGGGATGGAAACCTTCTATCTGGTGATGAGAAGAATGCTCCCCTCTTGTTCTTGGTGCTCTCACTTGGCTGGCAAGGTCAGGGGTGTTTTTCCAGTAACTGACTCACAGCACAGTCAGAGAGAAGAGCCCACAAGGCTGGCCGACCTGGGAAACCCAGCTGGCTGGTGTCCAGTCAAGGACTTTAAAGTCTGCTTCAAGGTTCTCCTTTCCCAGTACTCCTCTGTCTTCATTTTATCAAGAAAAAGTTCCTGGGCAGTGCCTGTGGCTCAAAGGGCTAGGGCGCTGGTCCCATATTCCAGAGGTGGTGGGTTCAAACCCAGCCCTGGCCAAAAAAAACACAGAAAAAAAAAAAAAAAAAGAAAAGAAAAGAAAAAGTTCCTAAACAAAACCTAGGTAGTGGCCTTTGAAGGACATAGAGAGGCAGACCCCAAGGGCCCCATGGGCAGAGCAGAAAGGACATGGAGAACAAAGAGGCTCACACAAAGGAGATGAAAAATACCCCTTCCCTCTGAGGCATAAAGAAGAAAAAGAGGAGAAATGTGTAAACATGGGGTGGACCAGGGCACAGCAGCTATTCAGCACCAAAATGAAGAAAGAGACAGAGAGCCAGAGACAGCTTTTGAAACGTTGTTGAATAACTATTTTAGATGAATTACCATAAAAGCACTATTAACAAGCAGGAGAAATTTAAGGGGAATATTAAATATATTCAGCCTCCTGCATTCAGTTGTAAGGGATAAGGAACTAGTCAGGCAGCAGAGATGAAAGCTAAGCCAGGAGAGAAGTGAAAAGCAAGCTTGAAAATCCCTTGACTAGGGATAGCAGGTTAATTACTTAAGGCATACAGGCAGTAATTTAGTTCTAAAATGTCACCACCATTAATTCTAAATTTTATTGTAGACTGTTAGGGAAGAGTTCTCCAGGGATTATGAATAATTGCTTCTTGAAATGAAAACTCTGCAAAAACAGTTGATATTTCTACAATCCTTAAAGAATAGAACTTTGAGAAAATTGACTTCTCAGGTGGCTCTCTGAACATTGGTGCCTGAATAACATTCATCCCTGCTTTCTGTCACCCTCATTAATCAGCTCCTATTAACAATAATGCCATATATGTAATTATATGGCAAAGTGTTATGTTAAATATTTAGGACTATCATATTGCACCATATCTTGGCTGTGGTAATGTATTGCCCCAATTTGAATACTTGTCAATTTTTCTTAGATTCTCATCTATATTCATGATTCAAAGGCCTTTAACAAATTAATAACCAAAAGAATATACAGTAGATTCCTCTGTATGTCTATAGTCTGTTGCTTAAAATTCTTCTCACTTGTTTTAGCTCTTAAAAACCTATTCCAGCTTTCTAGCTCAGTACCTGTAGGTCAGTGAGTAGGGCACCAGCCACATACACTGAGGCTGGTGGGTCCGAGCCCAGCCTGGGACTGCTAAACAACAGTGACAACTGCAACCAAAAAAAAAATATATATATATATATATATCCGGGTGTTGTGTTGGACACCTGTAGTCCCAGCTACGTGGGAGGCTGAGGCAAGAGAATCGCCCAAGAGTTGGAGGTTGCTGTGAGCTGTGATGCCACCGCACTCTACCCAGGGCGACATAATGAGACTCTGTCTCAAAAAAAAAAAAAATCTATTCAGCTTTCTAAAAGTATGTTTAACCTGTTTCCCAATTGCCTTTGTTCCTATGATAGCTTTTTTTTCTTTTAGAGATAGGGTCCTGCTGATCTCAAATAGGCCCAGGCTGATCTCAAATTCATGGCCTCAAACAATCATCCCGCCTCAGCCTCCTGGGTAATTGGGACTATAGGCTCACACTATCTGAGCCTGTAGTCCCAGGTTTTTTGTTTTGTTTTTTTTTTACATATACATGTGTTTATTTGTTTGGGTTTTTTTCTTTGCAGTTTTTGGCCGGGGCTGGGTTTGAACCCACCTACTCCTTTGAACCACAGGTGCGGCCCCACATGTGTTTATTTGGTTTCCACTTTCTGCCTTCACAAAATTAAAAAGGCTTAAAATTTAATAACAATAACAATATTTAAGATAAGGACTAGAAACAAAAACCTCATAAAGAACAAACGAAGATAAATACATTCAGAAAAGAAATCAGACAATTGCTGCAATGAAATATTGAGCGGTAATAATAATGCAAAAAAAGTAACATTCACATTGTCAAATAAGAGTGTCTACTACAGAATGCTTTGACTCTGAGGTTCAGTATGGAGTCATCCTTGTTAGACTTTTAAAATCTAAGCATGTGTAATTATAAAATTACATCACTCTGACACAATGAGTCATTGAAACACACAGTGAAGGAAATGAAAATTTATACATTATGCTATAAGGTAATGCTGGATTTAAACTAAACCCAACATCTTGCAATAAAATTTAACTTATCCACTTTTTCTTTTTTTTTTTTTTTGTTTGAGACAAGGTCTCACTCTATTGCCCAGGCTAGAGTGCCATGACCTCTGCCCAGTCACAGCAATCTCAAACTGCCTCAGCAATCTCAAACTCCTGGGTTCAAACAATCCTACTGCCTCAAACAATAGGTGGGACTACGGGTGCCCAGCACAACGCTAAGCTAATTTGTCTATTATTTCTGTACAGATAGGGTCTGTGTCTTGCTCAGGCTGATCTCGAACCTCTGACCTCAAGCTGCAACAAAAATAGCCAGGCATTGTGGCGGTCGCCTGTAGTCCCAGCTACTTGGGGGGCTGAGGCAAGAGAATCGCTTAAGCCCAAGAGTTTGAGGTTGCTGTGAGCTGTGACGCCACAGCACTCTACCGAGGATGATATAGTGAGACTCTGTCTCAAAAAAAAGCTCATCTTTATAAAGTGTTCAAGTGCTCAACAGAGGCTTGTTCATTATTCCTCACAACAACCTTTTAGAGCCGTCTTAAGAAAGTAATCAGAGAAAGAGAGGAGGCAAGATCCTTGCCCAAACTTCCTTGACAAATAGAAGAATGGGGATTAAAAGTCTCTGTTTATAGTCCGTTCTCTCTTGCCTGTGTTTTTGTGAAGATTCTGCTTCAGGTTACCTGCCCTCCCCTGTGCTGCTCACATTAATCATTCATCATCATTAAATCAACAACTGCTGCTGCTCCCACCCTGAGCAGAGAATGCTCACAGCAGAAGCAGCACTGTCAGAAATAGCTGACAGTGGCATAGCTCTGCAAGATGGCTGCCTCTGTCTGCAAAGGACACCCGTCCTCAGAAACCCCTCAAATAAATGTCTTTACCTCTCCCCCATATTTTTAAATTTTAGGTTAATTTGAGGGTACAAAGAATTAGGTTACAATGTTTGCATCTGTTAGGTAAAGTCTCGGTTGTAGCCGTGTCCCAGGAGGTGTGCCATATACCCCCACATTGTTTCCATGAAGTGGGAGCATACCAGTCCTCCACCCTCCTCTCCTCTCCCTCCTTCCCCATCCCCCTAAATTGAATTGAATTGACTTTTTCTCTTGTGTGGGCATGTATTAGATCATCTACTGGTTTCATACTAATATTGAGTACATTGGATATTTGCTTTTCCATTCTTATGATACTTTACTAAGAAGAATGTGTTTCAACTCCATCCAGGTCCTTACCCCTTATTTTAAGTCAGACAAGCCCAAACGTGCTCTTCTAATCTGGTGAAAATTTATCCAACAGTTTTCATTTGATGTAATAGAGAACAGGCAGAAACTTTGTTTGATCCAAATGGGTGATATTGTTGTCCTGGATTCTGGGATAAACTCTGTGGCAAACAGAAACAGATGACCTAAGGCAGGGACAGCTGCTCTGGCATGTGCTGTTTACAAGGCTGAATTAGCATATTTCTCTTCACTTGCTTTAGCTCTTAAAAAACTCATTCAGCTTTCTAAAAATATACCTAACCTGTTTCCCAACTGCCTTGTTCCTGTGTTCATTTTTTTGTTTTTTATTTCTCCATTAGTGGCTTGTCAAAAAACATGCTTGTTAAAATGCAGTTTCATAGATCCCAACCCAGACCTACTGAATCAGACTTAGAGGTGAAGATGCATTTAAACCAGTGCACAACCAACACTGCTGTGATTTTCATGCAACATGCAGTCAGAGACCCCGGCTAGACTGGGACTTTCCTAACTATGCAGCATCAGGCAGCAACCAGCTCTTAATCAGCCTGTAGGCCCAGTACCCAGCTGAGGTGCTTAATAAATGCTATCGGTTGAATGCATGCTAGTTAGTTGTGTTAATTGTGTGTGTCTTCTAAGTGTCCACAGTCTCTTATGCTACAATTAGCTCATGTGTAATTGGTTCCTTAGGAAGCAATGTAAATAAACACAAGTTGTTACAAACAGGCGGGGCACACTGGCTCACGCCTGTAATCCCAGCACTTTGGGAGGCTCAGGCAGGTGGAGTGTTTGAGCTCAGGAGCTCAAGACCAGCCTGAGCAACAGTGAGACCCCATCTCTACTAAAAGAAGAAAAAACTAGTGGGGCCTTGTGGTGAATGCCTATAGTCCCATCTACTTTGGAGGCTGAGGCAGAAGGATCTCTTTTATTTTATTTTATTTTTTTAGACAGAGTTTCACTATGACAGAGTAGTCTCACTATGTCGCCGTCTCACCATGTCACCTTCAGTAGAGTGCTGTGGCATCATAGCTCATAGCAACCTCAAACTTTTGGGCTTAAGCAATTCTCTTGCCTCAGCCCCTTATGAAGCTGGGACTACAGGCGCCCGCCACAAGGCCTATTTTTTGTTGTAGTTGTCATTGTTGTTTAGCTGACCCAGTCCAGGTTCAAAACCACCAGTCTGGGTGTATGTGGTTGGTGTCCTCCCTGCTGAGCTACAGGTGCCACCCAGAGGCAGGAGGATCTCTTGAACCCAAGAGTTTAAAGTTGCCATAAGCTACAATGCCACAGAATTCTATCCAGGGTGACAAAGTGACACTCTGTCTCAAAAAAAAAAAGGAAAGGAAATTGTTACAAACAGTAGCATATACAAACTCTTTAAATTGATTTTTAGCTTTTTCCTATTCCCAACACTGGGAGTGCAGAATTAAATGAGTCAAAAGCATATCTGTACCTTATGTGGTACAGATAGGATCTGCACAGATAGGATGGGTCTGCTCCATCCCAGCCCAAGGTTCATAGATCCTCCAGTCACTCAGATAATCACACTCTGTCACTTCTAGGCAAAAAGTTTAGTCTGGTCAAACGGCTAACCTCCAAATTCTTATCCAATTAAAACTTCTCTATTACCCCAGTTGGGACCTATCTTTGCTGGGAAACTTCCAGCACCCTCTACTGCCTCTGCCTCCTCCCCAGGCTGGGGGAGTCGGAGGAGGGAGAAGGGGCCGGACATGGAAGTCTCCCCTCCTGATGGAGTGAGTGGTCCCTAAAAATCAGCTTCAGTGCAGTGGGTGCACAGCTACTGCCTGGCTCTTCCTCCTCAGGGAGACAGTCTTTCCACTGAGGAACCTGGTGTGGTCACCTGTATGGACAGGCCCTCCTCCAACTGGCTACCAGGGCTGTCCCCTCCACTCCAGCTTCTTGCTGTCCTCTTTTTAGAGATAACCCAAGTGCTACTTCCGTCCGTGGGGTCCTCACCTGTTCACAACTTTGCCCTCTAGAGTTCTTCCACCATCACCTCCTCACCTCACTCTGCCAGCTCTAGCCAGAATGAAACAGGAACCAGTCCCTGCACCCCATAACCTGACGGCTCCCTCACTTAGCTATGGCCCTGGGAGGAGACTCTCTCCTCCTCCTATCAGGAAGGCACACTGACAGCTCTCTCGCCAGAAGATTCTTACCAACCACTCCCATAATGAAGGCTGAACCCTCTTCACCCTGCCCCAGGGCTCGTGGGGAGCAGAAGCTGCGATGCCTGCTCCACAATCTCTCAGCACAGTGCTCCCAGGGGGGCCAGCATCTCGTGGGAAAGTGGGAACATTTGTTACCTGTGATAGTGTTCTGGGGAGACAAGTAGAAAGTCACTCGAACATCCTGTTACATTAGCTGACTCTTAGTTTCAAACTCAAAGACTCACTCAATTCATCTCCATTAGTGGAGGCTAAAGATCAGAATGTTCCCTGAAATCATGGACACTAACATATTACCGTAGCTGCACCCAGACCACACCATGACTAGAAGGTTCAAGTTCAGAGTGTAAACGCTAGTTACTAGAAACTCCCATCACTGCCTCAGCAGGGGGGTTTCTGGAGTCTCCTGAGTTGAAACTGAGCTGCCTCTCTGTTTTGGGGTCCCTCCTTCTTTCACTCCCACACACAGAGGCCAGCTCCTACTCTCTGTTCCACAGAACACGAATGCTACAAAAGATGTCACCAAGTGACAGTTTAGTTGTCCAATAAGTCTGGGAAACAATGAGTTCATGTTAGACAAGCTTCTTGGAGAATCCTTAGTCTTTCATAAACTAGAGCACCGTATGACTCACCAGAAGGGGTGTAGATGTGCTGTTTCCCCATGCCCTTGCCTGGGAACCCCCCTTTAAAGAACACCTGTTAACCGCCGGTGAGGACAACTTGGGATACCCTGCTGGGGAGGATAGGTGCCCTTTCTCTACTCCGCATCAGCATACTTGTGACTTTGAGGGCCTGTGGCATCTGCAGACAGCCCTCTCTGTGTATTTTCAGCTCCTGCTCCCACAATCAAATAACTCTCTCTCTATCTTGATTTTCTGTAGACAAAGAAATTGCTTGTTCTGTACGGTCACCATCATACTGATTTGGGCTGAACCTTGGTATCAAGCCATGTTACGTATATGAGCCACCAACCAACCTACAGCCTGACTTTGGACTGGACACCCACCCTGACCAGGAGGGTAAAACAAAACATGACCCTCCCACCCGTAGCAGGAGATTCTGGAGGGAACGTCACCAAAACCATCCTGGAACAGTGCAGTCTCGCCAGCCCTCTGCAACAGCCAGCCCGCAGAACACAGCACCCCTGAAATTCTGAAAGCTCCTTACTTGGCTGGCAACCCTGGGGGAATATAATCATTTGTAGCTTGGAGACAAGTTAAATAAATGTTCTATAAGTGCCCTATGAGATACATGTATCTTGTGAACAGAATGACCCACAATAATTGCTTTTCTCTAAGCTTCTTCACTGAAGAAGTGAGTTATATCTTACGTGTGTATAGCAGGCACGTTAACTTCTTCCCTTAACTTGCTGTGTTGCTCAGGTATCAAGTCTAAATTATATGTCAATGTTTTGATCACTATTTTTCCATATGTTTAAAGTATTTACCAGCTGGGCGGTGCCTGTGGCTCAAAGTGGTAGGGCGCCGGTCCCATATGCCAGAGGTGGCAGGTTCAAACTCAGCCCCGGTCAAAACCCACAAAAAAAAAAAAAAAAAAAAAAAAGTTATTTACCAGCTAATGGTAAACCAATGCTAAATAATTTTTTAACTTAACCCAAAGTAAAAGAATAAATGCAAAAATATTTTATAGGCTTCTGTCTTTAAAAATGCTTCTTTGCAACACCAAATTCAAAAGCTATGTGTGTTTTGGTCTTGCTGGCATGGGCTCATGCAGCCCTGCTCCTAGGGCCCTCCTCACCTTCACTTCAGCAGGCACATTCAGCCCCATGTGTGGGAAGTACTGGTTCATTAACCTCCTTCCACAGATTGGATCATAAAAAGGCACCCTCAACATTATAAAAATACAAGTCGACCAATGTGGCTGAAGGTCAATTTAAAAAGTCACCCACCCGGGCGGTGCCTGTGGCTCAGTACCCAGGGTGGCGGGTTCGAGCCCGGCCCCGGCCAAACTGCAACCAAAAAATAGCCAGGCGTTGTGGCGGGCGCCTGTGGTCCCGGCTGCTTGGGAGGCTGAGGCAACAGAATCGCTTGGGCCCAGGAGTTGGAGGTTGCTGTGAGCTGTGTGAGGCCACAGCATTCTACAGAGGGCCATAGAGTGAGACTCTGTCTCTAAAAAAAAAAAAAAAAAAAGTCACCCACCCTTCCAGACATTCCTCGCCAGGGTTACTTGTAAATAAACAGCAAGGTAGAAGACTCCCGGCAAGGGAAAGCATTGCATAGTATAAAGTGTTTTTAATGCAAGTGTATAATTGGCCTTTATCCATATATTTTAGAGGACCCAGGAGTCATTCTTGCCTAGGGAGGCCTAGCAATATAGTGACCCTTAGTGCTATTGTGCTGTGAAAATAGTGCTAACCTCTAAAGGCCAACCCACTCTTTTTTTTTTTTTTCTTTTTTAGTAGAGACAGAGTGCTAGGATTACAGGTGTGAGTCACTGTGTTAGGCAAACCCAGCCCATTCCTGATATAATTAGGCTGCCCAGCCCACCAGTAGGAATTCCTTCCAGAGACTGAACCCCATCCACTGGCACCACTCAAAAGGGGAGCCCAGTGGAACAGCTTGAGGTAACAGGACATGCCCCTGGCTGTGGGGCCAGTTTTGATCTGCACCGCAGGAGAAGGAAGAAAATCACCAGAAAAGGAGTACTTCAAACAAACATGAACAAGCACACTGAAATTAAAAATTTAAAAAAAAATTAAAAAAAAAAAAAGAAGTTAAATGAGATGTGTATTTCCCCCTGTGAGAAAGTCTAGACAAGGGCTGTGGGCTGGCAGGGCTGTCCTATTCTGGGAGGTTACCCAGAGATTGAGGCTCTTTCTACCTCGCTGTGCCACCATCCCTTGAAGGTTGCCATTGTCCACAAGGTTTGAGACGACTGGCTGTCATGTTCACAATCCAATCGCAGAGTAAAAAAGAAGAGAGGAAGAAAGGGCTTGCCCTGTCCCTTTAAGATCATGATCTGGAAGTTGCACACCTGACTTTCCCTCTCATCCCACTGGCCAGAATGTAGCACATGGTCATAGCTATTTGCAAAGGATGCAAGGAAATATAGCCTTTCTTCTTCTTCTTCTTTTTTTTTTTTTTTTGCAGTTTTTGGCTGTGGCTGGGTTGGAACCCACCACCTCCAACATATGGGGTCAGCGCCATACTCCTTGAGCCACAGGAGCCGTCCTATATAGCCTTTGTTCTTAAGGGAAGCCATGCCCTTAAAAATTAGAAATTCTACCTTTACAGAGAAGGAGAAAATAGGCAATGAGGGGAATAACAGCCTTTATCACAAATGATAATATTTTTTTCCTGTTGCCCAGGCTAGAGTGTAGTGGCATCAGCTGGCCCACAGCAACCTCAAATTCCTGGGTTCAAGTTTCCTCCTGTCTCAGCCCCCCTGGTAGCTAGGACTGCAGGGACCACCACAACACACGACTAGTTCCCCTACTTTTAGTACAGACCAGGTCTCACTCTGGCTCAGGCTGATCTGGAACTCCCAAGCTCAAGGGATCCTCCCACCTCGGCCTCCCAGAGTGGTAGGAATATAGGCCTGAGCCACCAGTGTGGAAACCGGCTCATGTAGAAGATGGGGTGTAGTGAGCAGGCCAGAAAAGCTTGAAGGGATAGGAACACGTCCCAGAGCTTAAGATTTCTGAGATGTTGACCAGGTCAAGATGTGGCATGTAGTGAGTGACTAGAATAGCAAAGGTAAGCCCGTTAGACGAGCTCAGATGCTATGTGGCTGTTCACATGGGCCTTGAACACCAGGGTGGAGAGAAATACTGTGCAGAAGGCTGGGTGGCTGAATCAAAGACCTCTCTGAATTTTTATTCTTAGAAAAATATAAAACAAAAGTCCTACCCTACCAAAATAAGATATTGGGATGAGGTCCATTTCATGCATATTATATGGTATAAGAGAAAGAGAGAGAGACCTAAGTAAAACTATCCCACAGATGGCTGAAAGAACAGGCTTTTCCTCAGTCTAGAAAGCTGAGTTACAAATAATGCCCATCTTTGAAAATAACATCACCAATCACAAACCATGCACACAAGGCGGGCAGGGGGGCAGTGGCCTAGTTTGAACCAAAGTTGGGAAGTAGCAGCGATGTCGGTGAGGGTAAGCCAATTTGCATATAAGACTGAAGTACTTTCGGAGGAAATAAAAGTGCTGTATTTATTGCTAATTTGATATAAATTTGTGTATGTCTGATGAATCTGTGCAAGAACCTAACTAAAATTTATTTCCAAGGAGGCTGAGGATTCACCTGTAAGAAAACTTGCCCTCCAAGGAAGGAACCAGGCACCATGAACCAATACAACAAAGAAGTTTTAGTTATGAGAGGTCAGGGGTGATGCTGACAACAGTGTAGTGTCAGCCATTTGGATTTAGTGATGTAGATGGTGGGCTCCAAGGTCAGACTGCCCATGTTGGCTGGGTGACATTCAGAAAATTATTTAACTTCTGAAACTTCAGTTTCCTCTCTATAAAAGGAAATAGTAATAAAATCTACTCTGTACAGAATTAAAAGGATTCTGTTAAAGGGCTTATAGAATATGACTTAAAGAATAATTGTTAAAGGGCTTACCACACTGCTAAGCACACTGGAAATGCTCACTAGCTCTTGACTAACTATAATAACAATGACACTCCCCAGGCCCATCCTCCAATGGACCCACACTTGGATCCTTAGGAAAGGCACCGTAAAAAAGGAGAGCTCTGCTGTCAAGTGTGGGCACGCAGTGCATTGTGACCTCTGGAGCTGGGTGCAATACCACCCCGCTCCCAGATGAGAGGGCATTCTTCCCCGCTCCACAGATGCCACGCAGCCCTGGCTCAGTGAACGCTCTGGGGAAGCAGGGCCAATACCAGGACACATAACACTGGGACCCAAAAAGAGACAGCAGGACCCAAGGCACATCCGGCAGAGGTGGAAAGCAGTAGCAGAGGTGGAGAGCTTTAATGTATGAGCGCATGGTACATGCCTCCTGGGGACTCCCAGAAATATTCACAGGGTGAAGGCCTGCTGGAGTGGGTGAGATAAGAGCCAGGGTCACGCGAGTCATTGTGATTGCTGTGATTCCATTTGTGCTAATAGTCAGGTATCTGGAGTCACATGTGTGATGTTGCCTAAACCAGTTATCATCATGTTGCAATCAAAATCATCTTCGATAATAAGAAGCCCCACATTTAATACAACAACCAAAACATGCTGCCTTGTTTGAATCGAAGGAGTCTTTATTTTCCTGTGCCCAAGAAATCCTTAATATCAATTTCTTTAGGCAACGTATCTGTACAAATACAAATATAAATATGGGTTCAGAAGGCATATTTCCAGTACTCCCAAGCAAAAGCCAGTAGGGAAAAATATATAAAAAATGAGGCCAGTGCAGCGCCTGTGGCTCAAAGGAGTAGGGCGCCAGCCCCATATACCCAAGATGGGTGCAAACCCAGCCCCAGCCAAAACCTGCAAAAAAAAAATAAAAATAAAAAATGAGGCCAGGTGCAATGGCTCACGTCTATAATCCTAGCACTTTGGGAGGATGAGGCAGGTGGATTGCCTGAGCTAGAGTGAGACCCATGTCTCTAAAAACAGCTGGATGGGGCGGCGCCTGTGGCTCAGTCGGTAAGAAGCCGGCCCCATATACCGAGGGTGGCGGGTTCAAACCCGGCCCCGCCCAAACTGCAACCAAAAAATAGCCGGGCGTTGTGGCGGGCGCCTGTAGTCCCAGCTACTCGGGAGGCTGAGGCAAGAGAATCGCTTAAGCCCAGGAGTTGGAGGTTGCTGTGAGCTGTGTGAGGCCACGGCACTCTACGGAGGGCCATAAAGTGAGACTCTGTCTCTACAAAAAAAAAAACAGCTGGATGTTGTGGCAGGTGCCTGTAATCCCAGCTACCAGGGAGGCTAAGGCAAGAGGATCACTTAAGCCCAAGAGTTGGAGGTTGCTATGAGCTATGACTCCATGGCACTCTACCGAGGACAACAAAGTGAGACTCTGTCTCAAAAATAAGAAAAAAGAAGGAAAAACATATGTAAAAATGTATAATTGTGGCAAGTCTGAATATCAGGGAATAAGATCTCTTCTTGCCATAGCTACTTTCACATGTTAACATTAAATCCAGTATTACATAAAATCGAATACTTTAAAGGACATGCTTGTAGGCTCTTGCTTTGGAAGAACCAGAAGCATAAAGAGCTTGACTCTGAGGGTCCCACACATTCATGAGTGATGATTCATTTAATGAAAAGGAAGGCCGAAGGAAGGCCGTGACTCACACCTGTAATCCAAGGGCTTCTGAAGGCTAAGGTGGGAAGATCACGTGATGCCAGGAGTTCATGAACAGCCAGGGCAATAGCAAGATCCAGTCTCTATAAAAAATAAATAAATAAGTAAAAGCTGGGCATGGTACCACACTTGTAGACCCAGCAACATGGGAGGGTAAGGCAGGAGGATAGCTTGAGCCCAAAAGTTTGAGGTTGGCTTAGCGCCCATACCACAGTGGTTACAGCGCCAGCCACATGCACTGAGGCTGCGGGGTTTGAGCCTGGCCCGGGTCAGCTAAACAGCAATGACAACTGCAATAAAAAAATAGCTGGATGTTGTGGTGGGTGCCTGTAGTCCCAGCTACTTGGAAGGCTGAGGCAAGAGAATCTCTTAAGCCCAAGAATTTGAGGTTGCTATGAGCTGCGACATCACGGCACTCTACCAAGGACGACATACTGAGACTCTGTCTAAAAAAAAAAAGAAAGAAAGAAAAATGCACCAAGAGTTTGAGGTTGCTGTGAGCTATGACATAAACAGACATAATAATAAATGTCCATAATAAATGGACAACAGAGTGAGACCCTGTCTCATAAATAGTAAATAAGTAAATGGAATTCAAACTTTTCTATCTTCATTTCTACTAATGACTAAAGTATCTACCAACCCCAGGATATATAGAAAAATTAGTTTTGCTTTCTACTAACACAACTTGCCTGGAGATTTGGTCAACTATGATAGAAGGATAAGACATTCTGAGGTATTCCAGAGGGTTGCCAATAACACACATCTATTTTTCTATCAAATTCATTAAAAGGGAGACCAAATGTCTTAGCTAAGGAAAGAGCCTACTCAATTTTTTGAAGAAAACTACTCCTTTTGGCCAATCCAGAACTCCTTGAATCAAACTAGAAGTACAAGGCCACTATTTTGTAGATAACAGATTGGTTCAGTCAAGGAAAGACTGCAGCTCTGACAAGGAAAAAATGGCATGCTCAAGAGAAGATGAATTTTTACCATATTTCATCATAGAAGACCACAATGAAAGAAAAATGACTTCATCAATCCCATTCTAGGAGCCCTGGTGAGGCTAAGGATGAAAAGAGAAAGCCATTGGAACTGGATTCCCATCACACAAGCTGCATCCATCAATCTAAGGCAGCTTCAGAGAGGCAATCACAGCGGACAGTGGATAAATCACAATTACCAAGACCTTATTAGCTATTTCTCTAGAGTTAAAGAGGGACATTTGCCTCTGTAGGGTAGCAATCAATTGCTTTGTATAGGCTCTAACTTATAAGGCCAAGGTCAAGGTATGGTGATGGAAAATTAGGTTAGATAGCATAAATCCTCCTGGTGCCAATCCTTCTCATCTGAATGGGAGTGCAATGAATTATTAATCCTAAAGACAGGTTTGTGGGAAATATAACAGAATCCAAAATCATAGTGAACTTTCTGATGGATAACTCAGTATACCAGAATAACCTAGAAAAGACTGAACTTTCTTTATTTGATAAGAAGAAAAGAAAATTGAATTTACCTTGCTTTGATGCACATGGTTAATTCTTCAGATCAGCAAGTACTCATCAAAAAAGGAAGAAAAGATACTTTAGGGGAGAAAGATTCTGTCATTTTTCCTCCTCTTCACTTGCTAAGACCCAATAGAACCATGTTCTAAATGAGCAGAGAAGGGGTCACAAGAAGCAGATACACGAGGTTGGCGCTGACTAATTCTGTCACAGGGTCTTTTAGGTCTGTAATTAATTGTCAAAAAGAAAACTACAAAAAAAAAAGGAAACAAATTATAATTCTCAACTTCTCAAATAAAAGATATGTTGTAACTTATTAGAATTGTCAGAAAATAGGCTGGGTGGAGTGGCTCACTCCTATAATTTAGGAGGCCAAGGTGAGTGGATTGCTTGAGCTCCAAAGTTCAAGACCAGCCTGAGCAAGAGTGAAACCCCTGTCTCTACTAAAAATAGAAAAAAATAGCCTGGCGTAATGCCATATCCTGTACTCGCAGCTATTCAGGAGGCTGAGACAAAAAGTCGGCTTCATCCCAAATGTTTGAGGTTGTTGTGAGCTATGATACCACAGCATTCTACATGACAGAGTGAGACTCTGTCTCAAAAAAAAAAAAAAGAAGTGGCAGAAAATACAGAAATATTAACAATTAGTAAATGTAAGCTAATTTAAAACAATTAGTAAATGTAAGCTATATTTAAATAAATAAATAGTACTTGTACCATTTTTCAACTTTTCTGAATGACTAAAAATATTCGAATTAAAAAGTTTTTAAAAAAAATTTTTGTCAGCTCGATGCCCGTAGCTCAGTGTGTAGGGTGCCAGTCACATACATGAAGGCTGCCAGGTTCGAACCCAATCAGGGCCTGCCAAACAACAATGACAACTACAACCAAAAACTAGCTGGGCATTATGGCAGCACCTGTAGTCCCACCTATTGGAAGGCTGAGGCAAGAGAATCACTTAAGCCCAAGAGTTGGAGATTGCTGTGAGCTGTGATGCCACATCACTCTACCCAGGGCGACAGCTTGAGACTCTTGTCTCAAAAAAAAAATATATATATATATATGTATATATATATACACACACACACACACATACATTCGCCAGGCATTGTAGCAGGCACCTGTAGTCCCATCTACTTGGGAAGCTGAGACAAGAGGATGGCTTGAGCCCAGGAGTTTGACATTGCTGTGAGCTATGAAGCCACAGCACTCTAGCCTGGAGCAATAAAATAAGACTGTCTCAAAAACAAAACAAAACAAAATGAAAAGCAATGGGCATTGAGAATAAATCTGTAAATTTTTCAAGCCCAAAAAAGGAAACAAGAAAATATAAATCTAAGGTTCCTTCGGCTAGTAGAATAAATCTTGACAAATCAAATTTTTCTTAAAACTGAATTTTTCTTTTTTTTTGATACAGAGTCTCACTATGTCCGCCCTTGGTAGAGTGCTGTGATGTCATAGCTCACAGCAACCTCCAACTCTTGGGCTTAAGCGATTCTCTTATCTCAGCCTCCTAAGTAGCTGGGGCTAAGGCTCCCACCACAATGCCAAGCTATTTTTTTGTTGTTGTCATTGTTGTTTAGCAGGCCTGGGCTGGGCTTGAACCCACCAACCCCAGGGCATGTGGCCGGCACCCTAACCACTGGGCTACTGGTGCCAGGTCTGAATTTTTCTATAGATGAAAACTCAAAAGTTTCAAAGCCCTTTGAAAACTGTTAAAGTTTTAAAATTTACTACTTTGCAGCTGGGCTTGTAACTCATGCCTATAATCCTAGCACTCTGGGAGGCCGAGGCAGGTGGATTGCCTGAGCTCACAGGTTTAAGACCAGCCTGAACCAGAGCGAGACCTTGTCTCTAAAAATAGCTGGGCATTGTGGTGGGCACCTATAGACCCAGCTACTTGGGAGGTTGAGGCAAGGGGATCACTTGAGCCCAAGAATTTGAGATTGCTGTGAGCTATGATGCCAAGCACTCTACTGAGGGTGACAAAGTGAGACTCTGTCTCAAAAAAATAAAAATTAAATTTACAACTTTGCAATGTCTCACTGCTTCCCCCACTGTTGTTGGACACTACTGTCTCCCAAGTGATCCACCAGAAAAGCTAGATCTCTCATCCCTCACTACATCTCAGAGTCTCACTAGGCTACACAAAACTCTAACTACTCCACGACAATTTCTGTCTGCTCCAGTAGTTATTTCAGTTATAATTGCTGACCATAATTTTATATTAAAAATATTGTGATCTGGTGGTTATGGCACCAGCCAATACACCGAGGGTGGCGGGATCGAACCTGGCCCAGGCCTGCCAAAACAATGATGACAATTGCAACAAAAATAGCTGGGCAATGTGGTGGGCACCTGTAGTCCTGGCTACTTGGGAGGCTGAGGCAAGAGAATCACTTGAGCCCAAGAGTTTGAGGTTGCTGTGAGCTGTGACACCATGGCACTCTACCGAGGGCAACATAGTGAAACTCTGTCTCAAAAAAAAAAACAAAACAAAACAAACAAGCACTTTGAAAACTGTCAAAGTTTTATTTTATTTGTTTTTAAAGAAATATTTTATTTTGTCTGTATCTCTGAAGATGCTATTACTGTTAGTTTAGTAATATAAAACTACTACATGTTATTTAATTGAAAAGTCTTGGGCTAATCTCTGGAGAATTTTCATAGGCAAACTCTTCTGTGTGGGCTGGATCAGTAAACACACCAATAAAATCAATTTCCAGGAAGAATGGACCATCCACTTTATCAGCCAAGGTAAATCCTATAAAAGAGATCTTGTCGAGCAGAAGTTGAGACTGAACATCCCAGATTCTTCCTTGATTTGAGAAGAAAAATTTGGAAAAAGGAATCTTGACCTCCTGCCAGTAGGGCCCCCCACGGGTGAACATGAAGTAACTGTACATTTGATTCTTCCTCTGGATAAAATCTGAGTCCTCCTTGATATTCACCATCCATGGTCGACCATCCCCCCGGACCCGGAGATACAAAGTGTTAAAATGGGACCAATCATAAGACTTCCTCCTCTCAAAAGAGCCCCTTAGTATCCTGGATATCATTGCACAGTATCCACTTTGCCTACTATCTCCATCATAAGGTCCCTCGGAACTCAGAGTTCCATAGAGCAGTGCACTTTGGTTATTCTTGCCCATTTTTAAGAATACTTCACTTCTGCCTCCAATTGTCTTATCAGAAGTCACTATCCACTTATCTAAATCTTCTTTCCCACGGAACTGCCAGACGACCTTGGCTTGTTCCAACAAGACCTCGTGCAGAGGGCGGCCTTCTGGCCCTATCCAATGATTCACAAGTTCATCCTTCAAAAGCCTAAAATGGTCCTTTATTTCATCTCTAATTGCTTTATCAAAACTAACTTCTGGCTTCTCATCAGGAGAAGTTGTATCCAAGGCAACTTCTTGCTGGTGATGTTCCTGCAACCCACCTTGAGTCTTCCTCTGTGAGGAGGCTTTGCCAGGAGCCACCACTGGTTTCTGAGGAATATTGGAACAATAGTCTGCAAAGTGAATACCCAAAAAAGGATGCAAGCCAATACTTGGCTTTGGGCATTTTCTCAGAATGTAAGTGCTAGTCAGCAATTTGTGAACAAAAGCCATGGTTTAAAAAAAAAAAGTCGAGGGCAGCGCTGTGGCTCAAGGAGTAGGGCGCCGGTCCCATATGCCAGAGGTGGTGGGTTCAAACCCAGCCCCGGCCAAAAAAAAAAAAAAGTAAAACAAAATAAAGCAGTTAATTTAAAAAAAAAAAAAAAAAAGGGCGGCACCTGTGGCTCAGTGAGTAGGGCGCTGGTCCCATATGCCGAGGGTGGCGGGTTCAAACCCAGCCCCGGCCAAATTGCAACAACAACAACAACAACAAAATAGCCCGGCGTTGTGGCGGGCGCCTGTAGTCCCAGCTGCTCGGGAGGCTGAGGCAAGAGAATTGCAGAAGCCCAGGAGTTGGAGGTTGCTGTGAGCCGTGTGACACCAGGGCACTCTATCTGAGGGCGGTACAATGAGACTCTGTCTCTACAAAAAATAAAAAAAAGTCGAAATGTAAATTTCTCCCTGAATCACCAGGGAAAAAATCTTCAGCCAATAGCCCAATTCTACCTTCCCGCAGTCCATGACTTCCCACTGTCAAAGTTTTAAAATTTGACATGTTGTTGGTGACCACCAATATGTCAAGTTACAAAATGGTGTTGCCAAGGGCTAGTATTGGGGGTAGGAGATGAGGAGATGTTGGTCAAAGGATACAAAATTTCAGTTTGATAGGAGGAATATGTTCAAAAGATCTACTGTGCAACATGATGACTCTATTAATTATTTGTTCTATTTTGAGAAACACTCTGAGAGTAAATTTTAAGTGTTCTCATCACAAAAAGAGGTGATGCATGTGTTAGCTTGGTTGAGCCATTCCACAGT
Source organism: Nycticebus coucang (assembly GCF_027406575.1). NCBI lineage: Eukaryota > Metazoa > Chordata > Mammalia > Primates > Lorisidae > Nycticebus > Nycticebus coucang. The sequence goes on along the minus strand of NC_069785.1, from coordinate 20,372,935 downwards.
GTACAAACATATTTCAAAACACCATGTTGTATACAATAAATATATATAATTTTTATTTGACAATTAAAATTAAAATGTTAAATTCGGATGGCACTATCAATTGTAGTAAATTTTAGAAGATTTTAGTTAGACATAAAAGCATCCTAGATTTAATTACTTTTCTATATTATTTATGCTGAAAAATAAGAGTAGAAATAGAAAAGCCTGAGCATCTTTTTTTTTTTTTTTTTTCCGAGACAGGGTCTCACTTTCTTGCCCCAGATAGAGTGCCGTAGTGTCATAGCTTACAGCAACCTCAAGCTCTCAGGCTCAAGCAATCCTCTTGCCTCGGCCTCCCAAGTAGCTGGGACTACAGGCACCTGCCACAACACCCAGCTATTTTCAGAGACCAGGTCTTGCCCTTGCTCGGGCTGGTCTCGAACTCCTGAGCTCAGGCAATCCACCCGCCTCAGCCTGCCACAGTGCTGGGGCACATTATAGGCCCATTTGGTGTACAGTGTTATTCCTTCCCTGCACGCAGCACTCTCTGTGCTGCACTGTGTGGGCTTTTGATGGGGGTGGAATGAGCAAGGTCAAACTGTCCTTCCAACCTCCTCTTCAATGCATCTTTTCTTATTTCTGCATTCCATCCAGGTGCTGTAATCTCTCACCTGGAAAGAAAGAAAAAGAAAAAGAGTTTGGAGATGTTCCAGATGTTGACTGGGACTTTAAGATAAATACAATTAAAATACTAAAGGATCTAGTAGGGAAGATGACAATACATTTGAAGAGACAGAAAATTTCAACAGAGATATAGAAACTATTTTTTAAAACTCTAATGAAAATTATAGTATCCAAAGCAAGAAGTTCATTAGATAAGTTTAACAGCAGATTAGGCAAAGCAGAGGATAAGACCATGGAGCAGAAATTAGGTCAATATAACTACCCAACTAAAACACAAAGACGAAAAGTATAAAACTGGAACAGATCTATGGGACACTATCAAATGGTCTAACATACATGTAATTGGAGTTCCAGCAGCAGAGGCAGGAGAGGAGGTAGTATAAGAAATATTTAAAATGAACTTTCCAGGCTTGGCACCTGTAGCACAGTGGTTACGGTGCCAGCCACATACACCAAGGGTAGTGGGTTTGAACCCAGCCTGGGCCAGCTAAATAACAATGACAACTGCAACCCAAAATAGCTGGGTGTTGTGGAGGGAACCTATAGTCCCAGGTACTTGGGAAGCTGAGGGAAGAAAATCCCTGAAGCCCAGGAGTTTGAGGATGCTGTGAGCTATGACGCCACAGCACTCTACCGAGGGCAATAAAGTAAGACTCTCTCGGGCAGCGCCTGTGGCTCAGAGGGTAGGGTGCTGGCCCCACATACCGAGGGTGGTGGATTCAAACCCGGCCCCGGCCAAACTACAACAAAAAAATAGCTGGGCATTGTGGCGAGTGTCTGTAGTTCCAGCTACTCGGGAGGCTGAGGCAAGAGAATTGCCTAAGCCCAGGAGTTGGAGGTTGCTGTGAGCTGTGTGATGCCATGGCACTCTACCGAGGGTGATAAAGTGAGACTTTCTCTCTACCAAAAAAAAAAAAAAGTAAGACTCTCTCTCTCAAAAAAAAAAAAACTTTCCAAAACTGATAAAAGGCAACAATCCAAACATTCAAGAATCTCAGTATGGCAGTGCCTGTAGCTCAGTGGGTAGGGTGCTGGCCCCATATACCAAGGGTGGCGGGTTCAAACCCAGCCCTGGCCAAACTGCAACAACAACAAATAGCTGGGCGTTCTGGTGGGCGCCTGTAATCCCAGCTACTCGGGAGGCTGAGGCAAGAGAATCACCTAAGCCCAGGAGTTGGAGGTTACTGTGAGCTGTGACGACACAGCACTCTACCAAGGGTGATAAAATAAGACTCTGCCTCAAAAAAAAAAAAAAAAAAAAGAATTTCAGTAAATACCAAACTGGATAATTATAAAAAATTCACCTAGGCACATTACAATCAAACTTATGAAAACCAAAAGTAAAAAGCAGATCTTTAAAAAGTGAAGCTAGAGGAGGAGATTGGTTGATACATCTGATACAGGTGCCAGCTGGGCCCTGTGGTCCAGTGGTTACAGCGCTGGTCCCATGTACCAGGGGTGACAGGTTCAAACCCAGCTGGGCCTGTTAAACAAAAGAATAAAACAAAACAATTGGTTACAGGTGGGAAAGGTTACAAATAAAGGCCGACTTTCCCCCAGACACAATAAAAGTCAGAAGACAAAAGAAAAATATCTTGAAAATGCTAAAAGGAAAAAAATGTAAACTTAGAATTATATATTCAGTGAAAATATCAAAACTGAAGAAAATAAAGATATCCTTAGAAAGATAAAACCGGGGAGAATTTGTCTCCACAGCAATTTACTACGAGAAATGTGGAAGGTAGTTCTTCAGGCTAAATCTTCAGGTTAAAGGAAAATAAGATTTGACAAAAATCCCATACTGTAGAAAGAAACAAAGAACAAGAGGGTAAATTATCATGAGTAAATGTTAAAAGAAAATACAGTACTTTTATTTTATATATTCTCTTCTTACATTTCTTTAAAAGACCATCAATACTGTTTTCTATTTCCTGATGTGGTAAAGTACACATAACATAAAATTCACTACCTTGAAATAAGAATAAAGTCTGCAAAATAATGGAAAAGGACTTTCCAGGGCTCGTCTCTTCACAGAAACATCAATTTGACAACCATCCATGCACAAAAATGCCTTCACAGGAGCTAAGGAATCCAGGTGAGATATTACAGCACCTGGGTGGAATGCAGAAATAAGAAAACATGCATTGAAGAGGTTGGAAGGACGGTTTGACATTGCCCGTTCCACCTCCACCAAAAAGCCCACATAGGGCAGCACAGAGAGTGCCGCTGTGCAGGGAAGGAATAACATTATAGACCAAATGGGCCTTACTGACATAGGCAAGCATTCCACGAAACAGCAGCAGAAGACTGCATATGAAACATTATCCAGTATAATAAGGACATTTGCACTAGAATGTTTACTGCAGCTCAATTCATAATCGCCAAGACATGGAAGCAACCCAAGTGCCCATCAACCCATGAATGCATTAACTGTGGTATACGGATACCATGGAGTACTTTTCACTCAGCCATAAAAAAGGATGGAGGCTTTACACCTTTTGTATTTACCTAGATGGAGTCAAAACATATTCTTCTTAGTAAAGTATCATAAGAATGAAAAAGCAAGTATCCAGTGTACTTGATACTAATATGAAACCAATATATAAACAACTACACGCCCACACCACAAAAACACAAGTATATTTTAGTGGTGGGGGGAGGAGAAAGAGGAAGACGGAGGGTGATTGGCAAGTTCTCAACTAATGTGCACAATGTAAGGGTGTATACAGCACATTGCCAGGTGAAGGACTCAGCTACAACCTGAACTTTACCTTAGAAATAAAAACAATATAACCTAAACATTTATACCTTCATATCAATCTGAAATAAAAATTTTTTTAAAAGAAAATGAAGGGCGGCACCTGTGGCTCAGTGAGTGGGGCACCAGCTCCATATACCAAGGGTGGTGGGTTCAAGCCCAGCCCCAGCCAAACTGCAACAAAAAAATAGCCAGGCATTGTGGCGGGCGCCTGTAGTCCCAGCTACTCAGGAGGCTGAGGCAAGAGAATCGCCTAAACCCAGGAGTTGGAGGTTGCTGTGAGGTGTGACACCACGGCACTCTACGGAGAATGATAAAGTGAGACTCTGTCTCTAAAAAAAAAGAAAGGGGCGGCGCCTGTGGCTCAGTGAGTAGGGCGCCGGCCCCATATGCCAAGGGTGGCGGGTTCAAACCCAGCCCCGGCCAAACTGCAACAAAAAAATAGCCGGGTGTTGTGGCGGGCGCCTGTAGTCCCGGCTTGGGAGGCTGAAGCAAGAGAATCGCTTAAGCCCAAGAATTAGAGGTTGCTGTGAGCTGTGTGACGCCACGGCACTCTACCCGAGGGCGGTACAGTGAGACTCTGTCTCTACAAAAAAAAAAAAAAAAAACAAAAAAAAAATAAAAAAAATAAAAAAAAAGAAAGAAAGAAAGAAAATGAAAAGACAAAAAAAAAAGAAGAAAACATTTTCCAGTACACATCATATGTGAAGTCTACACAAGTCTTACCAAATTTAAGAAGACAAAATCACATTAAGTATCTTTTCCCAAACAAGCAAACAAACAAAAAAGTATCTTTTCCCACCACACTGATACGAAACCAAAAATCAATTAACAGGAGAAAAATTGGAAAATTCACAAATACGTAGAAATTAAAACACTCCTGAACAAGCAATAGGTCAAAGGGGAAATAAAAAATTATTCAGACAAACAAAAAAAACACGAACACCACAGACCACAACTTCTGGGATGCAGCAAAAGCATTTTTAATACAGATATGTATAGAAATAAATGTTTACACTAAGGAGGAAGAAATCTCAAATAAACTAACTTTACACCCCAAGGAACTAGAAAAAGAAAAAAACTAAGCCCAAAGTCAGCAAAAAGAATGAAATACTAAAGATCAGAACAGAACTAAGTAAAATAGAGACTAGAGAGAGAATAGAAAAGATCAATGAAACTGAGTTGATTTGGGGGGAAAAATATTGACAAACCTTTATTTTAGCTAGTCTTAAAAAGAGATGACTCAAATAAATAAAATCAGAAACAAAAGAGGAAACATTACAACTCATACCACAGAAATAGAAAGGAACATAAGAAACTGCTATAGGGCAGCACCCGTGGCTCAAGGAGTAGGGTGCCGGGCCCCATATGCCAGAGGTGGCAGGTTCAAACACAGCCTCAGCCAAAAAAAAAAAAAAAAACTGCAAAAAATTAAAAGAAAGAAAAGAAAAGAAAACTGCTGTAAACAATAACATGCCAACATTTTTTTAAATTTTGTAATATATTACAGACATCTTTCCAAGTTATTTTGATAGCCCATTCTTTTAATAAATAATTGTATGGCGTTTCATTTCATACATATACTGTAATTTACCTATCAATCCCTATGATAGGCATTTGGAATTTTCCAATTTTTCACTGTTAGAAGCAAGGCTGTAGCTCATTCACTGCTAATAGGAGTATAAATTAGCATAATATAGTGGCTAAACAAACCACTATGTATATTCATAAAATGCACTAGGATACACAGCAATGAAAATGAATGAATCACACCTATATGATTGAATCACACTTATAATAGCAGGATAAAGTATACAAATGAATGCAAAAGACTACATAAAGCACTTTCCACTTATATAAATTTCAAAAATAGGAAAAACTAGGGTGGTACCTGTGTCTCAAAAAAGTAGGGCACTGGCCCCATATACCAGAGGTGGTGGGTTCAAACGCAGCCCCAGCCAAAAACTGTAAAAAAAAAAAAAAAAAAAAAAAGGAAAAACTAAACTATATTATCTTATAGATGCATATAGAGGTGGTAAAAATATCTAAAGCAAATGGACTGGGCATAGTGGCTCGTGCCTGTAATTGCAGCACTTTGGGGAGGCTGAAGTAGGAGGATTACTTGAGGCCAGGAATTTGAGACCAGCAGGAACAATACAGCAAGACCCCATCTCGAAAACAAATTTTTTTTAAATTAGCCAGATGTGGTAGTGCACGTCAGTGGTCCCAGCTACTGGGGAGGCTGAAGCCAGAGAATCACTTGAGCCCAGAAGTATGAGGTTGCTGTAAACTATAATCATGGGCAACAGAGCAAGACCCTGTCAAAATGAAAAAAAAAAGGGAGGGAGGGAGGAGGGAGAAAGGGAAGGAAGGAAGAAAAGAAGGGAGGGAGGAAGGAAGGGAAGGAAGGAGGGAGGGAAGGAAGATGGATGCACCAGGCCAGGCACAGTGGCTCACGCCTATAATCCTAGCACTCTGGAAGGCCGAGGCAGGTGGACTCTACCTGAGCTCAGAGGTACGAGATCAGCCTGAGCCAGAGTGAGATCTGTCTCTACTAAAAAAAGCCAGGCGTTGTGGCAAGCGTCTGTAGTCCCAGCTACTTGGGAGGCTGAGGCAAGAGACTCGCTAAATCAGTGGTTCTCAACCTTCCTAATGCCAAGACCCTTTAATACAGTTCCTCATGTTGTGGTGACCTCCAACCATAAAATTGTTCTCATTGCTACTTCATAACTGTAATTTGCTACTGTTATGAATGGTAATGTAAATATCTGATATGCAGGAGACCCCCAAAAGGGTCACGACCCCAGGTTGAGAACCGCTGCTTAAAGGAAGAAAAAAATTAAATTTAATTTAAAGAAAAAAAAGGCTCAGCACCTGTGGCTCAAGCGGCTAAGGCGCTAGCCACATACACCTGAGCTGGCGGGTTCGAATCCAGCCCGGGCCTGCCAAACAACAAAGACGGCTGCAACCAAGAAATAGCCAGGCGTTGTGGCAGGTGCCTGTAGTCCCAGCTACTTGGGAGGCGGAGGCAGGAGAATCGCTTGAGCCCCCAGGAGTTGGAGTTTGCTGTGAGCTATGATGCCACAGCACTCTACCCAGGGCAACAGCTTGAGGCTCTGTCTCAAAAAAAAGAAATTCAGATGAATTTATTAACAAGCTGACTACTGTCATAGTGATAATTGCCAGGAAAATATACATAAATAATGAATCATTTATCTCTTGGGGGAAATCCCTGCAGTAACTAAGAACAGCCTCATTTTGGAGAGATCTCTGTGGTCACCTGAGGGCCACATGATCTATCAATGGGCTCCTCACTTAGTTGGAATGATTGAGTCTAGTGCCTGTTTTGGGTGGGACTGCCTGCAGTATGTCAGCCCAAACTGTCCTGTTTGTCTCTGCCCATCAGACAAGGTGGCATTCCCTCTCTCCTTGATCACATGGAGCTGAGGAAGACCTCCAGCAGTGTTCACCAGCGTTTTGCATGGGAGATGCAGAAACTGGGGCTACCCTCTGCCTTTAGTCTTGCTATGGTGAATGGGAATCCAAATCTTGTCAGAGCTATCTAGAGGGGATGGCAGATTTAGCAGTTTTACTATTTAAGGTGTTAACAAAGTTTGGGAGAGCTGCATTTTCCGTGCTGAGGAAGAACTCAGGGGTGACTCTGAAAAACAAAAGATTATTAGAGATCCTTCCTCTTCCTCCCTCTTCTAGCATCTCACTCTCAGCTCAGATGTGAGAGTTGCTCTCTCTCCATCACCACGAAAAATCAGTTTGTTCCATTCCGGTGCCTCCAATTCATCTTTTTTCTTCTCTTTTATTAAATCATAGCTGTGTACATTAATGCAATTATGGGGTACAATGTGCTGGTTTTATATACAACTTGAAATACTTTCATCAAACGGGTTAACATAGTCTTCACTGCATTTTCTTTGTTATTGTGTTAAGATATTTATATTCTACACTTAGTAGATTTAACATGTGCCCTTGTAAAATGCACCATAGGTGTGGTCCCACCAATTACCCTCCTTCCACCCATCCTCCCCGCTCCCCTCCGCTGCCCCTCCTCTTTCCCCCTTCATCTTCGGCTATAGTTGGGTTATAGTTTCATATGGAAGTGTGGGTGCTTATAAATTGGTTTCATAGTAGGGCTGAGTACATTGGATACTTTTTCTTCCATTCTTGAGATACTTTGCTAAGAAGAATATGTTCCAGCTCCATCCATGTAAACATGAAAGAGGTAAAGTCTCCATCCTTTTTTAAGCCTGCATAATATTCCATGGCGCACATATACCACAATTTAGTAACCCATTCATGGTGAACTGGCAGGCAACCTGTAGAAGACTGAAACTGGACCCACACCTTTCATCATTAACTAAGATAGACTCTCACTGGATTAAAGATTTAAACTGAAGACATGAAACTATAAAAATACTAGATCAAAGTGCAGGGAAAACACTTGAAGAAATCGGCCTGGGAGAATATTTTATGAGGAGGACCCCATGGGCAATTGAACCAACACTAAAAATAGATTACTGGGATCTGATCAAACTAAAAAGATTCTGCACAGCCAAGAACACAGTAAATAAAGCAAGCAGACAGCCCTCAGAATGGGAGAAGATATCTGCAGTTTATGTCTCTGACAAAGGTTTAATAACCAGAATCCACAGAGAGCTCAAACGATTAGCAAGAAAAGAACAAGCGATCCCATCTCAGGCTGGGCAAAGGACTTAAAGAGAAACTTCTCTGAAGAAGATAGGTACATAGCCTACAGATACATGAAAAATGCTCATCATCCTTAATCTTCAAAGAAATGCAAATCAAAACCACTTTGAGATATCATATAACTCCAGTAAGATTAGCCCACCTCACAAAATCTCGAAACCATAGATGTTGGCGTGGATGTGGAGAAAAGGGAACACTTCTGCAGTTCTGCACTTCTGCACAGTTGGAGTGCAAACTAATACGTTCCTTTTGGAATGATATTTGGAGATCACTTAGGGATCTAAAAATAGACCTGCCATTCTCTACTACATTCTCAATTTCTCTACTAGGTATACATTCAGAAGACCTAAAGTCACTTTTTTTTTTTTTTTAGAGACAGAGTTTCACTTTGTTGCCCTCACTAGAGTACTGTGACATCACAGTTCACAGCAACCTCCAGCTCTTGGGCTTAGGTAATTCTCTCGCCTCAGCCTCCTAAGTAGCTGGCACTATAGGTGCCTGCCACAATGTCTGGCTATTTTTTTTTGCAGTTTGGCCAGGGCTGGGTTCAAACCTGCCACACTCAGTATATGGGGCCAGCGCCCTACTTACTGAGCCACAGGCACCACCCAATTCATCTTTTTTCTAATCACACTCAGACCATTCCTCCAGAAAAGTAAGAAAGGGATAAGGCATTTTTAGAAAACTCACAGACTCAATATGCCACCCACTTTGGCCTGCATTAACCTAGGTGACTCATGAAGTATAACTTAACCAAGTAGTGACTAGCCTTATGATAAAGGGCCACATCAATCCAAGAGCACCCAAGCTGAACCAGAATCAAGTTTGAAATCCTGAGGCCCAATCCTCTGGCCTGGGGCTACCATTAGTCCACAGAAAAGCATCAAGGCTAGGGAGGAATCCCAAATTTTAAAATAACAATAGGTGGCTCAGCACCCACAGCTCAGTGGGTAAGATGCCAGCCACATACACCAGAGCTGGTGGGTTTGAATCCAGCTCCAGCCTACCAAAAAACAATGACAACTACAACAAAAAATAGCCGGGCATTGTAGCAGGTGCCTGTAGTCCCAGATACTTGGGAGGCTGAGGCAAGAGAATCACTTAAGCCTAAGAGTTTGAGGTTCCTGTGAGTTGTAACAGCACTGTACTCTACCCAGGGTGACAGCTTGAGATTCTGTCTCAAAATAAATAAATAAATTAATTAATTAATTAAAATAAAATTACAATAGGTCCTCCTGATCACTCACCAGGAAATGATCCCATTCTGAGCACAGCCACATTCAGTGACCAAACTGCCTTACTCAGGTATGTGCACCAGGAAGATGAGGGAGCTAGAGGAAAAGATCTATTTGAATTGATTTTGGAGGAGGCTGTTCCAATATTCAATACCAGATGCTGGTGAATGGTAGCAAGTGTGACAACACCATGGGAGCACTTTGTTGAGTCGCTTTTGTGACAATAAGCACACCATTGTCAAGCTGCAAATGGTCCAGAAAGCCAAAAACATGACATGGATTAGATTCAAGGTCTATGATAGTATGGCTGGAATCTGCTGATTGGGATGGAACAGCAATATTGAAGCCTGAAAAAGTGTAAACAGCATTGAGGCACAAAGGATATCTCCAAGTGAAGGTCAAAAGTCTGATGTGTTCAACTTGTCAAGAACAAGGTGCAGGGAGGTAAGCGATAGCTCATCCTATGGGACCCCCTCACTGCAGCACTTTTTGAAAGTCCCACTTACCTTCAGAAGCAGTCCTTTGGGGTGGTGCCTGTGGCTCAGTGAATAGGGTACCGGCCCTATATACCGAGGGTGGCGAGTTCGAACCCAGCCCAGGCCAAACTGCAACCATAAATAAATAGATAAATAAACAATAAATTTTTTAAAAAAGAAGCAGTCCTTTGTTCATGCCACGCCTGTGATGGTGGACAGGTTGCTGGTCCAGCACAATGATGGGTCCAGCAGCAATGGTGGCGGCAATCCGGACATTGCAGTCTTGATCAGCAGAGAACCAGCCTTTACTGTGGGCATCTACGTGAGTATGACCCCCCGACAGTTCAATCAGCAGCTCTGATTTGTTATCACACTTTGTGGCCTCAAAGAGTGGTGTTTTTAACCTGCCAGTCTGTAGTTTTCAAACTCCCAAGCCATTGGCTACAGCCAAAGGTCAGAAAATAAAATAATCAGAAAATTCACCAAAGGGAATATCAGCCAGGACTACGAAAGCAACCTTGAGTTCCACACAGCAACACTGACCACCCATGCCAGTGTTGGGTCCTGCAGAGCAGCACAGAGGCTGAACGGCAGCAGCAGTTCACAGGGCACCATCAGTTTTAAGCTTAGCCAAACTATCTGTGGACCAGACCCAGGCATTTAGGTAAACTGTGAATTGAGGCCTCCTGTGGAAACAGCAGTTTTGCTCCAGGCAGCAGAATAGGCAATGAAGTATCCCAAAGAAATCACAGCCTTTTACATGTAAAGCTGAGGTGCCCGGGGAGCCAGGCCAGCTGCATTCTTGAATATGACATTTCCATTTGACAATGAAGTATGTTTGGCCTCTCCCACCTTGTTTGTCTTTGAGTCCAATTGACCCACCCCAAAATGGAACTATCATGCCAGAGAGTCACAAGGCCTCTGTAGGTTAGTTTGGAACCAATAGCAAACCAATAGCTGCTTTTAAAAAGAGGAATACCTGACAGCCATATTTGAGGGACAAAAATCTCCAGGGAGCATGGCGGAGGCCTCTTTTCATCAGACTCTGATCAGTTAAATCTGCAGTCACAGAGACTCCTAGCTCAAAGGGGTCCATAGCTTGTTGGTATCCAAAGGCTCTAATATTTCTCTATATGTATCCCTTCTGGTCAGTAGAATCACCCAAGCACTCAGAAGCATTCAAGGCCAGGCACGTGAAACATCAACATCAATATACACTTACCCATAGTACACTAAATAGGCCCCCCCACACAACAGGGTCACATTAACTTCCTTTCTCCACTGCAAAACTGCCCAAACCCTGTCAGCTGAATTCAGGTGCCCTCTCCTTCCAATGGGCTAGAAAGGATAGGGCCTCCAGTGCCTACTGGCAACAGAGCCTGAGAGGTTGGAATCCCTCCCCTCTGGGCAGTTTCCCAACTGAGGCACAATGGGGCTCATCTCTCTTAATCATCTTTCTCCCCAAAGCGGCTGAGGCCAGGGTAGGAGGGGAGGGAGCAATCAGGGCCACAGACAGAGAAAACAGCTCTTTGAGGAAGCTGAGGCTTTGCATTCCTTTTCCGTTTCAAGTGGCCACTCACTTGTGGCTCACCTGAGTGAGCATCCCAGGTTCTCAGACCACCCAAAGGTCTGTGTTGAATGGCATGTTCCTCACTGATGGCACTATTTATTTCAGCTTTGGGGATTCTTTGGCTTAAAAGCCACAGCCACGCTACACTTAGTCCGGGACTGTGGAGCCCATTACCTCATTGTCATAAGAGCCCTTCTTCTAGCTGTGCAGAGCACAGTAACAACCAAGGCACCACTCAGGAGTTTATTTCCACCCTACTTCGCATTGCACGGGCCCTAATTATTATTAACAAGTTAGATATTGGGGGATCTTATTCCCTTAACACACCCAATACTTGGGCAAAAATATTTACCACCACATCCTGGGGAGTTGTCTCATCTTCAAATCTGGCTTGTTCCTGTGGGTCACAACACCCAGGCTGAGAACCTGCTGCTCTAAGCAAATCTGCCCTTTGTTCTGGGGAGAGACACTATCTGCTCTATCTTTACCCTTGAAAAATGTTCTAGAATTAAGGTAGTCAGTGCGTGTGCTTGCAAGATACACAGAAACACAAGTATTCCACGGAGAATTGTCTAATAAACACCTTATTTTAAACAAAATAAAAATGATCTCCCCATTTGTTATTTACTAACATATACACCAAACATTTGCATCAGTTGGTAAGAATATATTTCCCTGATCACCCTTCAATGGGCATGCTCCTATTTTTCTTTCTGACTCTCAAGATTTCCTGTAAAAACAATGGAATAAAAAAAGGACTTCCTGTAAAGCTAGTTACCTCCTGTGTGTCTCACAGACCAGAGTTCATAACAATCATCAGCTACATAACAGCAATTTAATAGATTTCAATTAAGAGTAAGGATGAATTGGGCAGTGCCTGTGGCTCAGTGGGTAGGGCACTGGCCCTTTATACCGAGGGTGGCAGGTTCAAACCCGGCCCTGGCCAAACTGCAACAAAAAACGCTGGGCGTTCTGGTGGGCGCCTATAGTTCCAGCTACTTGGAAGGCTGAGGCAAGAGAATCGCCTAAGCCCAGGAGTTGGAGGTTGCTGTGAGCTGTGTGAGGCCACGGCACTCTACCAAGGGTGATAAAATGAGACCCTGTCTCTACCAAAAAAAAAAAAAAGAGTAAGGATGAATTAATAATTTCTGATACCCACCTAAACTGGTCATTTTCAACTTTTCTTGTTTTCCATTCACCAGAGGGATATTAGACAGCCAATGGAGGACAACCAAATCCTGGCATTGAGAAAAATCCTAAGTAAAATGCTCATATTCATTATTTCACTTTAGGTCAGCGGTTCTCAATCTGTGGGTCACGACCTACAGGAAGTGTATTAAAGGGCCGCAGCATTAGGAAGGTTGAGAACCACTGCTTTAGATAATATGAATACAACTCAGGTTTGTATTTATTGATTCACATCCAATTTTCAACTGCTTCAAAACTAAGTAATTATGTATTATCCTCACTATTCCTATCTAACTATGATAATATAAACTGATTCTTTAAAACCTAGTCTTTGAAACGTAGGGCCAAAAATACCTAAGTTTTTTAAAATCAGCAAAACTTGTGCTGGAAAGCATGTTAAAATATGTAATGCCTGGCTTTTTTTTTTTTTTTTAATTAGCAATACTTTGATGTTGAGGGACATGTTCAGGTATACGTACTGCTTATCTGGTCCTCCACAATCAATTCCGAAATACAAACACTAGATCAGTATTTAGCCATCAGGAAAGATATAATGCTACACCAACTCATTTTTTTCTCTTTGAATTTAATGAGTTTACATCAAAAAATCAAGTAGTCATTTTACATTTAAGGAATAAAAATCTTAAAAAAAATACAAAGAGTGAAAGGATTTTAACTCCGTTTACACTTCTTTTTGCTATAATTTAATAACAATTCATTTCATCTTATTGCAATGTGCAAATGCATTTGCAGCACCCATTACAATCAGGAAACTAAATTTAAGGAAATACACTGTTAATGGTGGCCCTCAGAAACCTGATTTACCTTCTTACATTAAAAACTCTATAGTATATAAACATTACATAACAATGCTACTTAACCACCTTTTGTCACAAGAATCACCACCAAAATTTTCTGGAAATAAGTTCACATAAGAATATAATATTTAAAAGGTGAAATGTTCCTTATTTTAACTTTAGCAAGGTCCTTTCTTTTACATAGTTAAGAAACGCTTTAATAATTTTAAAGCAAAAGCTGCTAGACTCTAGAGAGCTAAAACTGTACTCCTGAGTTCAAGCTTAACAGGTAAAGTCTTTGTAAGTAGGTCTCAATAAAATATCCTCCCTCCCCATCCCCCTGCCCCAAATCTTGTATTGTTTCTTACAAAACTTTGGTTTGTAGAAATATGTCCAGGCAAGGTGTGTATGCCATACAATAGCAAGAACAGTAAAGCCCAACTAATGACTCTGGGTTTTAAAAATAGAAGGCAATTAAAATGTACTCAAAGTTACATTAAGAAAAGCTTTCACAGGGTAATATTGAAACAGTCACAAAGGTTAAGAAAATACTGATATCAAAGTACAAATGACTACAATGTTAAAATAGACAAAAATTACTATACAAGAGCCTCTTTTAAAATTAAAAATAAAGAACACAACACATGAGTCAGGATGATTTTCCTGTTCTACTCATGAATTTTAGTCTTTATAAGGTTATGTTGACATCTAGAAGAGTTTCTTATGACATCTGATGAAGTCGCATTCCAACTTCATAGGGTGGGTCTTCCCCAAGGAACCTCTCCATCCTGGTTGCACCTTGGTCATTGTACAATTTCAAAGTAGTGCAGTATGGCCATGATGTGCTGGGGCATGAAGACATATCCTGTATACAATGCCATCCCCACAACGGAAACCAGCATGGAATCTGAGTTGTAGTTAAGGAAACCTACTTTTCCCTAATTTATTCAAAATTAAGTCCCAAAATTCTTTCAACAACTGTTTTATGTTAAAGTCCCTATTCAACAGACTTCAGTATTTATGAAGAACTCATAACAAGAATCATAATGCTAGCCACTAACAGCTATGCTTGAATTTTCTTTTAGCTCATTTATCTTTACTACAACTCTACAAGGGAGGTAATGTTATATACCCCCTATAGGGTGTATCAGACTGCTTAAAATTAAGCACAGAAAGTGACACTGTTCAAACTAAGAAACAAAAACATAGCAATAAAATTGTACATAATGATTATAAAAAGTCTGCCAACTTAAGTAATAATATATAATCCAACAATTTTAGAATTAGTTAGACTAAAATGTGGCTAAAAGAATTGACTTTAGAATCAAACAAAGCCAAAATCATACACTAGCTTAGTGATATATAAAATGACAACACTTGCAACAATGAAGCATTTATTATTATCACTATTAAACATTATTATCACTACTGTTTGCTACAACATCAAATAAAAGTCATCCTAATAACCTAAATAATAACCAGTCTGTACCATATCCCTTTCTTCTCATTACAAAAAAAACTGAAACTGAAATAAAAGGCCTCCTTCTAGGGCCACACAAATCATTGCTAACAAAAATTATGTCAAGTCTAAAGGCTTTTGGCTTTTCAGTCTCACACAGCTATGCTATTAACTCATATATTCATATCCTCATCATTCTCTCTCTCCCCCACTCAATCCTTTTCTTTTTCTTTCCCCTCCCCTCCCTCTCATACCTTTGAGTTCTCCATACTACATACAGGGTGCCCCAAAAGTCGCCATTCATGAGGGAAATGGGAAATTGTATCTAAACGTATGCTCATTTTCAAAATATTCATTACAAAATTTTACAAAGAGGTGGCCAGCACAGACAATATTTTGGAAATAAAGGTACATTTAGGTACAATTTCCATTTCCCCTATGTACGGTGGCTTTAGGGGCAACCTTTGGAACACCCTATAATATTTCTGCAATTTATATCCTTTTGTAAGAACATATAGCTTAGGGCAACACCTGTGGCTCAGTGAGTAGGGCACCGGCCCCATATACCGAGGGTGGCGAGTTCGAACCTGACCCTGGTCAAACTGAAACAAAAAAATAGCCAGGTGAGGTGGCGGGTGCCTATAGCCCCAGCTACTCAGGAGGCTGAGGCAAGAGAATAGCCTAAGACCTAGAGCTGGAGAGTTGCTGTGAACTGTGACACCACAGCACACTATCGAGGGTGACAGGGTGAGACTTTGTCTCTAAAAAAAAAAAAAGAACATATAGTTTAAATAAACAGTGTATTTCCTATCCACTAATATTTATATAACTGGTTAGCTGACAAACCTCTTTCACATAACACTGTCTTACTTTCCACTCACAGCTTTCCTGTGAAATATTTATTGTTTATTACTCATCAGAGGCTGAGAAAACACTAACTTGTGTAAGCTAATACAGGGAGTTGTCTCTAGACCCAGAGGTCAAACCACAGCTGTGTGATTCAAAATCTAAATAAATTCCCCTCACCTAGCAAACAACAGCAAGAAAACTCCCATAATTGTTTTTCTTTTTTTTTTTTTTTTTTTCGTAGAGACAGAGTCTCACTTTATTGCCCTTGGTAGAGTGCCGTGGCGTCACACAGCTCACAGCAACCTCCAACTCCTAGGCTTAGGCAATTCTCTTGCCTCAGCCTCCCAAGTAGCTGGGATTATAGGCGCCCGCCACAACACCCGGCTATTTTTTTTTGCTGTTGTTGCAGTTTGGCCGGGGCCGGGTTTGAACCCACCACCCTCGGCATGTGGGGCTGGCGCCCTACCCGCTGAGCCACAGGCACCGCCCCCATAATTGTTTTTCTTAATTTACTTTTCAACATCCCTTAATCCAGTTCTTCCTTAAACTACAACCTTTTATTTATCATCTAAATTCCTTTAAAAAGCCTCTTTGTGCTCCTACATCATGGCCTATATTTGTTTGTCAGCAACACAATCACAAGACGTCTTCCCTTCCAGATTGTAGACATTGCTCAAAGGTCACTGGTGACCCAATCAAATAAAAGGGCTATTAGAATTGTCACTGGTTTTATTCCTTCCTCTTCAAAACTCTTTCTGCTCTGGGCTGAGATACTTCTCTGGGGCTCTCTTTCCATCTCTTACCATTTCCCTGTTTTGCGCTGGCCCCTTCTCCCTGTCTTTCTCTAATGTGCGAAATGAGCAGTGAACTTTGTGCTGGTCTTCCACACATCCACCCCACCCCTCCTCCCACACAGCAGCCATGCCTAACACTATCCCAACTCCAGGGACAAGCCCTGACTTATCAAACCACCCTGCCATCCACTCTACCCGTGGATTTCCGCATACAGGCCAATAAATCCCCTTAACTCTTAAACCATTGTGTTAGATTTTCTGTTACTCGCAGCTGAATGCATTCTAAACGATAAAAAGGAGTTCTTACTATTTTTGTCTGGGGCCCGATACTGTCTCATAACTTAAACAATTACAGGTTAAATTTCCCTTATCTGAAATACTTGGGACCAAAAGTGTTTCAATTTTCAGATTATTTTGGATTTTGGAATATTTGCATTATACGTAACAGTTGAGCATCCTTAATCTGAAATCTAAAATGCTTCAGTAATAATATGCATTATGGTAGCAGCAGCTTTCACTTTGTGAATGTCTGATGTGTGCTTGATACTGTGCTAAGCATGTCATCAAGTTCAACAACAGAGTAAACCATGGAGCCAGTTCCAAACCAAATCAGTCAAACTCCAAATATCTGTGTTCTTTTTTTTCTCTTTGTTGGTGCTCTAAGCCTCAGGACAAATATCTGTGTCCTTAACCACTATACTATAAAACCGTCCTACACATGAAAAGTCCTATCCTCCCCAGTACAACCTAATAATTCTTAGGGTTCAGTTAATTACTTCCTCTTTTATTTGGCCTCCCCTGGCAGTCACATTTTTCTCATTCTTACCTCAACCTCCTGGCAGAACTGATTGTTCCCTGATGCTCATAAAATTCTCTACTCTTATAATACAGCACTTATCACCCTATATTACCTATTTGTAGATGTATTTACATCTCACCCAAATTAATAGCTACTTAAACACAAGAACAATGTCTTATTCTTTTTCTCCAGCATCTAAAATAACACATGTTGGCTGGGTACAGTGACTTACACCTGTAATCCTAACATTCTGGGAGGCCAAGGCAAGTGGATTGCTTGAGCTCACGAGTTCAATACCAGCCTGAGAAAAAGCAAGACTCTTGTCTCTACTAAAAATAGAAAATCTGAGGCAATGGACAGCGCCTGTGGCTTAGTCGGTAAGGCGCTGGCCCCATATACCAAGGGTGGCGGGTTCAAACCCGGCCCCGGCCAAACTGCAACCAAAAAATAGCTGGGCATTGTGGCGGGCACCTGTAGTCCCAGCTACTCGGGAGGCTGAGGCAAGAGAATCGCTTAAGCCCAGGAGTTGGAGGTTGCTGTGAGCTGTGTGAGGCCACGGCACTCTACCAAGGGCCATAAAGTGAGACTCTGTCTCTACAAAAAAAAATAAAAAATGCTAAAAAAAAAAAAAAAGAAAGAAAATCTGAGGCAAGAGAATCACTTGAGCTCAAGAGTTGGAGGTTGTGGGCGGCACCAGCCCCATATGCCAGACGTAGCGGGTTCAAACCCAGCCCCAGCCAAAAAAAAAAAAAAACTGAAAAAAAAAAGTTGGACGTTGCTGTCAGCTATGACACCACAGCACTCTACCCAGGGCGACAGCTTGAGACACTGTCTCAAAAATAAACAAATAAAATAAAATAAAATAACACATGTTCAATAAATATTTGATGAATAAAGAAATTTCTCAGCTGGGCGTCTATAGCTCAAGTGGCTAAGGCACCCAGTGGAGCTCACAAGTTTGAATCCAGCCCGGGCCTGCCAAACAACAATGACAACTACAACCAAGAAATAGCCGGGCATTGTGGCAGGCACCTGTAGTCCCAGCTACTTGGGAGGCTGAACCAAGAGAATTGCTTAAGCCCAGGAGTTGGAGGTTGCTGTGAGCTGTGATGCCACAGCACTCTACCTAGGGCCATAGCTTGAGGCTCTGTCTCAAAAAAAAAATTTTTTTAAATAAAGAAATTTCTCAAGTACTTTCTACATATTGCACACATTGTGTTTGACAAACTTGATCATGATTACAGAAAAGAAAGATAGAATCAGTTTCTAGGCACTATGATATTTGAGAATTTTTTGGTTTATTACAGTTTTTACATAAGTCTTATAAATATATACACCAAGCAAATGAAAATAGTATAACAATAGCCTTCAGGTCACAACTCAAGTTCAATGCACCTAAGGAATGATTACTATAAAACAGCCATTTGAATAACTGTTTTACATACTGTTTATGGCACTATAATTCTTCAATTTGTTATGGAGACTATATCAGTTAAGGAACATGCATAATTAGCTTAATAGAGATTACTTCACCGTAGGACAAGAACCTAAAACAGAAGCTCAATCTTGTGAACACTAAATTGCCAAGCTTTAAAATTTTACACATGCACATAAAATCATAACTTAGTCTTTTCTAGGTGGAACAAGAACTTATCAAAACTATTTTACCTGGTTAAAATACAAGATATTTAGATGGCGCCCGTAGCTCAGTGGGTAGGGCGCCAGCCACATACACCAAGGCTGGTGGGTTCGAACTGGACCCGGGCCAGCTAAAACAACAATGGCAACAAAAAATAGCTGGGCGTTGTGGCAGACGCCTGTAGCCCCAGCTACTCAGGAGGCTGAGGCAAGAGAATCACCTAAGCCCAGGAGTTTGGAGGTTACTGTGAGCTGTGATGCCACAGCACTCTACTGAGGGCAACAAAGTGAGACTCTATCTCAAAAAAAAAAAAAAAGAATCCTCCTCACAAAAATTAATTAGTTTAGGCATAACTGGACCTAATTTGTTATTAGGAAATAAACACAAAGGCTTAGCTTTCAGGAGTAGGATAAACAATTCCCAATTATAGTAAAGATAAACAGAAAATTATTGAAAGTTACTTGAACCCAGATGCAAATTATCACTTTCCTGTAATAAGGTTCTAAAAAAACAAAACAAGGTTGGGCCCAGTGGATACACCCACAATCCTAGCGTTCTCGGAGGTCAAGACAGGAAAATCATTTGAGCTCAGGAGTTCAAGACCAGCCTAAGCAAAGCAAGACCCCCGTCTCTACCAAAAATAGAAAATTAGATGGGCACTGTGCCAGTCACCTGTAGTCCCAGCTACTCAAGAGGCTGAAATAAGAGGATCATTTGAAATCAGGAGTGTGAGGTTGCCATGAGCTAGCCTGATGCCACGGCTAGCCTGGGCAACAGAGTGAGGATCAGTCTCAAAAAACAAACAGGCTCAGCGCCCATAGCACAGTGGTTACGGCATTGACCACATACACTGAGGCTGGCGGGTTCAAACCCATCGTGGGCCAGCTAAGCAACAATGACAACTGCAACAGAAAAATAGCCGGGCGTTATGGCAGGTGCCTGTAGTCTCAGCTACTTTGGAGGCTAAGGCAAGAGAATCGCTTAAGCCCAAGAGGTTGAGGTTGCTGTGAGCTGTGGCGCCATGGCACTCTACCCAGGGTGACATAGTGACACTCTGTCTCAAAAAAAAACAAACCTTTAACCCAACTCTTTACCCATAAAATTTAACTTTTACCCTGTGTCCCTCCCCAAAATATTCCTATATTCTGATCCCATTTCTCTGAATTATTTCCAGAATCATATTAAGTAAGCCTACAAGCCTTTAATTCTACCAATTAAATTTCAAAATCTTTCCCAAAAATTACCCTAAAGCTTTAAACCACAATAGAATACTTAAAAATTGACTCTCACACTAGTGAGCAAATAGACAATGGGACAGTGAAGAGTGTCTAATAATCACTCGCAAAAAAAGGCAAGAACATGCTTTTTATAAGTAACTTTCTACAAGTTTAATTTAAGCAATTTTGGCCACGAAGCTGAAACATCTCCAAAGTACTGGGTTGAATATTCCCTGGGATCACACTTGGCATCATTTATTGGTAGTTTCTTTTTCTTTTTTTTTTTTTAACTTTTATTATTTATTTATTTATTGGCAGTATTTGGCTGGGACTGGGTTTGAACCCACCACCTCCTACATATGCGGCCGGTGCCCTACTCCTTTGAGCCACAGGTGCCACCTTTTTTTTTGAGACAGAGTCTCACTATGTTGCTCTCGGTAGAGTGCCATGGCATCACAGCTCACAGAAACCTCAAACTCTTGGGCTTAAGCAATTCTCTTGCCTCAGCTTCCCAAGTAGCTGGGACTATAGGTGCCTGCCACAACGCCTGGCTATTTTTTGGCTGCAGTTGTTATTGTTGTCTGGCAGGCCCAGGCCAGGCTCGAACCCACCAGCCTCAGTGTATGTATGTGGCTGGCTTCCTACTCACTGAGCTACAGGTGCCGAGCCATTTAGTGATAGTTCTTATTGACACTCATGGGCATCAGTTGTACTGTGACATTGGCAAAGATGGGGAATGTGTGACCTTCATTGCTGAAAAAGCACTCTCACAAAGCTACACTATTCATAGTATACCGGCTATAATTTTCTATCTGACACAGATTCTCAACTTATTTCATTCTGTACAAAACCTCTCTAAGTTTAAAGTACACTTGACACACTGTGAAGTATAAGAAACAGGCACTAGAAGCAGCACAGTGCTGGAGACCTTGGTCTGAGCCATCACTCTGCCATCACTGTTTCTATCAAAAACTCTCTGGACACCAGTCTCCTTCTCTGTAAAATTTGGATACACATCCCCTATCTTTTCTTTTTTTTTTTTTTTCTTTTTGAGACAGAGCTTGCTCTGTAACCTCAGCTAGAGTGCAGTGGAGTCATCACAGCTCACAGCAACTTCAAACCCCTGGGTTTAAGTGATCCTCCTGCCTCAGCCTCCCAGATAGCTGGGACTACAGGTGTCTGCCACAATGCCTGGCTAGTTGTCTATTTTTAGTAGAGACAGTGTCTCACTCTTGCTCAGGCTGGTCTCAAACTCCTGAGTCCAAGCAACATACCCACCTCAGCCTCCCAGAGTGCTAGGATTATAGGCCTGAGCCACTTTGTCCAGCTCACATCACCTGTCTTTCAAGGTTGATGTGAGAATTTGGAATCAAAACCTATTCTGCAACAGAAGGCAATACTATCCTTACTCAAAGTATTCTTTGGCCAGGCACGGTGGCTCACACCCATAATCCTAACACTCTGGGAGGCTGAAGCAAGAGTTCTAGACCAACCTGAGCAAGAATGATACCCCCATCTCTACTAAAAATAGAAAAATTAGCTGGGTATTGTGGGGGGCGCCTATAGTCCCAGCTACTTAGGAGGCTGAGGCAAGAGAATCACTTAAGCCCAAGAGTTTGAGGTTGCTGTGAGCTGTGATGACCCCACGGCACTCTACCCAGGGCAATAGAGTGAAACTGTTTCAAAAAAAAAAAAAAAAGAAAGAAAACAACTAAACTAAACACTCTCATTGAGGGTTTAAGGGTTTAAGCATCTAACATCATGACTCAGACCTGCATTTAGGAATTCCCCAAGGTCACTCTGTTACTAATTTGCCATTAATTAATCTAGAATAGAATATAACCCCCAAAAAGCCCTCAAAAACAAACAAAAAAAAAATGGGCTGTTCTGCCTTATATTTATGACCTGTTTCTAACCATGAATTTTAAGTTCTTGAGAACCAAAGCTCCTTTGCTGAGCCTTTGCCTCCTGCCACAGGGCTCTGTTTGCTAAAGCAGGAGCCTCATAAATCTTTTCAGAACTGAGCAGATATGCCAGAATGTGTGTAGGCACTGAAGGGAAATGGTTGTTAGAGGGCTGAATGAACAATCAGAGGTTATTTATAATGGGACATAGATAAATATTTTATGGGCTCAATGGATATAAAAGCAAATAGATGTGAAATGATACACAGTATCTGGATGTTGCTTTGTTACTTTAAGGATCCCCAACTAATCATGAGCTAAGTTTCCAGATACATAGGGAAAAAAATACGCCAGCCAAGGTGGCTAACACCTATAATCCTAGCACTCTGGGAGGCCGAGGCAGGTGGACTGCCCTGAGCTCACAGGTTTGAGACCAGCCTGAGCCAGAGTAAGACCTCCATCTCTAAAAATAGCCAGGCATTGCGCCTGTAGTCCCAGCTACTTGGGAGGCTGAGACAAGAGAATCTCTTGAGCTCAAGAGTTGGAAATTGCTATGAGCTATGACACCATGACATTCTACCAAGGGTGACAAAGTAAGACTCTTGTCTCAAAAAAAAAAAAAAAAAAGGAAAAAAAATAAAATCATTTTTGGTCCACAGAAAGATCATTCCCCACCCTTACCCCAGTAACTTAAAAAAAAGTCCTGTAACAAAAAGAGGAAATGCTTTAAAGGCAAGCACAGTACATCAGAAACAAGACCACAGTAACTGAACTGCATCACCCATCTTAGTAATTTATTCACAAGACTGTGGGAAAAAATCAAAGGCAGTTTCTCATCAAGGAAAAGATCAAGAACCTTTGTTCCAATGGGTATGACTGTTCACCTGTTCACTAGTCTAAATAATTTCAGTGCTTTAAATCTCTGGTTGCACTGGTCACTTCACAAAGCAAAGCTAAAACAACATTTAAAACAATCCAATCTTAGTCAAATTTCTTTTGTAAAATTAATTCTAAAATGTTACTTATCCTTACAAATATGCAAATGTTTTGATAAATCTAATTTATTTTAACCACCTTAATGAAAAAAGAAAACAAAGCATTTGGCCTTTGGCCCAGCAAGGTGGCTCATGCCTGTGATCCCCTGAGCTCGGGAGTTGGAGACCAGCCTGAGCCAGAGTGAGATCCCATCTCTACTAAAGATAAAAAGAACCAGCCAGGCTCAGCACCTATAGCTCAGTGGCTAGGGTGCCGGACACATAAACCGCCACCCCCCCCACCTAGACCTGCCAAACAACGATGACGATGACAACTATAACAACAACAACAACAAAAATAGCCAGGTGCCCGTAATCCCAGCTACTTGGGAGGCTGAGGCAAAAGAATTGCTTAAGCCCAAGAGGTGGAGGTTGCTGTGAGCTGTGATGCCATAGCACTCTACTGAAGGTGACACAGTGAGACTCTATCTCAAAAAAAAAAGAACTAGCCGGGAGTTGTATCTGGCACCTGTAGTCCCAGCTACTTGGGAGGCTGAGGCAAGGGTATCACCTGAGCCCAAGAGTTTGAGGTTGCTGTGAGCTGTGACACCATAGCACTTACCCAAGGCACAGAGTGAGATTCCATCTCAAAAAAACAAAACAAAGCGAAACAGGCTCAATGCCCATAGCACAGTGGTTACACCACCAGCCACATACACCATGGTGACGGGTCCAAACCCAGCCCGGGCCAGCTAAACAACAATAACAACTGCAACAAAAAATAGCCGGCTGTTGTTGTGGGTGCCTGTAGTCCCAGCTACTTGGGAGGCTGAGGCAAGAGAATCACTTAAGCCCAGGAGTTTGAGGTTGCTGTGAGCCGTGACACCATGGCACTCTACCGAGGGCGACATGGTAAAACTCTGCTTCCAAAAAAAAAAGAGAAAAAAGAAAACAAGCAAAACAAAAGAAAACAAAGCATTCACCAAAGTACTACCATAGGCTATTTACTAAAAAGCAATCAAAGCCCTAACTGAAAGCAGTTACCAACCACTAAATGAAGCTCCAAACAGGAGATCTTTCTTTTTTTGAGAGAGAGAGGAAAAGAGTCTCACTTTGTCACCACAGTTAGAATGCCATGGCCTCTATCTAGCTCACAGACACCTCAAACTCCTGAGATCAAGCACTCTTCCGTCTCAGCCTCCCGAGTAGCTGGGACTACAGGCACCACAACACCCAGATAATTTTTTCTATTTTTAATAGAGATGGGGTCTCCCTCTTTCTTAGGCTGGTCTAGAACTCCTGAGCTCAAAGGATCCTCCTGCCTCAGCCTCCCAGAGTGCTAGGATTCCAGGTGTGAGCCACCGTGCCCGGCCAGGAAATTTTTCTTATTATGACAGTTTTGTTCCCTTTTGACCTCAAAAAAATTCAGATAAAAACTAACAGAAATGATAGGAAAGTTTATTTTTCCCAAATATATCAACTATCTATTGATACTTTTCTAGTTGCCTTACATTAAAGCAACAGGAAGACATTAATACTGTTATTGTCCTCTGTATGTTCATCGATTTGATATTCTTGGATTTAATTAAAGGATGTTACTTCAGCACTGCAAGTTAATGTTTAGCAACTCATTCCCTGAGCTTTTTATAGTGGGTTGATTATACAAACCAAAGTATAGAAAGTGTTTTTAGAAACTATGACTTGATGACAAGTCTCTTTTAAAACTAAACAAACAACAAAGCATGCTGCTGAAATAAGCAGTGATCGTGAGCTACAAAATTTTCACTCTGAAATGAAATCCTGGACATGGTTTGGAGCTCTAATCCCAAAGACACGAAGGTTATGAATGGATATACACCTTTATTGATTAGAGCTTCTATTATCATCATGAAGATTTGAATCCCAGTGCCAAGTTATATTTCCCAGTTTGCCCTGAAATGTAATCTGTTCTAGTATAATACGTGTTTCTGAAACATCAGATAGCTCACACATGAATGATATAGCATAGGAGTATTGTTTCATATGGGATTTTCATCAATTAGAGAGCTAGATTAATAGGAAAATAATTACAGTTGACCCTTGAACAATATGACTTTGAACTGTGCAGGTCAACTTACTCAAGGATTTTCTTCCACTCCCAAGACAGCAAGACCAGCCCCTCCTCTGCCTCCTCTTCCTCCTATGATTTTCTTAAGAACATTTTCTTTTCTCTAGCTCACTTTATTATAAAAATACAGCATACAATACATATAGCATGCAAAATATGTATTAATCAACTGTTTGTTATTGGTAAAGCTTCCATTCAACAGCAAGCTATCACGAGTGAGCTTTCTAGGCAGTCAAAAGTTATACGTGGATTTCACCTGTGGGGGGTGACACCCCCACATTGTTCAAAGATCAATTCTATAACCTTCATCAGGAAACATTTCTTGACTCAACTGCTTGTTCAAGTAGAAGTCCTTTTGACCCTATTTTAAGAAAACTAGAATTTTATATCTATACCCCACCTCTCTCTCCACCCCTCCAGAGAGGGCAGCCCAGCACTGCCCCCTGCACTACCTCAATGGCAGCCCACACTATCTGCATCACCTCAGCACCCACTGCTGACATTTCCATTCAACTTTGACCATGCATTTTTAATGTCCCCTCCAGCAGCTTCTAGCAATGGTGAATTGCCTGGCTGGGCTATCCAAGTTATCCCTTAAGATACTTCTTATTGTTTTCATTACAAGTTGCATAGATTTTGAGTCCCCAATACTATTTTCCCATAAACACCATTATTTGGAGATTTTTCAAGGACATATATAATGCATGCTAATATTAGTGAAATGTCTACTTCTCATAGCTGTACCGGAGGTTATTTCATGCCCTGGGGGAGTATACAGTCGTAAGATCCAGGAAGTAAAGTTGGAGAAATGAAGTTGTCAGGGGGTTGGGAAGTAGAGCTAGCTGAGCACAGTGATTCTCAGCCTTAGACAGTACAGAGGAAGCAGGTGGTCTGTAATGGTTTCCTTAAAATAGCCTGACCTCCCATTAGGTTGTCTTGTTACCTCCAGGACTCCTGTGTTTTAGTTTGAAGAAGAAAATTGCTCTAGCCTGTTTTATATTGCCTTTCTATTTGGCTGGCTAGATGAGAACTGTTAAAATATCCCTTAATGGTATCCCTCAGGATACTGTAACTTTTTCTTTTTTCTTGAGACAAAGTCTCAAGCTGTCACCCTAGGTAGAGTGCTGTGGCGTCACTGCTCACAGCAACCTCAAACTCTTGGGCTTAAGTGATCCTCTTGACTCAGCCTCCCAAGTATCTGGAACTACAGGCACCCGTCACAATGCCCGGCTATTTCTTGATTGTGGTTGTCATTGTTGTTTGGCGGGCCGGGCTGGATTCAAACCCACCAGCTTCAGTGTATGTGGCTGGCGCCTTAGCCACTTGAGCTACAGGCGCTAAGCCTGTAACTTTTTCTATAGTAGCCTTTAGGAAAGGAAGAAGACAGCCAAAACCGTGCTTGAGAAGAACTCAAGATCATAAATAGTATCTTTCCATTATTTCATAACTACTATTTTTTAAGCATTCCAATTTACGAATGATATATATCCTTTATCAAGTTGATTTTCTGGAAGATACAGCTTAAATTATTAAATTTGAGCATTTGAAGTTCGTCCTTTAAAAAAGAAAAATCAAAGGAATCTATCTTAGCTCCTTACTGCCATAAACGTTACAGCATTACAGATCGGAGAGATCATAAAGTCTTTAACAGCAATTCTCAACCTGTGGATCACGACCCCTTTGGGGGTCAAACAACCCTTTCTCAGGGGTCGCCTAATATCAGATATTTACATTACGATTCATAACAGTAACAAAAATTACAGTTATGAAGTAGCAATGAAAATAATTTTATGTTTGGGGGTCACCATAACATGAGGAACTATATTAAAGGGTCACGGCATTAGGAAGGTTGAGAACCACTGGGTTAAGCCCAAGTGGTGGCGATTGCTGTGAGCTGTGACGCCACAACATTCTAACGAGGGCAAAATAGTGAGACTCTGTCTCAAAAAAATAAAGTTCTTTTCTATTCTAAGCTGTAATCATTTGAGGATGCTGCAAAAATCTAAGAAAAAAATTTAGTTGCCGCTAAAAATCACATGCAGCTTAAATTTTTTATGTTATTTTTTCATTATCATACAAAGCCTTCTTCAATCGGAAACACCTACTTTTGCCTCTACCAGTACTTCCTCTTATAGATCTTTAACCTATTCCAAACCCAGAGTTAACCTTTAATTTAATCTTATTTTTTTAAGAGACAGGGTCTCACTCTTGTCACCCATGCTGGAAAGCAGTGGCATGATCATAGCTCCCTGCAGCTTCCTACTTGTGGGCTCCAATGATCCTCCTGCCTCAAGCCTCCCAAGTAGCTAGGACTACAGGTATACCTCACCATGCCCAACTGATTTTCTTTTTTTTTTTTTTTTTTGTAGAGACAGAGTCTCACTTTATCACCCTCAGTAGAGTGCTGTAGCATCACAGCTCACAGAAACCTCCAACTCCTGGACTTAGACGATTCTCTTACCTCAGCGTCCCGAGTAGCTGAGACTACAGGTGCTAGCCACAAGGCCTGGCTATTTTTTGTTGCAGTTTGGCTGGGACCCGGTATATGGGGCCCACT
Organism: Nycticebus coucang; assembly: GCF_027406575.1. Lineage (NCBI taxonomy): Eukaryota > Metazoa > Chordata > Mammalia > Primates > Lorisidae > Nycticebus > Nycticebus coucang. The sequence continues at coordinate 20,345,227 of NC_069785.1, read as the reverse complement.
GAGCCACAGGTGCTGCCCATTAGCTGATTTTCTTACATTTATCTTTTGTAGAGACAGGGGTTTTGTTATATAGCCCAGCCTGATCTCAAACTCCTGGCCCCAAGCAATCCTCTAGACTTGGCTTCTCAAACTGCTGAGATTAGAGGGCTGAGCCACTGTACTCAGCCAGAGTTAGCCTTTTAAAAGTTAAATAACAGGCTCAGCGCCTGTGGCTCAAGTGGCTAAGGCGCCAACCACATACACCTGAACTGGTTGGGTGTATGTGCTTAGGCTGGTCGAATCCAGCCCGGGCCAACCAAACAATGATGGCTGCAACCAAAAAATAGCCAGGCATTGTGGTGGGTGCCTGTAGTCCCAGCTACTTGGGAGGTGGAGGCAGGAGAATCACTTGAGCCCAGGAGTTGGAGGTTGCTGTGAACTCTGATGCCACAGCACGCTACCCAGGGCAGCAGCTTAAGGCTCTGTCTTCAAAAAAAAAAAAAAAAAAAGTTAAATAACAAGCAGATTGGATCACCCCTCACACAAAACCTTCCAAGAGCACATTTTTCACTAGATGAAAACCAAAGTTCTTACAATGCTTGCAGGCCCTCCGTGGACTCTTTATAGGCCACCCACCATTCTCACCCACACTGCTCCAGCTGCACACCCCTCAGTGATGGCCCTCATGATTGAGAGCACAGGCTTCTGAGTCAGGGAGCACTAGCTTCCTCAGGGAGGCTGTGATTTTCCCTTGTGCTAATTCCTTTACCACCTCTGTTTTTGCTCAAATAACCCTTTCTCCAGGAAGCCTCTCCTGATAGTCTTTTTTTTTTTTTTCTTTTTTTTTTGCAGTTTTTGGCTGGGGCCAGGTTTGAACCCACCATGTCCGGTATAGGGGGCTAGCACCCTACTCCTTTGAACCACAAGCACTGCCCCACTGATATTCTCTTTCTTAAAAGTAGCAACTCCAGGGCGGCACCTGTGGCTCAGTCAGTAGGGCGCCGGCCCCATATACCGAGGGTGGCAGGTTCAAACCCGGCCCCGGCCAAACTGCAACCAAAAAATAGCCGGGCGTTGTGGCGGGCGCCTGTAGTCCCAGCTACTTGGGAGGCTGAGTCAAGAGAATCGCCTAAGCCCAGGAGTTGGAGGTTGCTGTGAGCTGTGTGAGGCCATGGCACTCTACTGAGGGCCATAAAGTGAGACTCTGTCTCTACAAAAAAAAAAAAAAAAAAAAAAGTAGCAACTCCATCCCACTCTTGCATTTCTGAGCCCCCACCCTGGGCTACTTCTCTGTTCTCCACAACACTTACCACCTAACATAATAACCATATAACTTATTTACTATGAAAGTTCCATGAGGGCAGGGATCTTTGTCTGTTCTGCTCATTAAAGTATCACAAGCACCAAGGCCAGCATGTGGCACAGGGATGCATACAGTATTTTTTTTTTTCTTAAGCTCAGGCAGAAGCAAAGGGAATTCATACAGTATTTGCTGAATTCGTGAATAGCCCCAACCTACTTTTTTTTTTTTTTTTTTTTTTTGTAGAGACAGAGTCTCACTTTATTGCCCTCGGTAGAGTGCCGTGGCGTCACACAGCTCACAGCAACCTCCAGCTCTTGGGCTTACGTGATTCTCTTGCCTCAGCCTCCCGAGCAGCTGGGACTACAGGCGCCCGCCACAACGCCCGGCTATTTTTTTGTTGCAGCTTGGCCGGGGCTGGGTTTGAACCAGTCATCCTCGGTATATGGAGCCGGCGCCTTACTCACTGAGCCACAGGTGCCGCCCCCCAACCTACTTTTTCAGCTCTACTTCCCATTTATTCTGCCTTAAAGGATGCCTGCTCCAGGGCTGGGCAGGGTGGCTCATGCCTGTAATCCTAGCACTCTGGGAGGCTGACACAAGAGGATCATTTGAGCTCAAAAGACCAGCCTAAGCAAGAAGAGTGAGACCCAATCTCTACTAACAACAGAAAAACTAGCCAGGCATTGTGGCGGGTGCCGGTAGTTCCAGCTGCTCAGGAGGCTGAGGCAGAAGGATCACTTCAGCCCAAGAGTTTGAGGTTTCTGTGAGCTGTGATTCCACAGCACTGTAGCCTGGACAACAGAGTGAGACTCTACCTGAAAGAGTCTTTCAGCTCCAGCCCTTCACACAGGTGTACTCACCATCACAGCACACTTCTGCTCCTTCTCTCCTATCTAGGGGAAAAAACAAATAAAACAAAACACTCAGATACCTCTCTGAAGTTTCTCTGAGCACCCCAGTACACCATGCTCTGCCCTGCCCTGCATCCCAAAACACCTGCCGCCTAGCTCAGTCAGGTGGGTCCTAAGTATCCCTTCAAGTCTTTATTAACTGGTGGCAGAATATATTTAAATACAACTTAAATAATAAAAGTCATCATTAACACATTAACATTATCCAGTCCTTCCGGATTACATCATGACATGAGTGCTTTCGTTATCTCATGTCCTCAGCAAGAGCAAGGGCAACCCTGTTTAATTAAGGATCCATCTGAAAACATGTAAAATTTCTCATTTTTCCTGAAAGTAGTCTCTAGCTTCCTTGATGGAAGAAATGAATTCCATTGTCTTAGAAATAGTACAGAACTCAGGACTGTATATAAAAAATAAGAAAAAACTGGGCAGCGCCTATGGCTCAGTGGGTAGGGCGCCAGCCCCACATACTGAGGGTGGCAGGTTCAAACCCAGCCCCTGCCAAACTGCAGCAAAAAAAAAAAAAAAAAAAAAAGCCTGGCGTTGTGGTGGACGCCTGTAGTCCCAGCTACTCGGGAGGCTGAGGCAAGAGAATCGCCCAAGCCCAAGAGGTTGCTGTGAGCTGTAACTCCAAGGTACTCTACCGAGGGCAGCAGAGTGAGACTCTGTCTCTTAAAAAAATAAAAAATAAGAAAAACTGCTCATAGATTGTATTTTTTTCCATTTGAAATGAAAATAGCTTGAAGTCCCATGAAGAAAAAACTGCTCACTTTCCCACTTTATTAAATATTAAAATATCAGTGAGAAAACTGTTACTGGATTTTAACCAATGAATCTAGCAAAAAAGGTCTGCATACTTCCCTTCATTTCATCTGCTCAAACCTGAGCCTAGGATGTCCTCCATTACCCAACCTTCCCTACTTGTCACCCCCACTTCACTTGGCTTCAGCCACACCCATCTCTCTCCTATTCCTGAAACACACCAGACTTGCTCACGCCTCAGGACATTCCCACATTTTTTCTTTTTAGAGACAGACTCTCACTCTGCCACCCTTGGTAGAGTGCTGTGGCGTCACATCTCACAGCAACCTCCAGCTCTTGGGCTTAGGCGATTCTCTTCCCTCAGCCTCCTGAGTAGCTAGGACTGCACCCGCCACAACGCCCAGCCATTTTTTGTTGCAGTTTGGCCGGGGCTAGGTTCAAACCCGCCACCCTCAGTATATGGGGCCGACATCCTACTCACTGAGCCACAGACACTGTCCTATTTATTTATTTTTTAAGACAAAGTCTCACTTGGTCACCCTCAGTGGAGTGTCATGGCATCACAGCTCACAGCAACCTCAAACTCTTGGACTCCAGCGATCCTCTTACCTTAGGCTCCCAAGTAGACGGGACTACAGGCGCCTGCCATTGACACCCAGCTATTTTTAGAGATGGGAGAAGGGTGTCACTCTTGCTCAGGCTGGTCTCAAACCGTGAGCTCAGGCAATCCACCTGCCTCATCCTCCCAAATGCTGGGATTATAGACATGAGCCACCTCGCCTGGCCTGAACCAAATCATTTTAACAAACTAATTTTAATTTTCCACCTCCTAGACATAGTTACAATGTTATTCAATGAGGCACTATAGGGCCTGTCTCACTGGTTACAAAACCTGTATTAGTTACAAAATCTGGTCTTTTCCTTTCCTAAATGGTTCCCAGGAAGAAAAGGGGCTTTTAGGCAGTGCCTGTGGCTCAGTGATTAGGGCTCTTTACCCATATATGGAGGGTGGCGGGTTCAAACCCAGCCCGGACCAAACTGCAACAAAAAAAATAGCTGGGCGTTGTGGTGGGTGCCTGTAGTCCCAGCTACTCAGGAGACTGAGGGAAGAGAATTGTCTAAACCCAAGAGCTGGAGGTTGCTGTGGGCTGTGACACCACAGCAGTCCACCGAGGGTAGAGTGAGACTCTGTCTCTAAAAAAATAAAATAAAATAAAAATAAAAAGAAAGAAAAAAAAAGAAAGAAAGAAAAGGGTGCTTTTGAAACATGTATTAAAAACATTCCCCCCCACTCCAGGGGCAGTGCCTGTAGCTCAGTGAGTAGGGCGCTGGCCCCATATACTGAGGGTGGTGGGTTCAAACCCAGCCCCAACCAAACTGCAAAAACAAAAAAAAATAGCTGGGCATTGTGGCGGGCGCCTGTAGTTCCAGCTACTCAGGAGGCTGAGACAAGAGAATCGCCTAAGCCCAGGCGGTTGCTATGAGCTGTGTGATGCCACAGCACTCTACTGAGGGCAATAAAAAAAAAAAAAAAGTTTTGGGCAGCGCCTGTGGCTCAAAGAGTAGGGCGCCGGTCCCATATGCCGGAGGTGGCGGGTTCAAACCCAACCCCGGCCAAAAACCACAAAAAAAAAAAAAAAAGTTTTATATTCTTTTTATAAATCACAATTGCCTTAATTTCAACAATACTTACATCCAATTGAGATTGACTTCCAACTTACAACAGTTTTTAACTAATTTGGAAAGAAATAGAAAATCAAATAATTTCTAAACATATATTCAGATGCTCAAACATGCAGAAACAGTTGCAGCAGCTTATCAGTTTTCCATAAAATAACTTAAAATTTTTTAAGCAATGATGGCAGAGAAATGTAAACTAATCCATTTATCTTCTTTCAGAAATTTTTTTTTTTTTGTAGAGACAGAGTCTCACTTTATGGCCCTTGGTAGAGTGCCGTGGCCTCACACAGCTCACAGCAACCTCCAACTCCTGGGCTCAAGCGATTCTCCTGCCTCAGCCTCCTGAGTAGCTGGGACCACAGGCACCTGCCACAACGCCCGGCTATTTCCTGGTTGCAGTTTGGTCAGGGCCGGGTTTGAACCCGCCACCCTCAGTATATGGGGCCGGCGCCTTACCGACTAAGCCACAGGCGCCGCCCTTCTTTCAGAAATTAAACTTCTAACTCAGAAACCAATTTCCAGGCAGTGCCTGTGGCTCAAAGGAATGGGGCACCGGCCCCACATACTGGAGGTGGTGGGTTCAAACCCAACCCCAGTCAAAAACTGCTAAAAAAAAAAAAATTTTTTTTTTCAGACACAGAGGCAGATTTCTTTCTTTTCTTCTTTTTTTTTTGGAGACAAGAGTCTTATTCTGTCACCCTGGGTAGGGGTAGAATGCCCTGTAATCATAGCTCACAGCAACGTCAAACTCTTGGGCTTTTGCCTCAGCCTCCCAAGTAACTGGGACTGCAGGTGCCCACCCCCAGCTAGTTTTTTCTATTTTTTGTACAGACAGGGTCTTGCTTTTGCTCAGGCTGGTCTCAAATTCCTGAGCTCAAGCTGCTCACCCACCCCAGCCTCCCCAAATGCTAATATTACAGGCATTAGCCACTGTGCCTGCTTACAGGCAAATTTCTGTCATGCTAAATTTTTGGTTTCTAGCAGTCATATTACATTCAAAATAATTTTAAGCCACAACCATGCAACTGGCCACAAAGTAGTTCAGAGTGAAGATTACCAATCAGTAATTAGTTTATGAAATTCAAGCTAGTTCACAGTAAGTCTCCTAACAAGTAGGAAAAAAAGGATTTAGCTTGCTCATTTAGTTCTTTCCTCCAAGATGGAAAGAGAAGTCCCTCTCAAATTGATGTTCCAAACTACAGCCTGTGGCTCAGTGGGTAGGGCACTGGCCCCATATAGTGAGGGTGGCAGTTTCGAATCCAGCCCCGGCCAAACTGCAACAAAAAATACCCGGGCGTTGTGGCAGGCGCCTGTAGTCCCAGGTACTTGGGAGGCTGAGGCAAGAGAATCGCCTAAGCCCAGGAGTTGGAGGTTGCTGTGAACTGTGATGCCATGGCACTCTACCAAGGGCAATAAAGTGAGACTGTCTCTAAAAAAATAATAATAATAAAATAAATAAAATAAAATAACACTAGAAGTTGAGGTAGAATAATATAAGCACAACAGTCAACAGAAATTTAAGATTGGTTTATGTCAAAGGATTACATTTCTACCCTGGGTAAATTCAATAATGTGAACTTTGGAATGAGATTTAAACCTAAGTTTGGTTTAAAATATAAGATTCTATAGTACCGGGCGGTGCCTGTGGCTCAAAGGAGTAGAGCGCCGGCCCCATATGCCAGAGGTGGTGGGTTCAAACCCAGCCCCAGCCAAAACTGCAAAAAAAAAAAAAAGGGGCGGCGCCTGTGGCTCAACGGGTAGGGCGCCGGTCCCATATGCCGGAGGTGGCGGGTTCAAGCCCAGCCCCGGACAAAAAAAAAAAAAAAAGGTTCTACAGTACCAGATGCCAGTTGGTGGCAGTTCTCACTAGCTGAAAAAAATTTTGAAATCACTTGGGTACATAAAACAATGAAAAGTCAAAAATGTCCAGGGCAAAAATCTAAGATGCTACATTTCATTTCATAATTTATTTCTCCATCTGCCAATAAGCCATCACCTAGGTATTTATAGGACAGTATTACTACTGCAACATACTATACAGAAAAACCTTAACACTATGGACACTGTAGCCTTACCCATATGCCAATAAAAGCTTTTAAATGTAAAATCTATACTAGATTTTAGTAATGAATTTGACCTCTGATTCAAAGTTTCAATTTAGCCCAACATTGTTGCAATTAACTTCAGAATGTTCTAAGCGACTCAAGATATATGTGCTTCTAATGAGAAATTTCAACTAAATATGCATTTAAACATAACATTTTACAAGGCATGACCTTGTGAGCCCTAACCTACAGAAACTAGAGCGAGACTAAACTGTAGCTACAGGGGGCCAGCTGCAGTGGCTCATGCCTTAATCCTAACACTCTGGGAGGCCAAAGTGGGTGGGTGGAATGCCTGAGCTCAAAGGTTGAATACCAGCCTGAGCCAGAGCAAGACCCAGTCTCTAAAAATAACCTAGTGCTGTGATGGGCACCTATAGTCCCAGCTACTTGGAAGGCTGAGGCAAAAGAATCTCTTAAACCAAAGAGTTTGAGACTGCTGGGAGCTGTGAGGCCACTGCACTCTACCAAGGGCTACAAAGTGAAACTTTGTCAAAATATATATATATAAATAAGGCGCTGGGCCCATATGCTGGAGATGGTGGGTTCAAACCCAGCCCCGGCCAAAAACTGCAAAAAAAGAAAATAATAAATAAATAAATAAATAAACAAACTAGCTACAAATAAATGGCACCAGAAATCAGAGCAGACTATTTCCAGTCTAAATTCAAAATATGCATTTAAGTTCCAGACTTGTAAAGAAACGTCAACAGCAACAAATAAATGAACTGTTTTGGGCAGTGCCTGTGGCTCAGTGGGTAGGGCACCGGCCATATACCAAGGGTGGAAGGTTCGAACCCTCAGGAGGCTGAGGCAAGAGAATCGCCTAAGCATAGGAGTTGGAGGTTGCTGTGAGCTGTGACACCACTGCACTCTACAGAGGGGTATAAAGTAAAACTCTGTCTCAAAAAAAAAAAAAAAACTATGGCTTGGCGCCTGTGGCTCAAGGGGCTAAGGCACCAGCCACATACACCTGAGCTGGCGGGTTTGAATCCAGCCTGGGCCCGCCAAACAATGACGGCTGCAACCAAAAAAATAATAATAATAGCTGGGCGTTGTGGCGGGCACCTGTAGTCCCAGCTACTTGGGAGGCAGAGGCAGGAGACTCACTTGAGCCCAGGAGCTGGATGTTGCTATGAGCTATGATGCCACGGCACTCTACCCACGCCAACAGCTTGAGGCTCTGTCTCAAAAAAAAGAAAAAAGAAAAAGAAAAACTAAATAAATAAATGAACTGTTTCATAAGCAACTAAAATTCCTCAAAAGTGCTTATACAAAAGACTTAGCTTTTCAGTACAACTTTCTGCTACTCCAACACAAATAATCACACTTGAGAAGGCTTGGAATGAATTCCCTCAGTCACTCCCTGGAATGCATTTGCTAAGTTGTTTTGAAGTAAGCTGCTCCAACTAAGCTTGTTAAGAGAAATATGTTTCATATCGGCCTAAGTTTTTTAAAAGTTACATCTCATGATTAATATTTATTTTACAAGAATACTATCAGAAATGTCAACATAAATAAGTTGAGACAAGAAACATCACAGACTTTAGGGAGCTTATCTTCACAATCTTCAGCCAAAAATTGGGGTTGTGTCTTGTTTAACTGTGGCTAAGTAAATAATAACAATAATAATAACAATTGGGGTTGTGAAAGTTCGAAGAGTTATGATTAAGCAAAGTGCTTAGCACAGTTGCTTTGCTTGCAGTAACCACTCTACAGTCATCAACAAAAATTTATTAACAATCTATAACAATCTACCAAAACAGTTTCAAACCCTGTCGACAACTAACCACAAATTCCTTTCTGGGCGCAAAGTAATAAATAAACTTTAAAACTACCTTTAAAGACCAAAAAGATCAAATAACTTAAACTTCCTTTAAAAACTGTGTTGGGATGTCATGGGGTCACAAATGCACAACCTAGTTAAAAAAAAAAAACTAACTGGTAAACTGATTAGAATTCTCATTCGAACCAAAGCCAACTAAATTAGGAACAGTTAAAAGGTCGAAGGCGTCCAAGGTAGGAGCGATTTGCTCCACTAACACGATGCCCGCCTCCCACAGGGACAGGAGACTGAACCCAAAGCAGGAGTGGCCGAAGAGCAGGTAACCACGTACCGGGTTAGACACTGCCCTCCGGGACTTCCTCCAGAAATAAAGACGCTTCCACCTTGGGTTAAGCGACTCAGGGGCGACCCTGATCAGAAGAGTTCTCGCCTACCTTCCCCACCCTCCTCCCGAACCACGCTAGCGCCCCCTCGGCCCGTGACCTCCGCGCTCGCCGCCCAGAAGGGAGTCTGCTCGCAGGTCCCGCGGAACCGCCTCTCCACCCTCCAGCCCAGGCCCCGGGCCTGGGAGGATGCAGCTCCGCGGCCCGAGCCCCCTCCCGGCCCCCGCACCGCGCCCCATCAGGATACTGAAGACAGTTCGCTCCCAGGGCTCCAGCATGTAGAGCGCGGTGACCAGCAGGTACTGGTAGTAGAACCAGGACATCTGCTTCCAGGCCCGCTTCAGCGCCATCCCCGCCATGCGCCTCCCGCGATACGGCCACACGTCAGTCTGTCCAGCCTGCGGCCTGTTCCTGTCCTAAAGCCCGGGGCCTCCAAGCCCGCCCGCCACCCTGCGCCCATTGGCCCGCCCGGCCCTGCGCGTCACCCGTGGCACGCCCAGCCCCGCGCGCGCCCGAGCCTTGGCCACGAGCCCCGCCCGGCCGGCGCTCATTGGCCAGGCCGCCACCGCGCGTCCTGTCCGCCCCCTCCCCGCTTCCCAGCCCGGGCGGCGCCCACGCGGGCGGGAGAACGGTCCCAGCGCCAGCCGCCCAGCCCGGCCCTCGGTGGGAGAGGAGGTAGTGCCCTCGGGGTCCTGGCCGGCAAGCTCACGGAGGCGGGCCCTCTGGCCGTATGTCCATAGAGGAAATGTTGGTGGAATACCTGTCACGCCTCAGGCATCCTTCTGCGAAGGGGAATTATGCGAGTGAACCTGAACGTGTTATGTTCCTCGCCTCGTGTAGCTTGCGGTTTAGCTGGGGAGACTGGCATTAATCACAGGAACGCAAGTAAAGTTGTGATCAGTGCAAAGGAGGAGGGGGGCTGAATGTCACCTCACCTGTCAAGATCTGGAAAGGCGTCTCGGTAGAAGTGATGAACACATGGACTGCTCCCTCCTTTCCCCACCCGTGCACACACAGAAAAACAGACCTACCTATACCGACATACTCCATGCACTCCCTAACCTGAGGCCATAAATATCTATCTACCCACCTCTTAGAGACCATAGGTGACTGTGTAGGTCAAGGCCAGGAGAAGCAGGGTGATCTAGTGGGTTCTGCAGGTGACAGGCGGTTTAAGATCAGTGTGTGGAGCTGGTGATGTCTCCGAGAGGTGCCTTCCTAAATGCCTAGGTTTCCTACTGGCAAATGGTCCAGCAACATTGTGTTTGTCATCAGGAACTCCATGCACATGGAGTCTGTATGTGAAATGACACAATTAAATGGCCTGCTGTTTAAACGTTAAGAGTCTTCCAGGTGGACGGAGGGAGGGGGGTGGGGCCTTGGTGTGTGTCACACTTTATGGGGGCAAGACATGATTGCAAGAGGGACTTTACCTAACAATTGCAATCAGTGTAACCTGGCTTATTGTACCCTCAATGAATCCCCAACAATAAAAAAAAAAAAGAGTCTTCCAGGTTAAATAGCCTACTGCTTAAACCTTAAACTTTCATAGTCCATACTCTTTATTCACTCTTAGGAGTGGTAGACATTTGGAAGCCAAGTAGACTGAGACCTGCCCTCATAAAGTACCCAATCAACTAAGACAGGCAGACAAGCTACCTGACTACAGTGAGGTGCGGTAAATGGTATTTTTATGTAATGTGTAGTACGCCAAGAAAACCCAGAGAAAATCAGATGGGGATTGTAAAAGGCTTCTGGAGCTGTCTGAGATTCCATAGCAAAGAGCAGAGGCACAGACAAGAGAACGGTGAGCAGAATCAAAGGGCTTGGGAGGGCCAGCAAATTGAGGAAGGGAAGTGCCAGTTTGTTTTGTCCACATGGGACTCAGGTGGTGACTCACCACTTCATTGTGGAGTGATAATGGCAGAAGCCAGATTACAGAGGGTTAGAAGGGAATGGGAGGTAAAACGATGAAGAGCGTTAATTCAGGCTTAGCTTTACAAGAAACTTGCCCTTGAAGGGAAGGAGATAGTACGGCAGCAAGGGTTTTTGCTTGGTTTGATTTTCAGGTAGGGAAGGTATGAGCACATTCATAGACTTAGAGTAATTATGCAGATAAAGATGGTGACATAGGGGCCTGGATCCAAAGCCTTAATAAATAGGAGCTGGTGTTTCCCTAAGAGGGAGAGGATGGAAAGATGGGAGCCAAATGGACACAAATACAGAATAAGGAACCTCTGGGCCTTAGTTTTCTTAGTGAAAAAAAGAAAGAACTTTCTTTCTTAAGGCCTTCTGTTGATCTGTTAGGGGTGCAGGGAAGTGGAGGGCACCAGAAAGCAAGAAGGGATGAGAGAAGCTTCCTAAAGCCGGCTTGAGATAGGCAGGGAGATCATCTGATTGTCACCAGCAATACACACACATCATATATAGAACTGGTGACTTGGCTCAGCCTCTGCAGCTCAAGCAGCTAGGGCGCCAGTCACATACACCAGAGCTGGCGGGTTCGAATCCCTGGGCCTGCCAAACAGCAATGACAACCACAACCAAAAAACAGTGAGGCGTTGTGGCGAGTGCCTGTAGTCCCAGCTACTTTAGAGGCTGAGGCAAGAGAATCACTCAAGCCCAGGAGTTGGAGGTTGCTGTGAGCTGTGATGCCACAGCACTCTACCCAGGGTGACAGCTTGAGACTCTGTCTCAAAAAAAAAAAGAACTGGCAACTTGCTCCAAGGCAAGGTTTTGCTGGACTTGAATACAAAGGAGAAACAAGGAAGCAAGAAGGGTGATGAACAAGAATAAATGAAACAATGCCCATGAGGTTTGGATCAGAGGGAAGTAAATGCAGAAAAGAGAAAGTAGAGTACTGGAGAGCTGTGTGAGGTTGGAAACTTCAGGAGGCGGTGCACGGAAGAGCTTCAGTGCAGGAGAGTGGAGGATAACACAGGTGCACTTCCGAGTCTTAAGAGTACAGAAATGTGCCAGTGCTAGGCAATGACAAGGCACAGGCTGTGACCATAGGATAGGCAGCCACGGTGGAGTGCAGGGGATGGTAGAGACCAGATGAATGGTAAAGTTGTCCAGGATGACAGCAGGATGAAGTGTTGAGAGAAAAAGTCTATAAGGCAAATGTCAAAGTCTTCAGTGAGCAGGGAGGAAAGCTCAGAGACAAGCAGAATGAAGAGGGGTAAAGTGCTGTGGCATGTGGTTTTGGATAAGAGGAAGTAATGAAGACCAAGAAGAAAGCCAACCCAGCCCCACTCTCAGTCCCACCTCCAGCTCTGTGGTAGGAGGAAATAGGTCATACCCTCAGGGCCGAAGGAGGTAGCCGTAAAGAGGGTTGACGGTAGAAGAAATTTAGTTTATACTGGAAAGTAGAGTCTGGGCCAAGAGGGAAATGCTGACAGTCCGGGTTCAGTTTCAGAGATGTGTCTGGAAGATGGAAATGCCAGAGCAGAATGGGAAGGTGGAAAATTGGTTCCTTAATGAGGTAATGCTGATGGCAAAGTGGGCCAGGCTGACCTCCAAGTCTGGTTTACAGCAGTATCAATACAGACAGGCCAGGCATGGTGGCTCACATCTGTAATCCCAGCACTCCAGGAGGCAAAGCGGGTGGATTGCCTGAGCTCATGGATTCAAGACCAGCCAAAGCAAGAACAAGACCCTGTCTCTAAAAATATAGCCAGGCATTGTGGCGGACATCTGTAGTCCCAGCTACTTGGGAGGCTGAGGCAAGTGAATCACTCACGCCCAGGAGTTTGAGGTTGTTGTGAGCTGTGACACCACAGCAGTCTACTGAGGGCAACAAAGCGAGACTCTCTAAAAAAAAAAAAATTATATATATATATAATATAATATAATATATATATATATATATATATAGACACCAGCAGGCCCCAAATGGTATCTAGGGGCAATCACTGATTGCTGTCCAATCAGCAAGCCAAGGCCTTCCCTCATTCTCAGCCCATCTTTCAAATACATGTTAATAAGAAATAATCTTATGTCTCAGCAAAGCTCAGCCCTGGTAGTGGGTGAGGCAGGTGATGGAAGCAACCAGTAGACCACAGAGACTATCCAACCTCAGTCCCTCTGCCAGAGAGGAAAGGGGGCACAGGAAAGCAGGTCATCCCAGAGCTGCCAGCCTCTGAAAAGTGAAATCCTGCGTAAAAACTAGAGACATAATTACTTCTGAGACAGATGGGCAAAAAACTAGATGCCAACTGCAGCACCTTTACAAAACACACATATAGGGCAGTGCCTGTGGCTCAGTGGGTAGGGCGCCAGCCCCACAAACCTGGCCCGGCCAAACTGCAACAAAAAAACCGCCAGGCATTGTGGCAGGCACCTGTAGTCCCAGCTACTCGGGAGGCTGAGGCAAGAGAATCGCCTAAGCCCAGGAGTTGGAGGTTGCTGGGAGCTGTGATGCCACAGCACTCTACCAAGGGTGATAAAGTGAGACACTGTCTCTTAAAAAAAAAAAAAATAGACAGGCGGCGCCTGTGGCTGAGTGGGTAGGGCGCCAGCCCCATATGCTGAGGGTGGCGGGTTTGAACCTAGCCCCAGCCAAACTACAACAAAAAATAGCCGGGTATTATGGCAGGAACCTGTAGTCCCAGCTACTCGGGAAGCTGAGGCGAGAGAATCGCCTAAGCCCAAGAGTTGGAGGTTGTGAGTTGTGATGCCACAGCACTCTACCAAGGGTGATAAAGTGAGATGCTGCCTCTTAAAAAAAAAAAAAAAAAAGACACATACATATATGCATAGCCACATGGCTGTGTTCATGAATAAGATTGGTGCCTGGCTGACATCTACTAAACATATCTTAATTCAATCAGCATTTATTTAGAATCTAGTTATATATTTTCAGATTTGCATGAAAGTTAATAGTTCTTAGTTGGGTATGACAAATGAAAATTTGTGTTTGCCAAATCTTATAATTTTGTATGCTTTTTATACTACAAGAAACATTTGCTATACATCTAGAGTTTTTTTTTTTTTCAGAACAGTTTCAAAGCATCTCTTCCTAAATAACCCAACTTCTGTCCCTTCTCTCCCACCCTGCACTCAGTGCACAGCCCCCGCCTACCCGACCTCTCTCTGCCAGTGCTCAGAGACCCTCCAAAGGTCCTTTACAAGGCCTCTCCTTACAACTACTGCCACCCTGCACTCATTACCTTCCATTTTGTCCCAGACTTTGCACATTTTGCAAGGATGGTTGGGACGAGGTGTGAAGGTACATGAACAGAGGAGAGGTGGCTGTAGGTGTTGCCACAAATGTCGTACTATTTAATAGCAAAGGAAGATGGCTTAATATAATTTTTAATACTCTTATTCCAAAAAGATTTGAGTGGCTCAACAGGGACAGAAAGATTAGTAGAGGATGTTTGGAGGTAAAGGAAAGTGGGTAGGAGACTCTTGAGGACCTATGACTAAAGGTGGCATTCAAAGCCCATATAGAAGGAGTAGTTTTCCTGATTAGAAAGAAGTTCTATGATCAGCTAACTCTGTTTGCTCCCCCATTCCCAAGACCTTTGGCCCCTCTTCCTCTCTCCATCCATGCCTGCTTCCTCAGTTGGCTCCTCTCTCCCTTTGGATCCCAAGTATCCATTGAAACCTTTATTCTATTATAACTGCTGGCAGGATGCCTTTAAATATAATTTAAGTAATGATAAAGGTTATCATTAACACATTACAATTATCTTGTCCTTTCCAGTACACAGAGTGCTTTCATCTTCTCATTTCCTCAGCAAGAGGAAGGATAACCCCTATTGACTATATTTAATCATAGATACTTGAATTCAGAGACATAGTTAAGTCCAAAGTAATCTTGTGGCCAGGTGCAGTGGCTCATACCTGTATCCTAGCATTCAGAGAGGCCAAGGCAGGAGGATCCCTGAGCTCAGGAATTTGAGACCAGCCTGAGCAAGAATGAGATCCCATCTCTACTAAAAATAGAAGAAATTAGCCAGGCATTATGGAAGGCACCTGTAGTACCAGTACTTGGGAGGCTGAGGCTGGTCCCCCTTACAACTCACTTGAACTCAGGAATGTGAGGTTACTGTGAGCTTGACTTGATACCACAGCACTCTAGCCTGGAACAACAGAATGAGACTCTGTCTTGAAAACAAACAAAACAAAACTCCAAAGAAATCTTATACCACAAACTCAATTTCCTTTCCACTTTCTTATTTCTTTTTCAGTAAAGTGTTACTGAATCCCTGCCTCATTTCTAATATTCCTTAATTGTTTAGTACCTCAAAATAAAACAAAAACCCAAAGTAATCATACCACAAACTCAATTTTCTTTTCACTTCTTATTTCTGTTTATAGCAGAAAGTACCTTGATTTTCAGGCCAGAAACTGTGTACTAGTTTTAATTCCCTTCCCTCTACTCCAACCCTTTATTTATTTATTTAAACCTCAGTCTCACTGTGTCACTCTTGGTAGAGTGCCATGGCATTAAGCTCACAACAACCTCAAACTCTTGGCCTTAAGCTCTTCTCTTGCCTCAGCCTCCCAAGTAGCTGGGACTATAGGTGCCCTCCACAATGCCTGGATATTTTTTGGTTGTAGTTGTCATTGTTTGGCAGGCCAGGGCTGGGTTCGAACCCGCCACCCTCAGTGTATGTGGCTGGTGCCCTCGCCACTGAGCTACAGATGCTGAGCCACCATCCCTTATTTTTGTTCCTGAGTAATAATTAGTCATTTTTCCAAGTGTCAAAGATCTGCCTTTTTTGTTAAAATTTGCTATCTTGGCCAGGCGCAGTGGCTCATGCCTGTAATCCTAGCACTTGGGAGGTCAAAGCCAGTGAATTGTCTGAACTCACAGGTTCGAAACCAGCCTGAGCCAGATTGAGACCTCATTAGCCAGGCTTTGTGGTGGCTGCCTGTAGTCCCCAGCTACTTGGGAGACTGAGGAATACCTACAGCCACCTCTCCTCTCTTCATGTACCTTCACACTTCTTCAAGAGAATTACTTGAGCCCAAGAAGTTTGAAGTTGCTGTGAGCTATGACACCATAGCATTCTAACCAAGGGTGACAAAATGAGACTCTGTCTCAAAAAAAAAAAATCTGCTACCTTATATGTCCTTACACACATGTACTTATGTTTGTTTGTTTGTTTGTTTGTTTTGAAACAGAGCCTCACCCTGGGTAGAGTGCTGTGGCATCACAGCTCACAGCAACCTCCAACTCCTGGGCTCAAGCAATTCTCCTGCCTCAGCCTCCCAAGTGGCTGGGACTACAGGCGCCCGCCACAACACCCAGCTATTTTTGGTTGCAGCCATCATTGTTGTTTGGCGAGCAGGGGCTGGATTTGAACCTGCCAGCTCAGGTGTATGTGGCTGGCGCCTTAGCCGCTTGAGCCACAGGCACCGAGCCCACAAAAGCACTCTTACCAAGCTGATGAGATGGCTATTGTCACCCAAATTTGGCTTACCTGCTACAACAGGCTATTCTTGTTTATTAACCATGGATCGTCTTGTACTTTCAGTCCTAAGAAAACTTTCATACTGAAAACACTTTTACCCTATGGGGAAAAAGTGATGTGTTGTTTGTCTCCTGAAAGCTTTTACTTGAATTGTCTTTTGAATTAAAATGACCCCATTGTGGCTCAGCCCCTGAAGCTCAGCAGCTAGAGCACCAGCCACATACACCAGAGCTGGCAGGTTTGAACCCAGCCCAGACCTGCCAAACAACAATGACAACTACAACCAAAAAATAGCCGGGCATTGTGGTGGGCACCTGTAGTCCCAACTACTTGGGAGGCTGAGACAAGAGAATCGCTTGAGCCCAAGAGTTGGAGGTTGCTGTGAGCTGTGATGCTATGGCACTCTACCAAAGGTGACATAGTGAGACTCTGTCTCAATAAATAAATAAATAAATAAAATGACCCAGCTGTTTCACCAACTCACTTACTGCCACTGTGTGCCCACAACATGATGCTATGGAAGGTACAGTTATGGAGAGACCAGTATCATATGACGTTTGCCCTCAGAAAGTATGTGGCCTAAAAAGAAATGCATTCGTATGTCCTATGGAAGGATGGTATAATTAAGTTTAAAACTATATTAAGTTATTCTAACCAATGTATTTTTTTCTTTCTTTTATTTTTTTAGAGACAGAGTCTCACTTTATCGCCCTCAGTAGAGTGCTGTGGCATCTCAGCTTACAGCAACCTCCAACTCCTGGACTTAGGTGATTTTCTTGCCTTACCCTCTTGACTAGTTGGGACTACAGGCATCCGCCACAACACCTAGCTATTTTTTGTTGCAGTTTGGCCAGGGTCAGGTTTGAACCAGCCACCCTCAATATATGGGGCCAGTGCCCTACCCACTGAGTCACAGGTGCCAGCCACCAATGTATTCTCTCATACATACACCTAGCAAAGTGTTACTGAATCCCCGCTATATGCTAGGCCCTGAGGCCTCATTTCTAACATAAGGAACAGCTGAGAATGTCCTGGTAGACCAGTCCCCTGATGTCATCTGACGGGTAGTCTAGGTGCCAGGCCTCTCTGTGGTTTCCTAGGAGATGAGCCGCTGGAAATTAGAGACTGCCATACTGGAGTTTCACTGTCAGCACCATCAGTCCACTCTGACCTCAAGTTGTCAGGGAAATGAGAACTTGGTCTCCCTTGCAAAATACACACCCCTCACATACAAGTCCACAGACCTGTGGGAAGATCTTGCCCTCCTCCTATCAGAAATAAGTGAAAAGGCTTCATCCAAATACCCAAAACAACCAAGGAGGGGGCTGCAGGAGGGAACTCTGTGACAGCAGATGAAACTGAGGGGGCCTGAGGATCCTGAGCCTTGACAAGTCAGAGGCTGAAGACGCAGAGACAAAGATTGTTGCAAACAGGTGCAGGCACTGAGGGGCCGAGAGAGCTGAGAAAGCTGAGAAGGGGAGGAGCTGAGGAGATGAAGGGGGCTGAGCAGGCAGAGGCTCTGAGAGAGGAGGAAGGCAGGGAGCACAGTCTAGATGGGAGAGTGGAGTCCTGCAGTCTGAAAGGAGGTAGAGCCAAGACCTAAGCCCAAGTGTGCCCTTCCACATTCAGACCGGCCTGTCTCTTTAGCAAATGGATGTAAACAAGAGTCCATATTTAAACAAGCTTCACATAACAGCTCCTGCTTCCTCTGACTCATTCTAATCTCCAAGTACAAATACACTAGTGATTACAGGTTTAGTCTCCTTTATGTTGCAAATAAATAGTAGTCCATGACCTTTCTGTCATTCTTTGTAGCCTTAAAATACCCTCTGAGGATGCAAATAGAATAGAAATATAAAACAATTTACCTTAAAACCTTGCTGTGAAAAATGAATCATTTTGATAGGTGACCAGCAGTATTACGGTGCTGAATTAAAGTCTAAAATTCATATGCAGGTGATTTGGATATTTGAGGGAGATATTTGATCTGATTGGCAGTTCACTTATGAGACAGAATTCTACCACATAGTCATTTGATAAAGTAAAATAATTTCCCTTATAAAACTCTGAAAATCATATCAAGTAGTCTTTGGACTATGCTATTGGATCTATACATAATTAAACCAATTTAAGGTCCTGGAAGAGCTTATCCAAAACTTAAGGAAGATGTGATCTCCAACTACCTGCTTAAATTGCACTGCTGCTCATTAAAGCAAATCAGTGTTGGGAGGTGCCTGTGGCTCAAAGGAGTAGGGTGCCGGCCCCATATGCCGGAGGTGGTGGGTTCAAAAAAACCCAGCCCCGGCCAAAAACTGCAAAAAAAAAAGCAAATCAGTGTTTTCTGTCACTGATACTAGAGTGATGATCTTCCTATTGCTAAATTTCAATCCCAACTGCAATGTTTTTTACACAGGCCAGAGACTTAGAAGCAGCTACCCAGGTCGGGCACAGTGGCTCACACCTGTAATCCTAGCACTCTGAGAGGCTGAGGCGGGTGGATTGCCTGAACTTACAGGTTCCAGATCAGCCTGAGCAAGAGCGAGACCTCCTCTCTAAATTAGCCGGGCGTTGTGGTGGGAACCTATAGTCCCAGTTACTCAGGAGGCTGGGGCAAGAGAATCGCTAGAGCCCAAAAGTTTGAGGTTGCTATGAGCTATGATGCCACAGCACTCTACCAAGGGCAAAAAAGTGAGACTCTTGTCTCCAAAAAAATAAAAAAGCAATATATTAAAAAAAAACCTACCTCCCCTCCCTTCTTGAATTTAAGATTTTCTCTTATGTGGGTCTGAATAACATGAATTTTTTACTGATCCATGGTTTCAGAAAAATTGATCTAAAAAAATGGGATCTGGCTCGGTTCCCATAGCACAGTGGTTATGATGCCGGCCACATGCACCGAGGTTGGCAGGTTTGAACCCAGCCCAGGCCAGCTAAACAATGACAACTGCAACAACAACAACAACAACAATAACAAAATAGCCAGGTGTTGTGGTGGGTACCTGTAGTCCCAGCTACTTGGAAGGTTAAGGCAAGAGAATTGCTTAAGCCCAGGAGTTTGAGGTTGCTGTGAGCTGTGACACCACAGCACTCTACCAGGGTGACATAGTTAGACTGTCTAAATAAAATAAAATAAAAAATTTTTCAATGGGATCATGTCAAGCTAAAGCTTCTGCACAGCAAAGAAAACAATAAAAAAAAAATGAAGAGACAACCCATTAGAATGGCAGAAAATATTTGTAAACTACACATCTGACAAGAGGTTAATACCCAGAACATAGAAGGAGCTCAAATAACTCAATGGAAAAAAATAATCTAATTAAAATGGGCAAAAAGGCTCAGCACCTATAGCACAGTGGTTACTGCGCCAGCCACATACACCAAGGCAGGTGGGTTCAAACCCAGCCCAGGCCAGCTAAAACAACAATGACAACTGCAACAAAAAATAGCTGGGCGTGGTTCAGCACCCATAGCTCAGTAGCTAAGGCGCCAGCTACATATACCAGAGGTGGTAGATTCGAATCCAGCCCGGGCTTGCCATACAACGATCACAACTACAACCAAAAAATAGCGGGGCATTGTAGCGGGCGCCTGTAGTCCCAGCTACTTAGGAGGCTGAAGCAAGAGAATCGCTTAAGCCCAAGAGTTGGACGTTGCTGTGAGCTGTGACGCTACAAGTACTCTACCCAAAGTGACATAATGAGACTCTTGTCTCAAAAAAATAAAACAAAATAAAATAAATAAATAAAATAAAATAAAATGGGCAAAAGATTTGAATAGATACTTCTCAAAAGAAGACATATGAATGATCAATGAGTATATATGAAAAAAGTGTTCAACATCACTTCTTTTTTTTTTTTTCTCTTTTTGAGACAGTCTCACTCAGTTGCCCTGGGGTTGAGTACCACAGCATCATAGCTCACAGCAACCTCAAACTCTTAAGTTCAATCAATCTTCTTGTCTTAGCCTCCCAAGGGGCTGAGACTACAAGGCACCAAACACAGCACCCTGCTAGTTTCTATTTGTAGAGATGGGGCCTCTATCTTTGCTCAGGCTGATCTTGAACTCCTGAGCTCAGGCAATCCACCCACCTCAGCCTCCCAGAGTGCTAGGATTACAGGTATAAGCACAATGCTCAGCCTTCAATATTACTTCCTATCATAGAAATACAAATTAAAATCACAATGAGATATCATCTTACCCCAATTAAAATGGCTTTTATCCAAAAAAAAACAGGTAATGCAGTTTCCTCTCGGAGCAGAGATGGCAAATGGCGGACTTCAATACCTACGACGATGGGGCCTACAGCAGCTTCAGCGGCCGCAGTGGGATGCTGCTATGTAGAATTCGATGAGGTGGATTCCCTGAAAGAAGCTTTGACATACGATGGTGCACAGTTGGGTGATGGGTCACTTCGTGTAGACATTGCAGAGGGCAGAAAACAAAATAAAGGTGCCTTTGGATTCAGAAAAGGTGGACCAGATGACAGAAGCTTCGGGGATGACTTCTTAGGAGGTAGGGGAGGCAGTTGCCCAAGCGACAGGAGAACAGGCCCTTCAATGGGCAGTCGTTTCAGAGATGGCCATCCGCTTCGTGGATCAAACATGGATTTCAGAGAACCAACAGAAGAGGAAAGAGCTCAGAGACCACGACTCCAGCTTAAACCTCGAACAGTTGCAAACGCCCCTCAATCAAGTAGCCAATCCCAACTCGGCCATCTTCTGGGGAGCCAGGCCCAGAGAGGAAATCATTCGCAAGAAGCAAGAATGAGCCTGCAGCTGGGAGGGAATGGGGTGTGGGAGGTTAGAGCAAGACCTTGGCCTGGCGATTCCCCCTGGGCGGCAGTCAGGCAGTTACCATTCCTGCGCCTGACATTGTCCTCCTTTCTTTTTTTTTTTTTTTTAGAGACAGAGTCTCACTTTATGGCCCTCGGTAGAGTGCCGTGGCCTCACACAGCTCACAGCAACCTCCAGTTCCTGGGCTTAAGCGATTCTCTTGCCTCAGCCTCCCGAGTAGCTGGGACTACAGGCGCCCGCCACAACGCCCGGCTACATTGTCCTCCTTTCTTACAACGGAAACACAGAGCTTGTGAATGCATGTCAGCTGTTAACAAGTGGTTTTTAGTACATTCTTGGCTTTGCTGTATCTAGTGCCTATTTGTACTTTTTTTTTTCTACCACTTCCCCATTTTCCTTCTGTCCTTTTGCCTTCTTGCTCCTCGTTTTCCTTACAGCACAGGAGTTTCTTTGGAGGATCAAAGCCAGCCACCACGGGGGAGCTGTTGGGATTAAAGTGCTGCTTCATTTTTCTCCTTTGATTTCTCTTTTTACTTTAGGCACACTGGCCAAACCCTAGGCATCTCCTTTGATTTTTCTCAGTCCTCCTTTTCTGACCTGCATGTTGAGTTCTGTATTGCTGTGGCTTCCAAGGGGATAGTGGAGGGGGAACAGAAGTCACTGATAAATTGAACTGCATTTTGTTTTTATTCTGCTGTGATTGACATACAGTATTTGAGGCACCTTGTTTTCAAAACAATGATAAAAATATCTGTTGATCTTTGCAGATTCCTTCCCATTCCTATTTATAGGTAGTCCTGTCTCTGTTACCCCCCTCCCCCTAGATGGACTATTCAGGAAAATAAGCTCATATTTCATCTTGGTGCCTGTGGCTCAAGCAGCTAAGGCGCCAGCCACATACACCTGAGCTGGTGGGTTCGAATCCAGCCCCCAGCCCGCCAAACAACAATGATGGCTGCAACCAAAAACATAGCCGGGCATTGTGGCGGGCGCCTGTAGTCCCAGCTACTTGGAAGGCTGAAGCAAGAGAATCGCTTTAGCCCAACTGGAGGTTGCTGTGAGCTATGATCTACCCAGGGTGACAGCTTGAGGCTCTGTCTCAAAAAAAAAAAAAAATATATATATATATATATGTATATATGTAAAACTGTGCTTGACCCATGTATCCCAAATGTATTTGACCAAAACATCTTTGTTGTTGTTGCTGCTGCTGCTGTAAAACCCCCATTAATTCTGGCCAGGACATTAAGATTAAATGGGGATATAACTTGTGAAATGAAGTTCAAGTAATAGATGAGAGTCTGAATTAGGACATAAGATACAGCAATCAGTCCTATATTTGGCATTCAAAATCTTAGAATTTGGTGGCACCTGTAGCACTGTGGGTAGGGTGCCGGCCACACACACTGAAGCTGGTAGGTTCAAACCCAGTCCAGGCTTGCTAAACAATGACAACTGCAACAACAACAAAAAATAAAATAGCCACACATTGTCATGGGTGCCTGTAGTCCCAGCTACTTGGGAGGCTGAGGCAAGAAGATCACTTGAGCCCTAGAGTTTGAGGTTGCTGTGAGCTGTGACACCATGGCACATGACTCAGAGCGACAGCTTTAGACTCTGCCTCAAAAAAAAAAGAAAAAGAAAAAAACTTAGAATTTCCTCGGTTCAATCATTTCTCTTCAGACTCTACATAGGAAAAACCAAAGCTGAGAACTTCAGAGCCACATCTGGAATTGGAAATGCTGGGCAGTGCTGGATGGGCGAAGGAGTAAGAAGAGAGGCTAAGGACCAAGAATTGGTTGAAAATCTGTATAAAGAGCTCTTTGACACCAAGTCCTGCCACCAACCTGGAAAGCCATGTGACTTCTCCTTTCCCCCAACCCTGCAGAAAACAGGCAGTATAATCTCTGGAGACCTCAAGCCAGTGAGACTAACCATGGGATACAAGGCACAGCACAGAGTAGAGTATTGACTGAAAACAGAGGGATTAAACAACATTTCTGATCCCACACAGTAGACCTTTAAGCCCCTTGACCATAATAAAACTTACCAATCAACAAGTCTCACCCAGTCACGTATCTGTGAGTATGAATGAGCAGTCACCCAACTGTGGAAAGCACCCTATGTGACAGACAACACCTAAGCAAATTGAAAGAAAGAACTCAACGTAGAAAAAGCCTTGAGCCTAGTAATGAAAGAAATAACATTCATACAACAAGAAGAGGAGGCTATAAATGTAATAATAAGGAAAAAAAAAAGATACCCATGTAATGAATAAACAAGAATAAGAAAGCCAAGATGAAAGCCAATGGAAGTATACTAGAAGATAAAGTTGAAGAAATCACCAGAAAGAACAAAATGACAAAGAATTGGACAATGTCTTATTCTGATTGGAATAAGATAAACAGAT
Source organism: Nycticebus coucang (assembly GCF_027406575.1). Lineage (NCBI taxonomy): Eukaryota > Metazoa > Chordata > Mammalia > Primates > Lorisidae > Nycticebus > Nycticebus coucang. The sequence goes on along the minus strand of NC_069785.1, from coordinate 20,321,691 downwards.
ATAGCCGGGCGTTGTGGAGGGCGCCTGTAGTCCCAACTACTCGGGAGGCTGAGGCAGGAGAATCGCCTAAGCCCAGGAGTTGGAGGTTGCTGTGAGCTGTGTGATGCCACAGCACTCTACCGAGGGCCATAAAAGTGAGACTCTGTCTCTACAAAAAAAAAAAAAAAAAAACAGATAAACGAAATCTTATCCTTTGATTTTCTTAAGAAAACATAAGGAGCCTGCAGTAGGCGTTTCTGGCCATTCACACTTTCAGTCTGTTAGTCTAAGGTTGTTGGATTCTGTTTGCTGTCTGACCCGAAGGGTGATGGCACCACCAGGATGAAGCTTGTGAGATTTTTTTTTTTTTTTTTTTTTTTTGCAGTTTTTGGCTGGGGGTGGGTTTGAACCCACTACTTCTGGCATATGGGGCCGGCGCCTTACTCCTTTGAGCCACAGGCACTACTACTTGTGAGATTTTTGATGAAATTGAGTCATGAAACTGTAACCATTGAATTGAAGAATGGAACACAAGTCCATGGAATAATCACAGGTGTAGATGTTAGCATGAATACACATCTTAAAGCTATGAAAATGACCCTGAAGAACAGAGAACCTGTACAGCTAGAAACAACGGAGTATTCGAGGAAATAACATTCGATATTTTATTCTACCAGACAGTTTACCTCTGGATACACTCACTACTTGTGGATGTTGAACCTAAAGTGAAATCTAAGAAAAGGGAAGCTGTTGCTGGAAGAGGCTGAGGTCGAGGCAGAGGAAGAGGGGGTCCTAGGTGATAATGCCTGCCAGAATTACTGTTTCAAAGTAACAAGTGATTTGGGATTTTTTTTTTGTACATTTTGTTTCGGTCAATTTTTACACTTGATCTTAGCCAAAGGGGTGAGAAGCAATGTTTATGTCTATTTTTTTTTTTTTTTTTTTTTTTTAATTTGGCCGGGGCTGGGTTTGAACCCGCCACCTCCGGCATATGGGACCGGCGCCCTACCCGCTGAGCCACAGGCACTGCCCATTATGTCTATTTTTAATAAACATAAATGTGGGACAAAAAGAAAACATAAGGAATTTGTTGTTTTGTTTTGTTTTGTTTTTTTGGTTTTTGGCCGGGGCTAGGTTTGAATCCGCCACCTCCAGCATATGGGACCGGCACCCTACTCTCTGAGCCACAGGCACCGCCCAAGGAATTTGTTATGTTAAAACATAGGAGAATGGGCCAGGCATAGTGGCTCATGCCTATAATCCTAGCACTCTGAGAGGCTGGGGCAGGTGGATTGCTTGAGTTTAGGAGTTCGAAACCAGCCTGAGCAAAAGCAACACCCTGTCTCTATTAAAAATAGAAAAACTAAGGCAAGAGGATCGCTTGAGCCTGAGTTGGAGATTGCTGTGAGCTATGACACCACAGCACTCTACCCAGGCAACAGCTTGAGACTCTGTCTCAAAAATAATAATAATTCCAATTTCTGCCAGGTAAATATAAAATAAAAAAAAAGAAAATGAAGATAAATTCAGAAGATCCTACATTTAACAAATAAGACAGCTTAAAAGAGAACAGAGCCTAATGGGAAGGCAATTATTAGATAAGGAAGCTTCTATACATAAGATCCATTGAATAGGCCACCCAAGTGACCCATTCTATGAATCAAAAATACATAGGCCAAATATAGTGGCTCATAAATCCTAGCACTCTGGGAGGCCCAGACTGTTGTAATGCCTGAGCTCAGGAGTTTGAGACCAGCCTGAGCAAGAGGGGGACCCTCTCTCTAAAAATAGCCAGATATTGTTATAGGCACCTATAGTTCCAGATACTTGGGAGGCTGAGGCAAGAGAATCACTTGAGCCCAAGAGTTTGAGATGGCTATGAATTGTGACACCACAGCTAGCTCTATCTAGGGCACAGAATGAGATTCTGTCTTTAAATAAACAAATAAAGCACATCATTGTGAAATTTCAGAACATCAAAGAAAAAAAAAGAGAAGTATAATACAGGACCTGCCTTAGGTTAGGAGCACATCTTAAGACTAGTATTTGACCACAAGTTGCTCATTTGGGAGGGGATCCCAAAGAAACAATAAGAGGGAATTAGTGAGACAGAAAAAGAAAAACAGGAAAGGAAAGGAAGGGGAAAGGGAGGAAAAATAAATGAAAAGAGAAAAGAAAAAAAGAAAAGTTGCTGGGTGCAGCCAGGACTAAATCCCAGAAGGGAACTTAGGCAGACAGACAGAACATACCACACAGTTGTCCCACCCAAGGGATATATATTAACCAGTAAGTACTTTCATTGTTGTTGAGGACTACTCTGAAGACAGTAAAAGTCCCTGGCACTGCAGCTTGCAATGTACACAGGCCACACAGATTCCTACGGCTATAGAAAGCCCTGGGCCAAGCTTTACAGGCACTTCCAGCAAGAAGCCTTTGGCATACAGGAAATAGGGACTGTAGAAAGGTTACAGACAGGGCACTAATAGCATCTTCTTCTGCCAAAGAAGTAGATGCTATTCAAAGAAAAGGAATTGCAATGGCATCAGACTTCACATAGCAACTACTCCAGGTGCAAGAATACCGTGGAGCAAAAAAAAGAATATAGAGGAGCAATGCCTTTGAAGGTTCTTAATGACAATTATTTCTCCCATTTATTTATTTTGAGACAGAGCCTCAAGCTGTCGCCCTGGGTAAAGTGCTGTAGCATCACAGCTCACAGCAACCTCCAACTCCTGGGCTCAAGCGATTCTCCTGCCTCCGCCTCCCAAGTAGCTGGGACTACAGGCCCCCGCCACAACACCTGGCCATTTTGGGGTTGTAGCCATCATTGTTGTTTGGCAGGGCCGGGCTGGATTCAAACACGCCAGCTCAGGCATATGTGGCTGGTGCCTTAGCCACTTGAGCCACAGGCGCTGAGCCTATTTCTCCCCTTTAATTCTTATTTTTTGGGGGGGTCAAGTGATCCTCTTGCCTCAGTTTTTCTGTTTGTTTTTGAGACAGAGTCTCACTATGTCGCCCTCAGAAGGGAGCCGTGGAGTCACAGCTCACAGTAACCTCAAACTCCTGGGCTTAAGTGATTCTCTTGCCTCAACCTACTAGTAGCTGGGACTACAACCCCCAGCTATTTTTTTTTCTTTTTTTGCAGTTTTTGGCCAGGGCTGGGTTTGAACCCACCACCTCCAACATATGGGGCTGATGCTCTACTCCTCTGAGCCACAGGCACTGCCCACGCCCAGCTATTTTTTATTGCAGTTGTCATTGTTTAGCTGGCCCTGGCTGGGTTCGAACCCACCAGCTTTGGTGTATGTGGCTGGCACCGTAACCACTGTGCTATGGGCGCCAAGCCTTTTTCTGTTTTTAGTACAAATAGGGTCTCACTTTTGCTCAGGCTGGTCTCGAACTCATGAGCTCAAGCTATCCACCTGCCTTGGCTTCCCATGGTGCTAGGATTACAAGTGTGAGCCAACTCGCCCGGCTCCCCTATAATTCTTTTTTTTTTTTTTTTTTGAGAGAGAGAGTTTCACTTTATCACCCTTGGTAGAGTGCCATATTTTCACAGCTCACAGCAACCTCAAACTCATGAGCTCAAGCAATTCTCTTGCCTCACCCTCCCAAGTAGCTGGGACTACAGATGCCCTCCACAATGCTGGGCTATTTTTAGAATCTTTGGCTCAGGCTAGCTTTGAACTCCTAAGCTCAAGCGATCCACCCACCTCGGCCTTCCAGAGTGCTTGGATTAATTCTTAAGAGAATTCCTCATATCATAGAAAAGGGAATTCCTAGCATGGTATAGAAGAGGTAGAGAGAGGCTGGAATAAAATTGAGGACCCCAGGAGAAACCTTTTCAGAAAAACATGTACAAAATGATAATCTAGGCCAGGTAAGGTAGATCATGCCTGTAATCCTAGCACTCTGGTAGGTCAAGGCAGGAGGTTTGCCTGAGCTCTCAAATTTGAGACCAGCCTGAGCTGGAATGAGATCCCATCTCCAAAAATAGCCAGGAATTGTGGTGGGCACCTGTAGTTCTAGCTACTCAGGAGGCTGAGGCAAAAGAATCACTTCAGCCTAGGAGTTTGAGGTTGCTGTGAGCTGTGATACCATTACATTCTACTGAGGGCTACCAAGTGAAACTCTTGTCCCAAAAAAAAAAAAGAAAAGAAAAGAGGGCAGTACATGTGGCCCCAGGAGTAGGGTGCCGGCTCCATATAAGAGGTGGTGGGTTCAAACCCAGCCCCTGCCAAAAAATGCAAAAAAACAAAAACACATAAAAACAACAAAAAAAAAAAAAGAGGGGAAGTGCCTGTAGCTCAAAGGAGTAGGGCACCGGCCCCATATGCTGGAGGTGGCGGATTCAAACCCAGCCCTGGCCAGAAACTTCAATAAAAAAAAAAAAAAAGAGGCTTGGCACCCATAGCTCAGCAGTTAGGGCACCAGCCACATACACCAGGGCTGGTAGGTTCAAACCTGGCCCGGGCCAGCTAAACAACAACAACTGTAACAAAAAAATATAGCCAGGTATTGTGGTAGGTCCCTGTCATCTCAGCTACTTGGGATGCTGAGGAAAGAGAATTGCTTTTTTTTTTTTTGAGACAGAGTTTCACTTTGTTGCCCTCGGTAGAGTGCTGTGGCATCACAGCTCACAGCAACCTCTAACTCCTGGGCTTAGGCGATTCTCTTGCCTCATCCTCCCAAGTAACTGGGACTACAGGCGGCCGCCAGAATGCCTGGCTACTTTTTTTTTTAAGTTAGTGGGTGTTTTTTTTTTGTAGTTTTTGGCTGGGGCTGGGCTTGAACCCGCCACCTCCGGCATATGGGGCTGGCACCCTACTCTGTTGAGCCACAGGCACTGCTGCCTGGCTACTTTTTTGTTGCCGTTTGGCAGGAGCCAGGTTCAAACCCACTACTCTAGGTATATGGGGCCGATGCCCTACCCACTGAGCCACAGGCACTGACTGAGAATCGCTCTTAAACCCAAGAGATTGAGGTTGCTGTAAGCTGTGATGCTACAGCGCTCTACCAAGGGAGACATAGTGAAACTCTGTCTCAAAAAGAAAAAAAAAGAAAGAAAAGAAAAGAAAAACATGGACAGGATGATAATCTGATAGCTTTTACCACATAGATTCATTGAGAAGCAGTGAAAGATGCAGAAAGACTTGTTTAGATATTCAAGAAAATCAAGAAAATGAGAAGAAAAGCAATTTTTTTTAACTCCAGGAAAAACAAAATGTATGAGTACATGAAAGAAATTGTACTCATCAGGCGGCGCCTGTGGCTCAGTCAGTAAGGCGCCCGCCCCATATACCGAGGGTGGCGGGTTCAAACCCAGCCCCGGCCAAACTGCAACCAAAAAATAGCCGGGCGTTGTGGCGGGCGCCTGTAGTCCCAGCTGCTCGGGAGGCTGAGGCAGGAGAATCGCTTAAGCCCAGGAGTTGGAGGTTGCTGTGAGCTGTATGAGGCCACGGCACTCTACAGAGGGCCATAAAGTAAGATTCTGTCTCTACAAAAAAAAAAAAAAAAAAAGAAATTGTACTCATCTTACACTACTTAGTTTAGCTGCAATAATGTAGTCTCTTAACATTAATTTGAAAAAGAAAAGACTACACTGTATTCATATTGAAAGGAAGAAGGGCAGAGGAAAGCGCTACATTCTTGTTGACTATACTACAAAGTAAACATCTAAAGTTAATGAATCGGGCGGCGCCTGTGGCTCAGTGAGCAGGGCGCGGGCCCCATATACCCAGAGTGGTGGGTTCAAACCCAGCCCCGGCTGAACTGCAACAACAAAAAAATAGCCGGGCGTTGTAGCGGGCGCCTGTAGTCCCAGCTGCTCGGGAGGCTGAGGCAAGAGAATCACATAAACCCAAGAGTTGGAGGTTGCTGTGAGCCCACGACACTCTACCGAGGGCAGTAAAGTGAAACTCTGTCTCTACAAAAAAATAAAATAAAATAAAGTTAATGAATCAAGAATCCACATCAATCAAGAATAAGCTTATTGTTTAGATAGAGAAAGTGAATACCAGAAAAAAAAGAAACACATTGGGGGCAGCGCCTGTGGCTCAGTCAGTAGGGCGCCGGCACCATATAACGAGGGTGGCGGGTTCAAACCCGGCTTTGGTCAAACTGCAACAAAAAAATAGCCGGGCGTTGTGGCAGGCACCTGTAGTCCCAGCTACTTGGGAGGCTGAAGCAAAAGATTCACTTAAGCCCAGGAGTTGGAGGTTGCTGTGAGCTGTGATGTCATAGCACTCTACCCAGGGCCTTGAGGCTCTGTCTCAAAAAAAATAAAATAAAAATAAAGAACACATTGGAAGTAGATGCCTCTGAGCAGCAGGGTCATGACTAGGGAAAGGAAATGTTGTTTTCTTTATAGTACTATTTTATTTTTAAAACTGTGTATACATTAACTTGGTAAAATTAAAATTAAAGAGATTTTAAGATAATTGTGGTGATAAAGAGAAAAGCTTTTTTGCATTACCTAAAGATAAAGGTAATTATTTATCAGCCCTGATAAGAAACAGAGAAAGGCACTGTAAAACAAAAAATATTTATTTTGGACTAGAGCATGGCAATGGAGATACGCATGCCCAATGTGTGTATTCAAGGAGATAAAGAAAGACAAATATTCCTAAAGGAAAACAAATGAGGAAACTCACACAATTGTTTAAAATAATTACTCTTGGGGCAGCGCCGGTAGCTCAGTGGGTAGGGCACCAGCCACATTCACCCAGAGTGGCAGGTTCAAACCCGGCCCGGGCCAGCTAAACCAACAATGACAACTGCAACAATTAAAAAAAAATAGCCGGTAGCCAGGTGTGGGAGTGGGCACCTGTAGTCTCAGCTACTCGGGAGGCTGAGGCAAGAGAATCACCTAAGTGCAAGAGCTAGAGGTTGCTGTGAGCTGTGACACCACCGCACTCTACCGTGGGCAATAAAGTGAGACTCTGTTTCTTAAAAAAAGCCGGGTATTGTGGCAGGTGCCTGTAGTCCCAGCTACTTGGGAGACTGAGGCAAGAGAATTGCATAATCCCAAGAGTCTGAGGTTGCTGTGAGCTGTGACACCATCGCACTCTACTGAAGGCAACATAGTGAGACTCTGTCTCAAAAAAAAAAAAAAAAAGGCTCAGCACCTGTAGCTCAAGCTGCCAGGGCATCAGCCACATATGCCAGAGCTGGTGAGTTCGAATCCAGCCTGGGCCCACCAAACAACAATGATGACAACTACAACCAAAACAAAAAATAGCCGGGTGCTGTGGCAGGTGCCTGTAGTCCCAGCTACTTGGGAGGCTGAGGCAAGAGAATCTTAAGCACCAAGAGTTGGAAGTTGCTGTGAGCTGTGACGTCACAGCACTCTACCCAGGGCAACAGCTTGAGACTCTATCTCAAAAAAAAAAGAAAGAAAAGAAAAAATAAAGAATAGAAATAGGGCAGTGCCTGTGGCTCAAAGGGGTAGGGCGCCGGCTCCATATGCCAGAGGTGGCAGGTTCAAACCCAGCCCGGCCAAAAAAAAAGAAAGAATAGAAATAATTACTCTTGGCTACAAAGATCAATAACAAAGTAGAGACCACTTCAAGGTTAGACAGGCAGTTGCTGAGCAGACCTCCTTGCAGAAGTATCTTTTCTGTAAGGTGGCCAAGGCCTTTAGGCAAGGTTGCCATCTTTTGTGATGGCAACCTTGAGTCTCATTATGTCGCCCTTGGTAGAGTGCCGTGACATCACAGCTCACAGCAACCTCCAACTCTTGGACTTTAGCGATTCTCTTGCCTCAACCTCCCAAGTAGCTAGGACTACAGGCGCCAGCCCCAACACCCAGCCATTTTTTTGTGGCAGCTGTCATTGTTGTTTAGCTAGCCTGGGCCAGGTTCGAACCTGCCAGCCTCAGTGTATGTAGCTGGTGCTATAACCACATGGCACTCTACCGAGGGCGACATAATAAATCTGTCTCAATAAGGAAATGAAAAAAAAAGAGGTAGGAAAAATCTATTATGAATTATTGAAACTGCTTAATTATTTGAGTATGGGAAGTTGGTAAGCTATTGTCAACTATTTTTCCTTTTATTGAGCCAGAGAAAGTTTCAGACAAGACCAACTTATCCATTTGGCATTGTGGGCAGACTGCAGAGCCCACAAGCTTTTCCCCAGAATACAGGAAAATATCTGAAATCTGGACAGGGCTGGGCAGGTGAAAGGACAGCAACACTAATGGAGAAAAATAAACTACCTAACAAAAAAAGGAAAAAAAAATCACAAAACAACTGCCCCTTTCTTTGATCACCTGTTTTAAGAGTAAACACCTGTGTCTTTAAGAGTTTTTTTTTATAGCACTGGAAGGACACTGAATTCCAGAAAGACTGTATCTCTCTAAAACTCCCTTCATTTGCCAGAGCACATTCCAAAGACCTAATAAAGCTGGCCTCATAGTAGGAAAAAAAAAGAAGGAACAAGCATAGCTGCACAGCCAACTCCTGTTATCAGTCTGCAGAGGAAAAAGCCACTTTTTCCCTTTAAAAACCCAAGCCATTTTTCCTCAGCTGTGGGTATTTTCCTTTCTTTCTTTGCTGCCATGCCATTTTCCCCTCTCTTCCTTTCTCTTTCTCTTTCACTCTCTCTCCCCATAAGACAAAGTAAAATGAAGTAAAATAAACTCTTTACTTCTTACAATTTTAATCCTTGTATGTGAAATCCTTTTCAGCCTGCAACATGACTCCCCAACCCTTTCAGCAGCTATTGGTTCTAAATAAGAAAATAAGACTACATAATTAAGAGATTCTTTTATTAATTTCATATGTAAACTTAATCATTAATTTTAAAATTTAAAATACATAAAGCAGCCAAGTATGGCAGCTCACGCCTGTACTAGAACTCTGGGAGGTCAAGGCAGGTGAGGTCAGGAGTTTGAGACCAGCCTGAGCAAGAACAAGACCCCATCTCTACTAAAAACAGAAAAACTAGTCAGGCATAGTAGCAGGCACCTGTAGTCCCAGACACTCAGGAGGCTGAGGCAAAAGGATCAATTGAGCCCAAAAGTTTGAGGTTGCTATGACCTATGATGACCCCATGGCACTCTACCCAGGGCAATAGAGTGAAACTGTTTCAAGAAAAAGGAAATAGGGTGGCGCCTGTGGCTCAAGGAGTAGGGCGCCGGTCCCATATGCTGGAGGTGGTGGGTTCAAACCCAGCCCCAGCCAAAAACCACAAAAAAAAAAAAAAAAAAAAAAAAAAAGAAAAAGGAAATAAAATACAAGTTACATTACATTTGAAAACAATCAGTATAGATTTTCACATTTCTCAAGAATTCCCACATATACGATTGCTAAAGCATCATACCATACCAAATCACAAATAAGTTAATCATAGTCAAATATCAAAAATAAGAATAATCCATTCCAAAACTTTTGTAAGAAAAATATTCAAAATTGGATATGGAGGCCGGGCGCAGTGGCTCACACCTGTAATCCTAGCACTCCTGGAGGCCAAGGCGAGTAGATTGCCTGAGCTCATGGATTCAAGACCAGCCTGAGCAAAAGTGAGACCTCATCTCTAAAAATAGCTGGGCGTTGTGGTGGGCACCTGTAGTCCTAGCTACTTGAGAGGCTGAGGCAAGAGAATTGCTTGAGCCCAAAGTTTGAGGTTGCTGTGAGCTGTGACACCATGGCACTCTACCAAGGGCAACAAAGTGAGACTGTCTCAAAAAAAAAAAAAAAAAAATTGGATATGAGTTCATCTTTATATTTCACATGACACAGGACCACCCTTTTCTTCTATTCCCTAAATACCTGCCTCCTTCTGTTCCAAATCACAAATAATGATTCAGAAAGCCTGGGGCAATGTCTTGCATAAGGAAGTAGAGGTTAATGAGGGCAAAGTTTCTAGGGGTTCAGAGGATGAGAAACTGAGAAAAGAAGAAAGCATAAATAGACCATGTATAATATATATGTAGACACATATACAAAATGTAGATGCACACTTTGAAATATATGTGATAGATTTAATAAGTGAAAGATTTACTATCACATTTCCACATCTAGAGGCAGGTGGCTTCCAGGACTAAGAGCAGCTCCTGGCTGACAACCAGCAAGAAAACCACAACCTCAGTCCTTTGGACCATAAGGAGGTAAATTCAGTGAACAACAGAAGGTGACTGGAAGCAGATTATACAGCAAGAAGGTCTCCAGATTGTAAATGAGTCCAAGCTGTCAAGAAAGAAGGTGTTGGTAGCAAGATGTGGTGGCTCACACCTGTAATCCCAGCACTTGGGAGGCCGAGCAGGTGGATTACCTGAGCTCCCAGTTTCGAGACCAGCGTGAGCCACAGCAAGACTTTGTCTCTAAAAAAAAAAAAAAAGAAAGAAAGAAAGAAACAAGGTGTTTGGGGCAGAGAAAGTGACTTTTATTTGAAGAGCAGTAAGCCAAGAAAATAGCAGACTAGATTCCTAAAGAACCACATTAAGTTACTATGAACTTTAGGCTCCTTTTTATGTTAGGGGAATAGGGAATGGAGTGTCTTGCAAGAGATAACTGAGGACCATAGACAACTGGGCATTAGTACCAAAGATCTGAGGAGGTTGGGAAACTTCTTTGTTCTTGGTCAGTTAACTTTGGAGGATGATGTTCCTAACATATTTTTACATAGCACTGTTATCTGTGAACATACTTTCCTTATTTCCCAGGAGTTAGTTTTGGAAAGGGATGGTTATTATATTTTAGAATTGAACTATACTACACTTGATCTTAGCCGAAAGGCTGAGAAGCGATAGAATTGAACTATAAACTAATTTTTTTTCTTTTTGAGACAGAGTCTCACTCTGTTGCCCTGTGTAGAGTACTGTGGCATCAAAGCTCACAGCTCAGCCAGTTTTTCTGTTGTGTAGACATGGGGTCTTACTCTTGCTCAGGCTGGTCTCAAACTCCTGAGTTCAAGTAATCAGCCCACCTCGGCCTCTCAAGAGTGTTAGGATTACAGGCCTGAGACACTGTACCCACCCATTATTACTTTTTTTTTTTTTTTTTGAGATGGAGTCTCACTATGTCACCCTCAGTAGAGTACCATGGCATCACAGCTCATAGCAATCTCAAACTCTTGGGCTTGAGCAATTCTCTTGCTTCAGCCTCCCAAGTAGCTCGGACTATAGGCACCGCCACAATCCAAAATATATATTATTTTATATATATACATACAGGGTCTTACTCTGTTGCCTGGGACAGAGTGCAGTGGCATCATGGTAGCTCACTGCAACCCCACACTCCTGAGGTCAAGTGATCCTTCTGCCTCAGCTTCCTGAGTAGCTGGGACTATAAGGTACATGCCACCATATCAAGCTAATTTAAATTCTTTCTATAGCATAATTAACTAGCCTATTTGCAGAGCTAAACAGAAACTTTTAACCTGAAGGATATTGCAGAGAGTCAGAAGCAAAATGAAGCCAGTTATGCTAAGCCTCCCTCTCACTATTACGAGATACCTTGTGAAAATGCAATCAACCCAACAACTTAATCATAGCTTTGTTAGACCCTAAGGGCCCTGCTAAGCTATGCCCAGACTCCCGACTCACAAAAATGGTGAGATAAAGAATGTGCATTCTTCTATGCCACAAATTTGTGGTCATCTAGAAATTAATACATGGCAGATCAGTGCCCATAGCTCAGTGGTTAGGGCACCAGCCACATGCACCCACGCTGGTGGGTTCGAACCTGGCCAGGGCCTGCTAAACAACAATGACAACAACAACAACAAAATAGCAGGGCATTGTGGCAGGCACCAGTAGTCCCAGCTACTTGGGAGGCTGAGGCAAGAGAATCGCTGAAGCCCAAGAGTTTGAGGTTGCTGTGAACTGTGATGCCACCGCACACTACCAAGGGCAACAAAGTGAGACTCTGTCTCAAAGAAAAAGAAATTAATACAGTAACCCAAGCTGATCAGAAATAAGATCAGTACTGTAAGTCCAGGTCTGTGTTTATTAAATTTTATTTAAATATTAAATAATTTATGCTCCATTTATTATTTTTATTATTTTTATTTTTTTCTTTGTCACCCTTGGTAGAGTGCCATGGCATCACAACTCATAGCAATCTCCAGCTCTTGGGCTTAGGTGTTTCTCTTGCCTCAGCCTCCCAAGTAGCTGGGACTACAGGCACCCGCCACAACACCCAGCTATTTTTTTGTTGCAGTTTGGCCGGGCCAGGTTTGAACCTGCCACCCTCAGTATATGGGGCCCTACTCACTGAGCCACAGGCACTACCCAATTTATGTTCCATTTAAAAAAGGGACAGAATAAGGCTAAAACTGGTCCTTTAGAGTTACATGTGTAGCTGTTAATTAACACAAAGAGAAAAACATTTCTGTTACAAAATGTGAGAAGACATGCTGTAAAGTACTAAGATTGTTGAATAATCTCAGATGCAATCATATGATAGATAGAATCCTAAGAAAACAAAGCAGAGCTATGCATTAAGCTATGCTTAAAAATTGAGGTGGAGGGCAGTGCCTGTGGCTCCATGGGTAGGGCGCTGGCCCCATATACCAAGAGTAGCGGGTTCAAACCCAGCCCTGGCCAAACTGCAACAAAAAAATAGCCAGGTGTTGTGGCGGGTGCCTGTAGTCCCAGATACTTGGGAGGCTGAGACAAGAGAATTGCCTAAGCCCAGGAGTTCAAGGTTACTGTGAGCTATGACACCAGAGCACTCTACTGAGGGAGACTCTATCTCTACAAAAAAAATTGAGGTCGAAAAACATTCACAACCCTGTCTCTGCTTCAAGCCAAAACTACGGTGCTGGCCACCAATTTCCTAAAGTAAATCCTTATTTCAAGGTTTTTTTTTTTTTTAGACAAAGTCTATGTCGCCCTTGGTGGACTATTGTGGCATCACAGCTCATGGCAACCTCAAACTCGTGGGCTTAAGTGATTCTCTTGCCTCAGCCTCCCAAGTAGCTGGGACTACAGGCACCCACCACAATGCCCAGCTATTTTTCTTTGTTGTTGCAGTTGTCACTGTTTAGCAGGCCTGGGCTAGGTTTGAACTCACCAGCCCCGGTGCATGTGGCCAGCGCATGTGGTCATTGCCCTGACTACTGAGCTATGGGTGCCAAGCCTCAAGGATTTTTTTTTCAAGTTCAAGGGACATCAATAGTTGTACAGTTTTATGTTTTATAATACAGTCTATTTTGGGAGCATTTTTTTTTTTTTTTGGTTTTTGGCTGGGGCTAGGTTTGAACCCGCCACCTCCGGCATATGGGACCGGCGCCCTACTCCTTGAGCCACAGGCGCTGCCCTATTCTGGGAGCATTTTAATTTTCTTCTTTAACATCTTCACGGTTACTCTGGTGATTACAATTGTAATTTTAAATTCAAAACAAACTAGTTGGAATTAATATCAATCAGCTTAGGCCGGGTGCAGTGGCTCACATCTGTAATCCTAGCACTCTGGAGGCCAAGGCTAGTGGATTGCCTCAGCTCAGTAATTCAAGACCAGCCTGAGCAAGAGGCTCATCTTTAAAAAACAGCCTGGGGAGCTGGTGCAATGGCTCACGCCTGTAATCCCAGCACTTGGGAGGCCGAGGCAGGTGGATTGCCTGAGCTCATAAGTTCGAGACCAGTCTGAGCAAGAGCAAAACCCCACCTCAAAAAAATAGCCAGGCATTGTGGCAGGTGCCTGTAGTCCCAGCTCGTTAGGAGGCTGACGCAAGATTTGCTTAAACCCAAGAGTTTGGGGTTGCTATGAGCTGTAATGCCACAGCACACTACAGAGGGCAATAAAGTGACACTCTTTCTCAAAAAAGAAAAGAAATATAAAATAAAACAAAATATATCAATCAGCTTAAATGGTATATAAAATTCTGTACCTATACAGCTCTCTCTCTCCTCTTTATGTTGTTAATTTTACAAATTACATCTTTATACGCTATGATTTCCTGTCTCACTTTTACGATAGTCACATTCTCAAAAGAAGGCCCCAACATGACTTTCAGCATCTGCTCCAAGAGATTTTTATGTGTAAGACCACTGAAACCTGCCACTGGAAGTGAAGATGAGGGTGCAATAAAGAGATGGTTTGCACCATCTAGGAAGAAAGTGGGATTTGCAATGACAGTAACACAGGAGATCTTGCAAAACTGCAATATGGCAAACACAAGGTTACAATAAATACACTGTCAGTGTTATTCTGTATCATCTAGCAATAAGTTAAAATATTGTTTTAAAGTATACATATATTGTTTCCAATTGGGTGGGGGGTTTTTTGTTTGTTTTTTTGAGACAGAGTCTCACTTTGTCACCCTTAGTAGAGTGCCATAGTGTCACAGCTCATAGCAACCTTAAACTCTTGGGCTCAAGCGATTCTCTTGCCTCAGTCTCTACAGGTACCCACCCACAACACCTGGCTATTTTTAGAGATAGGGTCTTGCTCTGGCTCAGATTGGTCTCCAATCTGTGAGCTCAGGCAATCCATGCATTTTAGGCTCCTAGAGTGCTAGGATTACAGGTGTGTGCCACCATGCCCAGCCTTACATATCTGTATATTAAAACAATTATCAAATACTCTAGTTATAAAGACATTAGAGATTCCATACAAACTATAATTTTTGACTCTACCCCATGCATACAAACATACCATCACTGGTTCCAGCTCTCTTTACACATAGCTTGTAGAAAGCACAGAAGGTTGAGAACATGGGAAGGATGCTTTTCCCTTATGGAATACACAGAGGTCTCCTTCATTCTTTGTTGGGCTCTAACCTATGTGAGTAATCAATGCTGTAGTCCAGTATATTCTTTTATAAATGAGAAAACTGGACCTCAAAGTAAGAGTAATCAATGCTATAGTCCAGTATATTCTTTTATAAATGAGAAAACTGGACCTCAAAGTAAGAGATTTCCCCAAGATTGGCATGGCAGAACCTGAGTTAAAACACATTTCCTGACTATTTTCTACTTTATCATTCTTCTCTGTTAGAATAAGAGGACCCTAAGTTTTCTGATGTTGTTTTTGGAAACAGTCCAGATCTTATCCTTCTTTTAAAAAATGAAAAATGTATAGATGCCTACAATGCAATTTCCCCCCCAAGCTGCCACTGAGGACTTTTATATTTTATATTACATTACTATACTATTACTATATTGTACATTACTAATACCAAAACATATGTATTGGATAGTTGCTTATAACAGAAGGAATAAATAACACAAGAGGTGGCAACAGGATTTTCAAGTAGGTGGGGGGGTGCTCTCCCTCACTACAAATTTCTATTTTAAAATGTGCATTCATTGAGTTTAGAATATTGGTAAGTATAATCCTTTTTAGGGAAGTACCTGTATTACTCAAAGCATCTGAAAATACTAACTCCATGCAATTTTTACAGTAACTAAATACTCTCACTCCCTCATGTGATGGGGGGAAGAAATAAAGATATACCTTAGCAAAAACAATATAAACAATTCAAGAACAGTTTAATCACACCAAAGATACATCCGAAATAAAAATAATACCCAGAAACAAAGACTACTTATAACTCCAGAACATTTTAATTCTAAAGAGCTTTAATAAATAAAAAGCCCCATGGTTTGCAAATGTCCATCAAAAAGGGAATGAATAATCAATCCCATCAACATTGGGGGAAAATTAAGGGAAAGACAAAGGAGGGCAGGAGATATGAAGGTTGATAACTGTTCTCTTTAAAGATAAAAATACTGCTTCCTCAAATAACAACACAATTTCACTTAATGATAGGAATAGGCAGGAGGAAAATAAGTGTCCATACTTATCTTATATACAGTATTGGGCAATTAAAAGCCAGCTGTGTTGTTTAGGAATGGCTTGCTAAAACATTGAAAAAATGAAAGACTTCATCCTTGTCGTAGACTGCCACTTCAGTGGAACATTCGGTGCACACAACCGGATGATAGATTTCCTCCACTTCTGTCTGTGGCTGCTCTGCAGCATCTTCCTGGTTAGACCTCATCTTCTTATGGCTCCGCCTTTTCTTCCTGTTCTCTGAGGCTTTGTATCTTAGAACCTCCTCTTTGTTAACAGAGCAATTCATCACAAACATAGCTCTATACTGAGTTTTGTATGACTCATGCCTAAGAGGAAAATGAAATGGAGAATTTGGATTTATGTTCCATTTTAATAGTTATCCACTTAGATAAAACTTGAGAACACCAAAAACGTACCGAGGTACCAACTATAGTAAAGACATAGGAACAGGCTCAGCGCCTGTAGCCCAGTGGTTAGGGTGCCGGCCACATACACCAGGGCTGGTGAGTTCGAACCCGGCTCAGGCCTGCTATACAACAATAACAACTACAACAACAACAATAACAACTACAACAACAACAATAAATATAGCCAGGCATTGTGCCAGGCGCCTATAGTCCCATCTACTTGGGAGGCTAAGGCAAGAGAATCACTTACGCCCAAGAGTTTGAGGTTGCTGTGAGCTGTTATGCCACAGCACTCTACTGAAAGTGACATAGTGATACTCTGTCTCAAAAAAAAAAGGACACAGAACAAAATAGCAAATTTAAAAAAATTTTTAAGGAGTTACTCTAAGAATAACAAGAAACTTTTTGATAGATTGTAGTATGTATAATGAAGAAATATCTTTGTGTGTGTGTGTGTGTGTGTGTGTGTGTGTGTGTGTGTGTGTGTGGTTTCTAGCCGGGGCTGGGTTTGAACCCTACTCCTTGAGCCACAGGCGCCGCCCAATATCTTTTTTTTTTTTTTGGGAAGAGTTTGAGTAGAATTGGTATTAGTTCTTCTTTAAATGCTTAATGCAGTGCAGCAATGAAGCCAGTAAGTCCTAGGCTTTTCTTTTTATTGGCATTCTCTGTTATCAATGATTTTCAACTGGTGTGCCACAGCAACTAGTGTGCTACGAGAGGCTCTTAGGTGTGCTGGAAAAAATTTTAAAGATCACTAATTATTTTTTCTTTTTTTTGAGACAAAGTCTCACTTTGTTGCCCTCGGTAGACTGCTGTGGCATCACGGCTCATAGCAACCTCCAACTCTTGGGCTTAGGCAATTCTCTTGCCTCAGCCTCCCAAGTAGCTGGGATTACAGGTGGCCAGGTTTGAACCTGCGACCCTCGGTATAGGCCAGCGCCCTTCTCACTGAGCCACAGGCACCGTCCTCATTCATTATTTTCAAAAGGTCAGGCCGGGGCGGTGGCTCACGCCTATAATCCTAGCACTCTGGGAGGCTGAGGCAGGTGGATTGCCTGAGCTCATGGGTTCAAGATCAGCCTGAGCAAGAGGGAGACCCCATCTCTAAATATAGCCAGGTGTTGTGGCTGTGACTACACCTGTAGTCCCAGCTACTCAGGAGGCTTAAAGCAAGAGAATCACTTGAGCCCAGGAGTATGAGGTTGCTGTCTCCAAAAAAAAAAAAAAAAAAAAGTTCAAACCATAGTAAGTATATTCTATTTTTTTTTTTTTTTTTAAAACAGAGTCTCACTATGTTGCCCTCAATAGAGTGCCATGGCGTCACAGCTCACAGCAACCTCAAACTCTTGGGCCTGATTCTCTTGCCCTAACCTCCCAAGTAGCTGAGACTACAGGGGCCTGCCCCAACACCAGGCTATTTTTTTGTTCTTGCAGTTGTCATTGTTTTAGCAGGCCTGGACCAGGCTTGAACCCACCAGCTTCAGTGTATGTGGCTGGCACTGCAACCCCTGTGCTATGGCCGCCGAGCCTATAAAAAAAAATTTTTTTTATTCTTTTTTTATTTACTTTTTTTTTTTAATTTTGCTTTCAACTGGCTTTTACTCATCTTACTTTGAAGTTTTTGTTTTTTATTTTTTCTTTTCTTTCTTTAGCGATTCTCTTGCCCTTAGCCTCCCAAATATGCTGGGACTAAAGGTGCCCGCCATAATGCCCAGCTTTTTTTGGTAGAGACGGGGTCTCAACCAAAAAGTTGGCTCACTCCAGCTCAGGATGGTCTCGTACCTCTGACTCAGGCAATCCACCCACCTCAGCCTCCCACAGTGCTAGGACCACAGGTATGAGCTACCACGCTGGTCTTTTTTTTTTTTTTTTTTTTTTTGTAGAGACAGAGTCTCACTTTATGGCCCTCGGTAGAGTGCCGTGGCATCACACAGCTCACAGCAACCTCCAACTCCTGGGCTTAAGTGATTCTCTTGCCTCAGCCTCCCGAGTAGCTGGGACTACAGGCGCCCGCCACAACGCCCAGCTATTTTTTTTTGGTTGCAGTTCAGCCGGGGTCGGGTTTGAACCCTCCACCCTCTGTATATGGGGCCGGCGCCCTACTGACTGAGCCACAGGCGCCACCCGCTGGTCTTTTTTTTTTTTTTTTTTAAGAGAGTCTCACTTTATTGCCCTCAGTAGAGTACTGTGGCATCATAGGTCACAGCAAACTCCAACTCCTGGGCTTGGGCAATTCTCTTGCCTCAGCCTCCTGAATAGCTGGGACTACAGGTGCCTGCCATAATGCCCGACTATTTTTTTGTTGCAGTTTGGCAGGGACCAGGTTCGAACCCACCACCGTCAATATATGGGGCCGGTGCCCTACCCACTGTGCCACAGGCGCCACCCCTTACTCTTTTTTAAAAATAACATAATTTAAGGCGGCACCCGTAGCTCAGTGGGTAGGGTGCTGGCCACATACACCTAGGCTGGCAGGTTCGAACCCAGCCCAGGCCAGCTAACAGCATTGACAACTGCAATAAAAAAATAGGTGGACGTTGTGGCAGATGCCTGTAGTCCCAGCTACTTGGGAGGCTAAGGCAAGAGAATCACTTAAGCCCAAGGGTTGGAGATTGCTTTGAGCTGTGACAGGACAGCACTCTACCGAGGGCAACATAGTGAGGACTCTGTCTCAAAAGAAAAAAACATAATTTAAGTGTGCTGTGGAAGTTTAACTATAGGTTCAAATTGTGCTGTGAGATAAAAAAGGTTGAAAAACACTGCTCTGTATTTTCACGGTTCAATCTTGATGGGCTATATATGTCCAGGAATTCATGGATTTCTTCTAGGTTTTCCAACTTGTTGGTATATAATTGTTCTTAAGTCTGCAGTGATTCTTTGTATTTCTGTGGTCTCATTTTTATGTTCCCTTTTACATTTCTAATTTTATTTATATGGATCTTAGTCTAGCTAGAGATTTGGCAATTTTATCTTTTCAAAACATCAAACTTTTTTTCTTTTTTTTTTGTTTTTTGAGACAGAGTATCGCTTTATCACCCTCCACAGAGTGCCGTGGCATTACACCTCACAGCAACCTCCAACTCCTGGATTTAAGTGATTCTTTTGCCTCAGCCTCCTGAGTAGCTGGGACTATAGGTGCCTGCCACAACACCCGGCTATTTTTTGTTGCAGTTTGGCTGGGCCGGGTTCAAACCCGCCACCCTTGGTATATGGGGCCAGCGCCTTACCCACTGAGCCACAGGCGTCACCCAGATTTTTATTTTGTTGATCTTACATACTATCTTTTTGGTACCAATTTTTTAAATTTCTGCTCCCATTTTTCTTTCTTTCCAATTCGCTCATTTCAGGTTGTGTTTGTTCTTTTTTTTTTTTTGTGACAGAGCCTCAAGCTGTCACCCTGGGTAGAGTGCCGTGGCATCACAGCCCACAGCAACCTCCAGCTCCTGGGCTCAAGCGATTCTCCTGCCTCCCCCTCCCAAGTAGTTGGGACTATAGGCGCCCGCCACAACACTTGGCTATTTTTTGGTTGCAGCCATCAGTGTTGTTTGGCGGGCCTGGGGCTGGATTCAAACCTGCCAGCTTAGGTGTATATGGCTGGTGGCTGGTACCTTAGCCGCTTGAGCCACAGACACCGAGCCAGGTTGGGTTTGTTCTTAATTTTCTAGTTCCTTTTTTTTGAGACAGAGTCTGAAGCTGTCACCCTGGGGGAGTGCCGTTGCATCACAGCTCACAGCAACCTGTAACTCTTGTGCTTAAGCAATTCTCTTGCCTCAGCCTCCGAAGTAGCTGGGACTACAGGTACCCACCACAATACCCAGCTATTTTTTTTTTTTTTTGGTGGGTGTATTGTCATCATTGTTGTTTGGCAGGCAGGGGCTGGATTTGAACTTGCCAGCTCCAGTTGTATGTGGCTGGCGCCCTAGCCACTTGAGCTATAGGCACTGAGCCTCTAGTTCCTTGAAATAACATCATCAGGCCATTTATTTGAAGTCTTTTCACTTTTCTTTTTTTTTGTGGTTTTTGGCAGGGGCTAGGTTTGAACCCGCCACCTCCAGCATATGGGACCAGCGCCCTACTCCTTGAGCCACAGGCACTGCCCTCTGAAGTCTTTTTTTTTTCTTTTTTTAGACAGAGTCTCACTGTACCGCCCTCAGGTAGAGTGCCATGGTGTCACACGGCTCACAGTAACCTCTAACTCTGGGCTTACGCGATTCTCTTGCCTCAGCCTCCCAAGCAGCTGGGACTACAGGTGCCCGCCACAACGCCCAGCTATTTTTTTGTTGCAGTTTGGCCGGGGCTGGATTTGAACCTGCCACCCTCGGCATATGGGGCCAGCGCCCTACTCACTGAGCCACAGGCGCCGCCCTTTACTTTTCTTTTTTTTCAGTTTTGGCCAGGGCTGGGTTTGAACCCGCCACCTCTGGCATATGGGGCCAGCGCCCTACCCCTTTGAGCCACAGGTGCCGCCCTCTTTTTAATTTTCAACATAGGCATTTAATTTCTTTCTTAATTTCTTCACTGTCCCATCAGTCATTAGGAGCATGTTGTTTAATTTTCTTGGGGTTGAGTATTCACAAGGTTCCTACTGTAATTGATTTCTAGTTTTATTCCATTACGGTCAGAAAAAAATATTTGATATGTTTGTTTTGTTATTGAGACAGAGTCTCATTTTGTTGCCCTCAGTAAAGAAAGTGTCATGGCATCATAGCTCACAGCAACCTCCAACTCTTGGGCTCAAGAGATTTCTCTTGCCTCAGCTTCCCAAGTAGCTGGAACTACTGGCACCCACCACAATGCCCAGCTATTTTTACAGAGTCTCGCTGTTGCTCTTGCTCTGTAATCCTAGAGTGCTAGGATTACAGGTGTGAGCCACTGTGCACAGCCCTTTGATACGATTTCTTTTTTCAATTTGTTGAAACTTGTTCTGTGGCCCAAGATATGATCTGTTCTAGAGAATGTTCCATGTGCTAATGAAAAGAATATGTATTCTGCTACAGTTAGGTAAAATGTTCTATAAATGTCACTATTTGGTCTAGTGTGTAGTTTAATTCTGATATTTCTTTATTGATTTTCTGTCTGGATGCTCTGTCCATTACTGAGAGTACACTGTTTAAGTCCCCTATTATTTACTGTATTGCAATCTATCTCTCAGTTTAGATCTATTAGTGTTTGCTTTATATACTTAGGAGCTCTGGCGTTTGGTATACAGATATTTGTAACTGTTATATCCTCTTGCTGAATGGCCTTTTATTATCATTATACAATGATCTTTTTTTTGTTGTTGAGAAAGACTCTCGCTTTGTAGCCCTCGGTTGAGTACTGTGATGTCACAGCCCACAGCTACCTCAAACTCTTGGGCTTAAGCGATTCTCTTGCCTCAGCCTCCCAAGTAGCTGCGATGACAGGTGCCCACCACAACACCCAGCTATTTTTAGACATGAGGTCTCACTCTGGCTCAGACTGGTCTTGAACCTGTGAGCTCAGGCAATCCACCCACCTCGTCCTCCCAAGTGCTGGGATTACAGGCGTGAGCCACCGTTCCCAGCTCCAGTGACCTTGTCTCTTTATAGTCTTTGATTTTATCTACTTCAACTAATATAACTATTCTGCTCTTTTTCAGTTTCCAGTTGGATAAAATATCTTTATGCAGCCCTGCACTTTCAGTCTATGGGTATATGTATAGTATAGTGGATTTCTTGTATATAGTATATATATTCGGGTTTTTTTTATCTACTCTATGCCTTTTTCTTTTTTCTTCTCTTTTTTTTTTGACACAGAGTATCACTCTAGGCCCTGGGTAGAGTGTTGTGGCATCTTAGCTCTTAACAACCTCAAACTCTTGGGCTCAGGTGATCCCCTTGGTCAGTCTCCCAAGTAGCTAAGACTACAGGTGTCCCCCACAACACTCAGCCAGTTTTTCTATTTTTTTTTTTTTTTGAGACAGAGCCTCAAGCTGTCACTCTGGGTAGAGTGCTGTGGCATCACAGCTCACAGCAACCTCCAACTCCTGGGCTCAAGCGATTCTCCTGCCTCCGCCTCCCAAGTAGCTGGAACTACAGGCACCCGCCACAACGTGCGGGTATTCTTTGGTTGCAGCTATCATTGTTGTTTGGCAGGCCCAGGCTGGATTTGAAATCACCAGCTCAGGTGTATGTGGCTGGCGCCTTAGCCGCTTGAGCCACAGGCACCGAGCCTTATTTTTATTTTTTATTTTTATTTTTTTGAGACAAAGTCTCATTATGTTGCCCTCAGTAGAGTGCCATGGCGTTACAACTTACAGCAACCTCAAACTCTTGGGCTTAAGCAATTCTCTTGCCTCAGCCTCCCAAGTAGCTGGGACTACAGGCGCCCACCACAATGCTAGGCTATTTTGTTTGTTTGTTAGTTATAGTTGTCATTGTGGTTTAGCTGGCTGGGGCCAGATTTGAACCCGCCACCCTCGGTGTATGTGGTGCCGTAAGTGCTGTGCACAGGTGCCAAGCCAGTTTTTCTACTTTTGGTAGAGATAGGGTCTCCCTCTTACTCAGGCTGGTCTTGAACTCCTAAACTCAGGAGATCCACGCACCTTGGCCTCCCAACGGCTGGGACTACAGACGTGCACCAGCACACCTGGCTTTATTATATGCCTTTTAATCAGAAAACTGAGTCCATTTACATTCAGTGTTACTATTGATAAGGACTTATTACTGCCATTTTTTGCTTGTTTTCTGATTGTTTTATAATTCCTCTCTTCCTTTCTCCCTGTTTTTCTTTGTGGTTAAGTGATTTTTTTCTGATAGTAGGTTTCAATTCATTGGTTTTTGTTTTTAGTGAGTCTATTGTAAGTCTTTGCAGTAAAGTTACCATCAGGCTTACAAAAAACACTTTATACATATAACAAGTTATTTTAAAGTGATGACAATTTATCTTAGATTGCAAATAAAAGAATGGAAATAATTTTAAAACTCAAGAATATAACTCTATCCATTTCACATTTTCACTTTATATTGCCTCAATTTTCACATTTTTATGTTGTCTTTTTCTTTTTTTTTTTTTTTTGTTTAGCAGGGCCAGGCCAAGTTCGAATGTGCCACTATTGTCTATCTCTTGACATGTTGCTGTAGCTATTACTGTTTTTGATAGATTATCTTTGGGCTTCATACTAGAATTATGAGTGAACTGTACACAATTACAATATTAAGAATCTGGGTTTGTCTGTGTAATTAATTTTGCTAGTGGGTTTCACCATTTCAAATGTTTTCTTTCTTTTTTTTTTCTGAGACAGTCTCAGTATGTCATCCTCGGTAGAGTGTCTTGGTGTCACAACTCATAACAACTTCAAACTCTTGGGCTTAAGCTATTCTCTTGCCTCAGCCTCCCCAGTAGTTAGGACTACAGGCACCCACCACAATGCCTATTTTTTATTGCAATTGTCATTGTTGTTTGGCAGCCCTGGGCTGGATTCAAACTTACCAGCTCCAGTGCAAGTGGCTGGCACCCTAGCCACTGACCCACAAGTACCGAGCCTCAAATGTTTTCTTTTTACACATTATTGTTTTTTTTTCCTCTCAGACTGAAGAACTCCTTGCACTCTACCTAGAGCAACAGAGTGAGACATTGTCTCAAAAAAAAAAGATAAAACGAAAGGAGGGGAAAATAGTTAACTGTGCTGCTATAAACATCAGAGTTAAAGAAGAAAAAATTAAAAGAAGAAAAGAAAAAGAAAAGAAGACAAGTCTGGTGGCCAAGCACAGTAGTAGTTCATGCCTATAATCCCAGCACTCTGAGAGGCTGAGGTGGGAGGACTGCTTGACATCAGGACTTTGAGACTAGCCTGAGCAAGCATGAGACCCTGTCTCTGCTAAAAAGAGAAAAAATTGGCCAGGTCGGGTGGCTCATGCCTATCATCCTAACACTCTGAGAGGCCGAGGCGGGTGGATTGCTTGAGCTGAGTTCAAACCAGCCTGAGCAAGAGCAAGACCCCATCTCTAATAAAATAGAAAAAAACTAGCCAGGCATTATGGTGGGCACATGTAGTCCCAACTATTCGGGAGGCTGAGGCAAGAGGATTCCTCAAGCCTGAGGGTTTGAGGTTGTTGTGAACTATGAAGCCATGGTACTCTACCCAGGGCGATAGAATGAGCCTCTGTCTCAAAGAAAAAAAAAAAAAAAGAAAAAATTAGCTGAACATGATGGCACACATCTGTAGTCCCAGCTACTTGGGAGAGTAAACCAGGAGGATCACTGGAGGCCAGGAGTTAGAGGCTGAAGTGAGATATAACGCCACAACTTCCCAGCCTGGGTGAAAGAGAAAGACTCTGGGGCAGGGGAGGGAAGGCAGTACTGAATTCTCTCAGCTTTTATCTTTCTATCTCCATGTTTAAAGGATAGCTTTGCTGTACATAGCATTCTTAGATAGTAGAGTTTTTTATTTTCTTTTTAGCAGCTTAAAAATGTCATTCCAGGGTGGCGCCTGTGGCTCAGTGAGTAGGGTGGCGGGTTCAGACCCAGCCCCGGCCAAACTGCAACAAAAAAATAGCCGGGCGTTGTGGAGGGCACCTGTAGTCCCAGCTGCTCGGGAGGCTGAGGCAAGAGAATCGCGTAAGCCCAAGAGTTAGAGGTTGCTGTGAGCCGTGTGACGCCACGGCACTCTACCCGAGGGTGGTACAGTGAGACTCTGTCTCTACAAAAAAAAAAAAAAAAAAAAAAAGTCATTCCATTCCTTCTCAGTCTGCATGGCATTATCAAGAAGTCTGTTGCCAGATGAATTGGAGTTCTTTTACATGTTATGCTTCTTATATCCTTGATATGTTTTTCTCTTGCTGCTTTTAGGGATCCTCTTTTTGCTCTTGAGAGTTTGATTATTATGTCCAGTGCTAGTTTGAAAATTTGATTACTACATGCTTGCGGTAGCTTTATTTTTGGTTAAATCTGTTTGGTGTTCTCTCACCTTCCTGCACCTAGATATTTATCTCTGTCTCAAGATTTGGAAATTTTTCTGTTACTATTTCTTTGAATAAGCTTTCTATCCCTTATTCTTGCTCTACTCCCTCTTGAACACCAATAATTTTTAGACTTGGTCTATTACCTCAGGCAATTTTCTACATGTTGTAGGCAGATCTGCATTCTTTCTCATCTTTTTTCTTTACCCTGTGTGTTTACAAATAGCTGATCTTTGAGCTCACTGATTCTTCTCTTTGCTTTGACCCAACACTGCTGAGAGCTTCTAAGGAATTTTTCAATATAGCATATGTACTTCTTAGTTGCAATGTTTGTTTGTTTTTGAGACAAGAGTCTCACTTTGTCACCCCTCAGTAGAATGCCTTGGTGTCACAGCTCACAGCAATCTCAAACTCTTGGGCTCAAGTGATTCTCTTGCCTCAACCACCCAAGTAGCTGGGGGATTATGGGTACCCACCACAATGCCCAGCTATTTTAGGGTCTTGCTCTTGCTCAGGCAATCCACCCACCTTAGCCTCCAAAAGTGCTAGGATTACAGGCATAAGCCACCATGCCCGACCTCAATTCTGATTTTTTTTTTTTTAATCATCTAATCTCTTTGTTAAATTTCTCTAATAAATTTCTGAATTGACTTTCTGTGTTGTCTTGAGATCACGGACAGTGATCTACTATTTTAAATTCTTAGAGAATTCACATATTCCATTCTTGTTAGGGTCAGTCACTGGTTCCTTGCTTTGCTTGTTTGAGGTCATGGCTCCTATTTGCTGTTGTTTCGTGTAGATGATGTATGCTGATGTCTTTGCACTAAGAATTACTTTAGTCTTCTCTGTCTAGCTTGTTCTGCATACGTTTGCTTAGAGATTCTTCATAATTTTTTAATTTCCTTTTTTTTTTTTTTTTGACAGAGTCTCACTTTGTCACCCTTAGTAGAGTGCTGTGGTGTCATAGCTCACAGCAACCTCAAACACTTGGGCACAAACGTATCTCTTCCCTCTGCCTCCAGAGTAGTACAGGCATCCACCACAACGCCCAGCTACTTTTAGAGATGGGGTCTTGCTCTGGCTCAGGCTGGTCTCAAACCTGCGCACTGAGGCAATCCACCCACCTCAGCCTCCCAGAGTGCTGGGATTACAGGCATGAGCCGCCGTGCCTGGCCCCTTTTTTTTCCCCACTAGGTCACTGACTCCTTTCTGGTACTATATGGTTGGTGCCTTACAAGTAAGCCTATGTTTGCTTCAGCTTTAGTAAATGATTGGAGTGCTGCTCATCCCAAATGCAATAGGTCCCAAAGGGAGTATCTCAGTAGTGTGCAAAAGCTGGCTAGGAGTTCAAGTCCAGGGGACCTGTGGAATAAACCTCCTACAACATGATTCTGCTGAACAGCCACTCTGATTTGGCTTCTCCTTTGACTAAGTTACAAAGCAGAGTATCCAGGTCTAGAGACAGCAGTCCCACCTCCCTCCTTTGTCCATGGCTGTTCTCAAGGACATTTCTACTTTCAGGCACTTCTGATGCTTCTTATGGGTTGAGGGAGGGGACAGTCTCCCAGTAAGGAACCTAAGGTAACAAAGCAGCCAGCTGTCCATCTCAATCTCATTTTTTCCAGTGTAGAAACTATGAGTTGGGGTAATTTTTCCATCTGCTTGGTGCTGGGCAGACTGGAGGGAGGGGTGCCTAGATATGAAAGTCTGATTTTCTTACTGTCTGCTCAGAGTTTTTTCACTTCTCTGTGGCCCTTGAAACTGTCTCCTCCTTATATTGGAGACCTGGGATACTGACGGTGATAATCTTGGCACTATATATTTGGTTTGGATTTTCTGGGGAGACAGTAAAGTCACCTTGCTTCTATGCCACCATTTTGAATTAGAAAAGCTACATTTAATAAAACTATGTATAACTAAAATTATTTGTATAAAAATTAGTCATGTAGCACCAAGAATATGAGTACAGAATCTTATCAGAGTTGCTGAGTACCTCAAAAGTCTATTTCTGATTTAAACAAAGGACCACCATACTGGTTTTTGTTTTTTGTTTTTGTATGTGTATGTGTGTGTAACCTTCATCCGTTACCTTTGGCAATCCAGGCATAGTGTGGTCATGCAGGCAGGGCAATTCAAGACAGCATCGCTATTTGGAACAGGCTGCTGTTGTAGACGTGGCCTTTGTAGTCCAAAGCCATGATAACTAGAACAGAAGCGGGGTGCCCATTAAAGCCAGATCTTGGTTTCTAATGCTATTCCCCAATTAAAAGAAAAGCACTCCTCAGAGAAATAGCTAATTCTAAAAATGGGGAAAATAAGATGAACCTGGAGTACCTTGTAGAGTCAGAAAAGTAAAGAAGTACTCAAGAAAATAAGTACAAGGGCGGTGTCTGTAGCTCAGTGAGCAGGGCACCGGCCCCATATACCAGAGGTGGCGGGTTCATAACCAGCCCCAGCAAAAAAAAAAAAAAAGAAAAGAAGAACAAAACAATGAGGGGGTGACATTAGGGAAACAGCCAACTGGAAGAGCTCCCAATAGTCAAACTGAAATGATCTGAGCAACACAACAAGGTAGTACTGGATTATGACTCAAACTATAAAATACCCATGAGTTCATGCTAATATAAGTGACTCAATAAATGAATAAATGAAGGAGAACAGACAAACCTCCCATACATAAGAATTCCAAATCATTTATGAAGATACTCTTCCCTCAAGGTGGTGACTTTGTATAGCCAAGACTCTATTAAGTATGAAAAGGGGGAAAAGAATAATTTTAAAGTAGAACAACCTGGTAAACACTGCTCAGCCAGGTGATTAAGGTCAACATCGTAACAACTCCATGCTTATATCAGACAAAAACTTAAATAGGCTCAGCACCTGTAGCTCAGTGGCTAGGGTGCCAGCCACATACACTGGAGCTGGCGGGCTCGAATCCAGCCCAGGCCAGCTACAACCACAAAAAATAGCTGGGCGTTGTGGCAGGTGCCTATAGTCCCAGCTACTTGGGAGGCTGAGGCAAGAGAATTGGTTAAGCCCAAGAGTTTGAGGTTGCTGTGAGCTGTGATGCCATTGCACTCTACCGAGGGCAACATAGCGAGACTCTGTCTCAAAAAAAAAAAAAAAAAAACGTAAATAAATTCAAGTAAGAGGGAGGTAGGGAGGGGTTGGGTAAATTCCTACCCAATAGGTATACTGCACACCTCCCTTCACCCAGGGTAAAGGCAGATGTGCAATATACCAGCAACTACATCTTAGACTTTAACCTTATGAAAGCTAACATATAACCGAAATCGTTACCTACCCCTCATAATAACCCTTTGACTGTGGAGCGCTCAGAAAAAAATGTGATAATTAAGGCTTGCAACAATAGCAACAACCCTTAGGTTACACTCCACAGTGCACTAACTGTTTGTTCATTATTGTGAAAATGCAACAATTTTAACAGTGAGAAGCAATGATCTTTTTTCATGATTTTTGTAAAGCCTTCTGTTTGTATTTGCAAAATGAACCACACCTACAGGTGTAGTTCCCAAACAAACATCTTTTTTGAACACCTATAGGCATTGTTTGCAGTGAAAAGGTTAACATGAAATTTTTAAAAAGGGTCAGCATCAACATTTTAAAAACACGTTTGTAGCATGTATCCTGGATATAATGTGATGAATATGGCTCTATACATCTGTGTTCTTCCTACTAAAAATCTATCATTTCAGGTTGGGCGTAGTGGCTCACACCTATAATTCTCACACTCTGGGAGGCCAAGACAGGTGGATTGCCTGAGCTCACATGTTCAAGACCAGAGTGATCAAGAGCAAGACTCCATCTCTAAAAAACTAGCCAGGCATTGTGGTAGGTACCTGTAGTCCCAGGTACTTGGGATGCTGAGGCAAGAGGATCCCTTGTGCCCAAGAGTTTGAGGTTGCTGTGAGCTATGATGACACCAGGGCACTCTATCTAGGACCACAAAGTGAGACTCTGTCTCAAAACACACACACACAAAAGAAAAAAGAAAAAAGAAGAAAGGAGGAGGAGGAAGAAAAGGAAGAAGAGGAAGAGGGAGAGGAAGAAGAGCTCATAGTGTTAAAAACATAGATGAAACTTGGCTTGACACCCATAGCACAGTGGTTACGGCACAGGCCACATGCACCAAGGCTGGCTAAACAACAATGACTGTTACAACAAAAAAATAGCTGGGCCTTGTGGTGGGCACCTGTACTCCCAGCTACTTGGGAGGGTGAGGCAAGAGAATCACTTAAGCCCAAGAGTTTGACGTTGCTGTGAGCTTTAATACCACAGTACTCTACCGAGGGTGACATAGCAAGACTGTCTAAAAAAAAAAAAAAAAAAAAAAAAGATGAAACTCAAGAACATTATGCCCAATGAAAGAAGCCAGATAGGAAGGGTCACATATGTATAATAACCCATTTACATGAAATATCTAGAATAAGTAAATCCAGGCT
Organism: Nycticebus coucang; assembly: GCF_027406575.1. NCBI lineage: Eukaryota > Metazoa > Chordata > Mammalia > Primates > Lorisidae > Nycticebus > Nycticebus coucang. Next base: position 20,292,175 of record NC_069785.1, on the reverse strand, counting down.
GGGCACGGTGGCTCACACCTGTAATCCTAGCACTCTGGGAGGCCAAGACAGGTGGGTTGCTTGAGTTCAGGAGTAGAGGACCCTGCAACTGAGCAAGAGAGAGACCCTGTCTAAAAACAGTCTGGCATTGTGGTGGGTGATTGTAATCCCAGTTACTTGAGAGGCTGAGCCAAGGGGATTGCTTGAACTCAAGAGTTTGAGGTTGCTATAAGCTATGATACCACAGCACTCTACCAGGGGCAAGAAAGTGAGACTCTGTCTCAAAAAAAAAAAAAAAAAAGAACAGAATAAGTAAAGCCTTAACAGACACAGAACACAGTGGAGGGACACTATTTAACAGTACAGAGTTTCCCCTTTGGGATGATGAAAATAGTCTGAAGCAAGATGGATAGGTAGTAATTGCACAAAAGTGTAAATGCCTGAAGCTGATTATATTTTGAAAGATCTGGTAACCATGAAGTGTACTCTGCCTTCATCATGGAGCCCTGAGTGTAATGACTCCTGGGGTCAGGATTCCAGTCAAGTCGATCTCTTGGAATGGGCTGCTGGTCCAGGCAGGTCCGCCAATCCACTGGAATGTGGGGCCTGGAAGATACCTCAAAAACTACTGCCGGCTTCAGAACACATGATGCTATCTATGGAGAAACACACAGATTCTCCACACGACAGCCTTATGAGGATATTGGTGACAAGTCACTGACTTCGGGATACACCATGGGACACAATCAGCAAGGCAACCCTGTTCAAAGAAAAGCAAGATGCTGGGGTCTTTACCAAAGGAGATTTACCAATTGGTCTGAACCAGTCACATTTGGCATGAATCCTTCATTCCGTCAGCAGCATGAAGGTAGTGCAGTAACGAGTGATATCCAAGTGGACTCTCCAGGAAGATTCAATCCTTATGCCATTCCACCATATCATCGGAGAGGTACTATTCATAAACAAGACCAAACCCAGGTTATCACAGAAAGAGAGAAAAAACTTCCAGAGGGAAGAATGGAGTGGCGCAGGCAGGATGGGACATCTGGGAACTGGTTCAAGATCACAATTCCATTTGGCATAAAATATGATGAGAAGTGGCTGCTGGATTTGATTCAGAGCCAGTGCAGTGTGCCTTTCACTCCGTTTGAGTTTCACTATGAGAAAATGCAGGCCCACTTCTTCGTGGAGAGTGCCAGCATCGCCTTCGCACTGAAGAGTATCAGTGGCAACATTTGGGACCAGGATAATGAAAGAATATCAATCATCGTCGGTCCCTCTGATGTGCCCCACTTTGTGCAGAAGGAGCTGAAAAAGGTAGAGCAGCTGACCACCAAGGCAACCACCAAGTACCTCCCAGGAGTCACTTGACATCCAGAAACTCTGCTTTGACACAGACTTGAGGACACATGATGTCATAATGGCACCAAATCTTGGACAGAGCATGGCTGTATCCCTGCACACTGAGGAAGAGAAGATGTCCCAGGTGAAGTCTGCAGAGGAGATGGACAAGGAGAAAGGGCCAGAGCCAGAAGAGATATGTGTGGACAGAAAAGTCCCGTTCACCACCCCCCCAGGTAAGTCCAGCAACATAAACTCCATCTTGGAATTGTTCCCCAAGTTATTATGCCTAGATGGCCAGGAGTCACCCAGTCCAAATCCACATGGTACTGAAGCCCACAAGATGTTACCAGTCAGCAAGGGAAGCATCTTTGCATCTGACACACTGAAGAGTCTGGTCCTGCAATTCCTGCTGCGTATTACTCAATCTATGACTATGGAGATCGACAGGGTCTCCTTGGTGTTTATCATGCCGTGGCTTACTTCTCCCTGACCATTCCCTTCAACCACGAGGACCCAACTTCGAGGAACTTGCGCAAGTACTTCAAGGAAAGCAGGAACATGATAGTATTCAAGGATCCCTAACTACGGAGGCAGCTGCTGAAGCACACAAAATGTGACATCGTGGACACCCTCAAAATGTTGCCCCAAACTCAGCATGATCTCACTTCCTTTCTGGTGGACATGTGGTTCCAGACGGAAAGGATGCTCTGCATTTCTGTCAGTGGATTCTTCAAAGAAGTGGAGGGAAAGTCCCTGGGATGTGTATGTGCTTTCTCTCGGATCTTCATCACTGTCCCTACCAGCAATTCCAGTCTATGCATCATAAATGATGAGCTGTTTGTGAGAGACATCAGTTTCCAAGAGACCCAGGATGCCTTATCCATCCCAACGACCACACCCTACTCCAGTTATGTGCATGCCTTCTCCCAGGAACAGCAGAACATGGTTGAGGCTTTCTCTGCCAAGTTTGGGATGAATCTCAAGTGGTCTCAGAAGTACCTTCATGACAGCAAGTGGGACTACACCAGAGTTACTGAAGTCCTCCCATTGCCCAACGTGGTATCTGGAAATTCAGGCCAGGCCAAGGGCAAGATTCCAGAGGAGTCCCAGTCTTGAGCCAGTACAGACTCATTCAAGATCTTGAGAACAAAGGCTTGAGAAGAAATCCTTGGGTGTCATTATCTGCATTCTCATCATTTTTGCTATATTTTTGTTCTATATTTGCTATATTTTGTTCAGTCTTGTGACTGAATCAGGAGGTCTGATTGGGGCTGAAGAGTGAAAGTCTGTCTCATAGAGCTGATTTTCATGTACCCAAAAGGCCAGTTGTTCTGCCTATTTGTCCCCCAACCCCAGGATCCCTGTTATTTTCATAATAGTATTTCCTGCCTGTTACATAAAATCCCTGCAATGTTCTTCTGGGTGAAGCATTACTATCTCTGTTCTACAAAAAAAGAAAAGGATACAAAAAGTATACAACTTCTGGGAAACCATGGAGACTCAAATCCTGGACCCACCCTTAAACTACAGCTGTCCTGCAGAGGGCCCTGTAGCTTTCAAAGGAGAAAGTGCTCTCCAACCCTGGTAAGACTGGGGATTGATATGTTATGTCCCTAGTCCATTAGTCAAATGTTCTTATGCAGAAAACATTATTTTCTTAGCCATACGAATCTATTAAAATTTACTAACAACCTATTTGGGGGAAAAACAGTACTAAAGAACACATAAAAATCTTGGAAGAGAGGCCCAGAGCTGCCCCGGCTGCCGCCAACATGGAGACTTTGTACCGGGTCCCGTTCTTAGTGCTCGAATGTCCCAACCTGAAGCTGAAGAAGCCGCCCTGGTTGCACATGCCGTCGGCTATGACGGTGTACGCTCTGGTGGTGGTGTCTTACTTCCTCATCACTGGAGGAATAATTTATGATGTAATTGTTGAACCTCCAAGTGTTGGCTCTATGACTGATGAACATGGGCATCAGAGGCCAGTAGCTTTCTTGGCCTACAGAGTAAATGGACAATATATTATGGAAGGACTTGCATCCAGCTTCCTGTTTACAATGGGAGGTTTAGGTTTCATAATCCTGGACCGATCCAATGCACCAAACATTCCAAAACTTAATAGATTTCTTCTTCTATTCCTTGGATTTGTCTGTGTCCTATTGAGTTTTTTCATGGCTAGAGTATTCATGAGAATGAAACTGCTGGGCTATCTATCTGATGGGTTAGAGTGCCTTTTGAGAAGAAATCAATGGATACTGGATTTGCTCCTGTTAATGAAGTTTTAAAGGCTGTACCAGTCCTCTGATATGAAATGTGGAAAGAATGAAAGCTGCAGTAAAAGAAATATCTAGTGAAGTGTATTCAAGCTTGAACTAAAATTACTTCTTCGTATCAAAGACAAGTTTATCACAGTATCTTTTCCTGCAGACCTATACTGACTGACATACCAACGATGTTATGTGGCATTTTCTTCTTAGTTTTTCATTTCTTAAAAGTATATTCCATATCTACAACTATAGTATTGAATAAAATTATTTTTTACAACCCCATTAACATTTTTTGGAGATAATATTTCTGATTTTCAGAAATTAACATAAAATCAGGAAGCGAGATTCCATAAGCTGAGAACTCTGGACAGCTGGTTAGCTTTACTCATGGTGCTTTGCCTTTAAACAGAGTGTGTGATAGTACATTATTTCAGAGATGTCCGGGACTGTTTCCTGAACAATAAGATGTATGAAAGGAGCAGAAATAAATAATTTTTATAATTAAAAAAAAAAAAAATCTTGGAAGAAAAAATTGCCCACATATATAAGTGATAAAGGATTAATATCCTTGATATAAAGAGATCTGTAGAGAAAAGGGAAACTGATAGCAGCTTCAAATTGTTATTAAAAGCAATAGTAATGATTGATCCTCCACATCTATGAAAAGCTATCCAAACATAACTACAGAAATATAACTGCAAACATTGGGATAAGATATTAATTTAGTAAAGAAACCTAAAGATTGTTATCAGAAAAATGCATTGCATGTACACGTTTCTATATTGATGTATTAGTTTCCTAGAGTTGCCATAATAAAGTACTACAAACTTGAAAAAAAAAAAACTGTAAATGCACTAAATGCCAATGAATTGTTCACTTTTAAAATGGACAATTTTGCGGGTGGTGTCTGTGGCTCAGTGAGTAGGGCACCGGCCCCATATTGCGAGGGTGGCGGATTCGAACCTGGCCCAGCCCAACTACAACAAAAAAATAGCCAGGCGTTGTGGCGGGTGCCTATAGTTCCAGCTAGTTGGAAGGCTAAGGCAAGAGAATTGCCTAAGCCCAAGAGCTGGAAGTTGCTGTGAGCTGTGACACCACGTACTCTACTGAGGGTGACAAAGTGAGACTCTTAATCTCTAAAAAAATAAAATAAAATGGACAATTTTGGCCATGAGAGGTGGCTAATACCTGCAATCCTAGGACTCTGGGAGGCCAAGGTGGGTGGACTGCTTGAGCTCAGGACTTCGAGACCAGCCCAAGCAAGAGAAAGATCCTGTCTCTTCTAAAAATAGAAAAACTAACTGGGCCTTATAGCAGGTGCCGGTAGTCCCAGCTATTCAGGAGGCTGACACAATAGGATCACTTGAGCCCAGGAGTTTGAGGTTTCTATGAGCTAGGATGCCATAGCACTCTACCCAGGGCACAGAGTGAGACTCTGTCTCAAAACATACATACATATATACATACATAAAGTAATTTTTTTTTTTTTTTTTTTTGAGACAGAGTCTCACTTTGTCACCCTTGGTAGATTGCCATGGCAATCTCAAACTCTTGGGCTCAAGTGATTCTCTTGCCTCAGCCTCCCAAAAGTAGCTAGGACTACAGGAGCTTGCCACAACGCCCAGCTATTTTTAGAGATGAGGTCTCTCTCTGGCTCGCTAAAGCTGGTCTCGAACCTGTGAGCTCAGACAATCCACTCACCTCAGCCTCACAAAGTGCTGAGATTACAGGCATAAGCCACCACGCCCGGCCCTAAAGTAGGTAATTTTATGTTGAAAATTTCACCTTCATTTTTAAAAATCAAATTTGTAAATAGTTAATAAGAACAATTCAAGTGCTAAACGTAACATCCACTCTTCACATAAATTCTTAATCTCAAAGTAATTCAAAATTGTGCCTATTTGGGTGGTGCTCATAGCTCATGTAGCACTGGCCACATGAACAGAGACTGGAAGGTTCGAACCCAGGCCAGCTATACAACGACAACAGCAACAAAAAAATAGCCGGGACATAGTGAGACTCTGTTTCAAAAACAAACAAAAAAAAATTGTGTCTATTTGAATAAAAAGTCTGGGGTGGCGCCTGTGGCTCAGTGGCTCATCAGCCCCATATACCGAGGGTAACGCATTCAAACCCGGCCACAGCCAAACTACAACAAAAAATAGCCAGGCATTGTGGTAGGTGCCTGTAGTTCCAGTTACTTGGGAGACTGAGGCAAGAGAATCACCTAAGCCCAGGAGTTGGAGGCTGTTGTGAGCTGTGATGCCCCAGCACTCTACCAAGGGCGATAAAGTGAGACTCTCTTATAAAAGAAAAAAAAAAAAAGAATAAAAAGTCAGTTTTGTTTCTTGAATGGAGAGATTAAAGCAGTTTGAATTCCACAATTTTTCAAACTCAATTATCTGAAATTTAGTTATTTTCAAAATAAACTATTCATCAGGTTTTTTTGCAAACTTCTTTATGTGTGTGTATAAACAAACATACTGACACATTCGAAGTGTGAATGTAGTAAAAAAATCACCTTTCAGTCATTTTTTTCTAAAGATTCTAAATACCATATTAAATTTAAGTTCTTACCCCCTTCTCTGTGCATCAACCCAGGCCTGATCTCTGTTATCTTTTTCAGGATCATATAGTAATTCATCATTCGTTGGAATCCTGTGTTGTTTCTTCTCTTTTTTCTTGGTCACCTGTGCTAATTTTGAAAATGTTAAGGGTATGGCTAAGTATCATGTCTGAAGTTCACATTTCTTTAACACAAAATGAAGAATCTCATTTCCCAAACTGTAAATTCTATTTATATTGTCCTTCAAAAAAACTTCTTTTCACTCTTCCTCCAAATAAAGTTCTTATCCAATCAATAAGGCAAATAAATACGACAGTGGAAGCAAAATTGTTTCTTCACCAAAAACTGTTATCTCAAGAATTGAGTTCACATAACTCAAATTCAGAGTCTCCAAAGAGCCACGTGAAGCAAGCTAGGAATAGAAACCATTTTTGATATATAAATTCCCCACAACTTCAATCTGAAAATGCTGACTGAAAAAAAAAAACTTCTCCACAAATTCCTATCTATAAAATGTTACTGGAATCAGAACAAAAATATTTCAAAGATAGGGCCAGGCATGGTGGCTCACGCCTGTAATCTTAACACTCTGTGAGGCCAAGGCAGGTGGATTGCCTAAGCTCACAGGTTCGAGACCAGCCTGAGCCAGAGTGAGACCTCATCTCTAAAAATAGCCAGGTGTTGTGGTGGGCACCTGAGTACCAGCTACTTGGGAGGCTGAGGCAAGAGATCACTTGAGCGCAAGAGTTTGAGGTTGCTGTGAGTAATGATGCCATGGAACTCTACCAAGGGTGACAAAGTGAGACTCTGTCTGAAAAAACAAAAATTTCAAAGTTCAATGAAAAAACACTATGGGCTCGGCACCCGTACCATAGTGGTTACAGCACCAGCCACATACACTGAGGCTGGCGGGTTCAAACCTGGCCTGGGCCAGCTAAACAACAATGACAACTGCAATAAAAAACAGCCAGGCATTGTGGTGACCACCTGTAGTCCCAGCTACTTGGGAGGCTGAGGCAAGAAAATCACTTAAGCCCAAAAGTTGGAGGTTGCTGTGAGCTGTGATGTCACAGCACTCTACCACGGGTGACATAGTAAAACTCTGTCTCAAAAAAAAAGAAAGAAAAGAAAAAACACTATGGCCATCTATACGCACTAGACTTTTTATTTTTTATTTTTTTATTTTTTTTGTAGAGACAGGGTCTCACTTTACTGACCTCGGTAGAGTGCCGTGGTGTCACACGGCTCACAGCAACTTCCAGCTCTTGGACTTATGTGTTTCTCTTGCCTCAGCCTCCCGAGCAGCTGGGACTACAGGCACCCGCCAGAACGCCCAGCTATTTTTTTGTTGCAGTTTGGCCGGGGCTGGGTTTGAACCCACCACCCTCGGTACATGGGGCCAGTGCCCTACTGACTGAGCCACAGGCACCGCCCTAGACTTTTTAAATGTACTCTAGCAGGCCAATATTTAAGAATATATATATAGGGGTGGCGCCTGTGGCTCAAGGAGTAGGGCGTCGGTCCCATATGCCGGAGGTGGCGGGTTCAAACCCAGCCCTGGCCAAAAACCACAAAAAAAAAGAATATATATATAAATGGCTCAGTGCCCGTAGGTCAGTGGTTAGTGCGCCGGCCACATACACCAAAGCTAGTGGGTTTGAACATGACCCAGGCCTGCTAAACAACAATGACAACTGCAACAAAAAAATAGCCGGGCATTGTGGCAGGCGCCTAGTCCCAGCTACTTGGGAGACTGAGGCAAGAGAACTGCTTAAGCTCAAGAGTTTGAGGTTGCTGTGAGCTGTGATACCACGGCATTCTACTAAGGAGTGACATAGTGAGATTGTCTCAAAATAAATAAATAAATAAATAAATAAAATATATATATATATATATATATAAGATTTTGTTTGTTTTTTGAGACAGGGTCTCAAGCTGTCACCCTGGGTAGAGTGCCATCATACCCTCAGTAGAGTGGCATCATAGCTCACAGAAACCTCTACCTCTCGGGCTCAAGCAATCCTCCTACCTCAGTTTTTCTATTTTCAGTAGAAACAAAGTCTCACTTTTTGTTCAGGCTGGTCTTGAACTCATGAGCTCAAGCAATCCACCTGCCTTGGCCTCCCAGAGTGCTAGGATTTTTTTTTTTTTTTTGAGACAGAGTCTCACTTTGTCACCCTTGGTAGAGTGCTGTGGCATCATAGATCACAGCAACCTCCTACTTCTGGGCTCAAGTGATCCTTTTCCCTCAGCCTCCCAAGTAGCTGGGACTATAGGCGCACGGCACAACGCCCAGCTCTTTTTAGAGACAGGGTCTCCCGCTGGCTCAGGCTAGTCTCGAACTCCTGAGCTCAGGCAATCCACCCACCTCAGCCTCCCAGAGTGCTAGGATTACAGGCATGAGTCACCACGCCCAGCTAAGACTGTATTTTTTTTCTCAACTTTGTGGCTCTCAGTAGAGTGCCGTAGCGTCACAGCTCACAGCAACCTCCAGCTCTTGGGATTAGGCAATTCTCTTGCCTCAGCCTCCCAAGTACCTGGGACTACAGACACCCGCCACAATACCCAGCCATTTTTTGTTGTGATTTGGCTGAGGCCGGGTTCAAACCCACCACCCTCAGTATATGGGCCGGCACCATACTCACTGAGCCACAGGGTGCCGTCCTAAATTTTAGTTTTTATCATTTTGTTCAACTTTGCTCAAATTTTATAGTCAATTTAAAAAAAACACACATATATATACAGAGAGAAAGAAATGTTGAATTAAAAAGCAATGCATGGGGTGGGTATTGTGACTCATACCTATAATGCTGGTACTCTGGGAGGCCAAGGTGAAAGGCTGGCTTGAGGCCAGGAGTTTAAGACCTCTGGCTCTGCAGCCAGAGCAAGAGAAAGACCTCCATCTCTACAAAAATTAGAAAAACATTAACTGAGTGTGATGATGCACTCCTGTACTTCTCAGGAGGCTGAGGCAGGAGGATGCTTGGGCTCAGCAGTCTAGCTGGGACAACAGAACAAAAGTCTGTCTCCACAAAAAGGGGGAAGGAATGGGTTAGGAAAAATTCTGCAGGAGAATAAATATACAAACTATCTGCAGGCGTGAAAACCAATGTTGTGAGAATGAACCTACTGGATTTGGAGGCAAACAGCTCTGAAGAGGGGAGGTACTGAGTGAGGACACACTCTTCCTCTCCCTAGACACACATACACAGCACTGTTATTTGTTATCATGTCCTCCAATACCTGCATCCCCAACTTTTCTTTTTTTTTGAGACAGAGTCTCACTATGTCACCGTTGGTTGAGTGCTATGGCATCACAGCTCACAGCAACCTCCAACTCTTAGGCTCAAGCGATTCTCTTGCCTCAGCCTCTCGAGTACCTGATTCCAAGTACAGGCACCCGCAACAACTCTCAGCTATTTTTTGTTGCAGTTATCATTGTTGGTTAGCTGGCCCAGGCCAAGTTTGAAGCTGCCAGCTTTGGCGTATGTGGCTGGCACCAGAACCACTGTGCTACGGGTGCCGAGCCTGCCTAGATTTTCTTATTAATCCATCCTGCTTTTGTTTTTACATCAATGGCATGCAATTTTGTAACAGAAAAAACTCAGAGAAAAAATCCTAACAGCAAATAGTTACGGGCGGCACCTGTGGCTCAGCGGGTAGGACGCCGGTCCCATATGCTGGAGGTGGTGGGTTCAAACCCAGCCCCGGCCAAATTAAAAAAAAAAAAAAAAAAAAACAGCAACTAGTTACATAACTCTTGCTCATAAAATATAATTGCTAACCCAGTAAATATGTTACTTACCTGCTTTGTCTTCATCCTCAGAATCAGAATCAAAATATATATTATCATAGTACTTTGTCGAAACCGTTCCAACCTTCTCATTTCCTGAGGAAGAGCCTATTCAAATCAGAAGTAAAGTTTACAAACTAAGCCATACATAACTCATGAGGGGAAAAAAAAAAAATTCTACATAGCCTTCCATCACCTGAAAGTAGTATCAACTCACTCACAATCTCATCTGGATGGTGAAATCTTTTCACACCAGTGACTTAATTTCTTTTCTTTTTTTTTTTTTTTTTTTTGAGACAGAGTCTTATTTATCACCCTCAGTAGAGGGCCGGCATCATAGCTAATAGCAACCTCAAACTCTTGGGCTCAAGAGATCCTCTTGCCTCAGCCTCCTGAGTAACTGGGACTATAGGCACCCACCATAACACCCGGCTAGTTTTTAGAGATGGGGGTCTTGCTCTTGCTCAGGATGGTCTCAAACTCGTGAGCTCAACAAGTCACCTGACTCAGCCTCCCAGAGTGCTAGGATTACAGGCATGAGCCACCTTGCCTGGCCTGACTTACTCAATTTCTATGTCCTAAGCAATTATAGAGAACTGACTCTCCTTGAAGTGTTCCAAATCTTCAGAAAAATTATCCCTCCTCCCTTTTAATTAAATATTGTCAGATTGCCAGCATTATGTATCGTTGTTTTTCAGCCATGATCCATACTATGGAGAACAGAAAATAACCGTCTTGGGCGGCACCTGTGGCTCAGTGAGTAGGGCGCCGGCCCCACATACCGAGGATGGTGGGTTCAAACCCGGCCCCAGCCAAACTGCAACAGAAAAATAGCTGGGTGTTGTGGCGGGCACCTGTAGTCCCAGCCACTCAGGAGTAGTCTCTTGCTGAGGCAAGAGAATCGCCTACGGCTGAGGAGTCCTACTTTCACAAATTAGTGTTCATGTCGGATACATTTTACATAAAGACCAAGAATCAAGATGAAGTATGTTTCATTTCTTACTAAAATGAGACAGGAATCTGTGGTGACACATCATTAAATCTGCTGTATCAGTGCCATTTAATACTAAAAATACTTCTATAAGCTTGTGTCTTTTTTTTTAATACTAGAGCAAAAACTACAAAAGGAGGGTGGCGCCTGTGGCTCAGTTGGTAAGGCGCCGGCCCCATATACCGAGGGTGGCGGGTTCAAGCCCGGCCCCGGCCAAACTGCAACCAAAAAAATAGCCGGGCGTTGTGGCGGGCGCCTGTAGTCCCAGCCACTCGGGAGGCTGAGGCAAGAGAATCACTTAAGCCCAGGAGTTGGAGGTTGCTGTGAGCTGTATGAGGCCACGGCACTCTACCGAGGGCCATAAAGTGAGACTCTGTCTCTACAAAAAAAAAAAAAAAAAAAAAACTACAAAAGGAAATCATGCAAGTTAACAGTATTAGTCTATTCCCAAGAACAGAGGATACTTCTTTATAGTCATTAAAAACTCCAGCACAGGTTGCCAAATACATTTATTCCTTAACTCAAACCAAAGGTTTACCTGTTCCCAAAGAGGATAACTTGTCCTCCATTGTTTTTATAGTAGAATTTAATTCGGCTTCCATTTCTTTTTCAAATTCATCTTCACTAGATGATTCACTTTCTCCAGTAAGACATTCTCTGATGAGTTTTCGCTTTTGGTCAGGAGTTCCATGTAAAAGCACTTCCACTTCATCTTCAGAGCTAGCACAGGTTTAAATGAAAAAGAATATGAATATTAAAAAATTAAGAGTTGGGCGGCGCCTGTGGTTCAAGGAGTAGGGCGCCAGTCCCATATGCCACAGGTGGTGGGTTCAAACCCAGCCCCGGCCAAAAAAAAAAAAAATTAAGAGTAACTGGGCAGTGCCTGTGGCTCAGTGAGTAGGGCACCAGCCCCATATACCGAGGGTGGCGGGTTGGAACCTGGCCCCAGCCAAACTGGAACAAAAAAATAGCTGGGTGTTGGGGCGGCGCCGGTGGCTCAAAGGAGTAGGACTCCGGCCCCATATGCCGGAGGTTGTGGGTTCAAACCCAGCCCCGGCCAGAAACTGCAAAAAAAAAAAAAAAAGATAGCTGGGTGTTGTGGTGGGTGCCTGTAGTCCCAGCTACTCGGGAGGCTAAGGCAAGAGTATCGCCTAAGCCCAAGAGCTGGAGGTTGCTGTGAGCTGTGACAACATGGTACTCTACTGAAGGCAACAAAGTGAGACTGTCTCAAAAAAAAAAAAAAGAAAAAAATTAGAGTAACTTAAAAGTCCCATCAACTCACCGTCCAATAGTAAGTTGTGCAACAACAACCTCAAGCTTTACAAGGTTGTATTTGATATACCTACCATACTACACAGCTATTCTTACTTAATAGATCAACCAGTTCTGCATGTTTACAAATATATTTTAAATGTCTACACACATATCCTCTTGTGGATGCTGCACATTTCTAAACTCTGCTAATGAACACTACAATGATCATCTCTATGTGTAATTTTGTTTCTACTGATTTTCTTAGGATAAATGTCCAGAATTACATAGCAACATCTTTCTGACTTCTCTTATTCTTATACCTCCAAAAGCATTGCATCAATTCATAGTCCTATCAGCAATGAAAGTCCACTTCACAAAATTAGGAGTTTTCTTTTTTTAACTGTGGCTACTGAAGGAAGATTTAATGTAATTAACATATAGCTAATACATACACATACAATATGTCAACTGATAGTAAATAAATATTACAGTTTAAAATTCAGTGCTGGCAGTGCCCGGAGCTCAGTGGATAGGGTGCTAGCAGCATACACCAAGGCTGGTGGGTTTAAGCCTGGCCTGGGTCTGCTAAACAGCAATGACAACTGCAACCAAAAATTAGTGAGGCATTGTGGTGGGCGCCTGTACTCCCAGATACTCGGAAGGCTGAGGCAAGAGACTGGCTTATGCAAGAGTTTGACACCATGGCACTCTACCGAGAGTAACATGATGAGACTCTGTCGCAAAAAAATAAAAAATAAAAAATAAATTCACAGTGCTGGGAAGTGGCTGTAGTTCAGTGGGTAGGGCACCGGCCACATACACCCAGGCTGGAGGGTTTGAACCCAGTCCAGGCTAGCTAAAACGATGACAACTCCAAGAACAATAACAACAACAACGACAACAAAAATAACCAGGGGTTGTGGCCGGTGCCTGTAGTCCCAGCTACTTGGGAGGCTGAGGCAAGAGAATACCTTAAGCCTGAGTTTGAGGTTGCTGTGACTGTGACACCACAGCACTCTACCCAGAGTGGCAGCTTAAGACTCTGTCTCAAAAAAAAAAAAAAAAAAACTAAACATGTGGCTGGGTGCCTGTAGCTCAGTGATTAGGGTGCCAGCCATGTGCACCGGGACAGGTGGGTTCAAACCATCCCCAGGCCTGCTAAACAAACAAACAAAAAAAAAACCCGGGCATTGTTGCTGGCTCCTGTAGTCCCAGCTACTTGGGAAGCTGAGGCAAGAGAATCGCTTGAGCCCAAGAGTTTGAGGTTGCTGTGAATTATGATGCCATGGCACTCTATCTAGGGTGACAAAATAAGACTCTGTCTCAATTTAAAAAAAAAAAAAAAAACTAAACTAAACATGCAACTACCACACAACTCTGCAATTGCACTCCTGGACATTTATCCCAGAGAAATTAAAACTTATGTTCACACAAAAACCTATACATGAATTTTATAGTTTTATTCACAATAGCCAAAAGTGTAAACAAAACCACCCACATGTCCTTCAATTAATGGTTAACTGTAGAATAGAACTCAGCAGTAAAGAAAGCAACAAACTAGTGACACATGTAACAACCTACATGACTCTCCAGGTGTTTATGCTGAAGGAAAAAAGCCAACCCCAAGGTTACATTTTGCATGATTCCTGGTTTTCCTTTCTTCCTTAAAAGAGTCTTGCTCTGTTACCCAGGCTAGAATGCAGTGCATGGTAACTCAAGCACTCCTACCTGAGCTCAGGAGTTCAAGGCCAGCCTGAGCAAGAGTGAAAGAGACCCTGCCTCTAAAAATAGGTGGGCCTTGTGGCCAGGGTGCCCATAGTCCGGGCTACTGGGGAGTTTGAGGTTGCTGTGAGCTATAACACCACAGCACTCTACTGAGGGCAACAAAGTGAGAAAAAAGAAAGTTGATAAATAGAATCTGTTGACAGCTTTATAAACAGCTACATTTGCCTGGAAAAATCTGTTGACAACATAACTTCAAATTCCCCCCAGTAGGATAAATTTCTTTCCTCTGGAAATTTCCATGGAATTTCATCTGTTCCTATCTCAAGTCAACATTTTCTACAATGCTCTCCCAAAACACATACTTTATCTTATTTCCCCATATTGTAAGCCTGTGGAAGACAAAATTCTTATGCTTTATCTCTTCAGCTCAGAGCAAGCATGTAATACTCCAAATATGCCTGGTCAATATTCGCTTGATTCTGTTTATGTCAATTTACTAATCAAGATGAGCAGTTCACACTAAGACCCGAGAGCCTCACAACACACTTATAATCTTATAGCTTACATTGCTATATGTTATTTTCTTTCTATTTTATAGATGAGAAACTGAGGATAAGTGATTTGCCTTCGGCCGCTCTGTTAGCAAGCTGGTAGAGGGAGATTTAGGTTTCATGGCTTTTGAAGATTTCACAGCTTTTGAAGATTTACGCGTTGTTCCCTAATTCCGGTTCCCTCTTTCCAGAGCCGACGTCGGGCCCTCCTCCCCGGGGGCTGCGTAACTCCACCAGGAACCCCACCCCTTGGCCGCCCACAAGCAAAAATGGGGCGCGACAGGAACCTGAGGCGCTGGGCCGAGGGTCTGCGCAAAGACTCGGCAGGGGCAGCGAATGAAGGCATCCAAGGCCCGGCCTCGAGGGCCAGGGTGGGGCAGGGGCCCACCTGCTCAAAGCCGGCTCCTCGTCGCTAGGCTCTTCAACAGTGTAGGGGTCGTAGTCGTCCGGGACCCGGTTCATGGTGACCTGCCGAGGCCTACACCGTTCTCGGGAGAGCAGCAGCGTCTATTTACTCAGTAGGACGCGTCCCTGAAGCGTCTCTGACGCCACTTCCGCCTGCCCCTCCGAATCCTCCCTGTGCGCCGGCGCAGACCGGCCTCGCGCTGAAGCGGGCGGAAGAGGTGGGTCCTGGTGCCACCCCTGCCCTCCGCAGTTTCTGCTTGCGGGAAAAGCGCAGCTATCTTTATTACCAAAAATAATAATAATCGGCCCTCTTGTAAGTGGTAGTCTCTGAAATGAACTCTCTACATGCAGCATGTCACGTCACCGAGGAAGCAGAAATCTCGATGCTGAGGGACACGTAGCCTAAAATCTAATAGGTCCTCGACCGCAGTGCCCGAAGTCCCTCCAGGTCCGCCTGCCTTTCTCTGCGCGGCTCTCTGCCTCGTCTTCACACTGTTCACTCCACAATCTGACTGCGGCCTCGACTGCCGAAAGGTTGCCTTTTCTCTGCCTCTGCCCATTCCCAACTTTTGCTCAGCCCTCATCCGACACCACTGGATATTGGAAGAGACGAGATAGATGACAGCCTCTTGGTCAGGAGGCCATTTCCTCCCTGCTTTTCTGTACCAGCCTATTTTCAGGTTCCTCCTCAGGTCTCCCACCTCTTCCTCCAGACCCCATCCAGACCACTCCCCGTCTGTATCTAGTACCTGCCCTCTCCTGCAATACTGTTTGATTTCTGGTTGTCTGCTAAATATCTCCACCTGATGCACCACTGACAACTCAAACTGAGTGTGGCCCAAACCCAACTCAGCATCTTCCATCCCATTCGTATACATCAGCCTTTAGCTACTTTGACTCATGTTATCTCCACCATCCTTACAAGGGCTAAAGAGTAAAAGTTCCCTAATCCTGGCTCCTTTCTCTGTCTCTCCATGAGTTCTCAATTCCCAAGCCTGGTAGATCTCTTAGCAATGTCTCTGACAACCACATCCCATCTCCTCAGTTTTGACTATTGATATAAGCCCCTAATTGACAGTTTTGTTTTGCTCTTTTTTCCTCTCCGATCATGCTACTCTACACTTACAGAGTTAGCCTCTTCCAGAAAATCTCAGGTCTGAATAATTTCCCTTATAAACGAGTCCTAATATTTCCCTTTTACCTGCTGAAATCTGTTCACCTTAGCCTGTGGTATTCTTGGCCCTCCATAATATAGTTCAATCTATCACGCCAAACTGATTTCCCACTACACACCCTACACATACCCAACACAATTTGCTGATTACAGAATATGTGCTATGCCTAGGCCTTAGTGTATGCTATTTCATGGAGCACCCCCTCTTTATCATTTCCAATGTCTAAAATCCATCTGCAACCTATAGTGACTGGACAGAATGACCCTTAGAACATCATTCAGCCCTAAGATGCTATAGATACAGAAACTCACACTGCTGGGGGTGTGCCTGTGGCTCAAAGGAGTAGGGCGTGGCCCCATATGCCGGAGGTGGTGGGTTCAAACCCAGCCCTGGCCAAAAACTGCAAAAAAAAAAAAAAGAAACGAAACTCACACTGCATTTTCTGTAATGCTTTTTTTTTTAAGTTCAAAAAAAGCAACTTTATTATGTAATAGACTAAAACTACTGTATACTAACTCAAACAACTAGGTTGTACAATACTTAGAGAATTCCATTTCTGATAGTCTCTTAAGTTATCAACTTGAAAAATGAGGATCTGGGGCGGCGCCTGTGGCTCAGTTGGTAAGGCGCCGGCCCCATATACCAAGGGTGGCGGGTTCAAACCCGGCCCTGGCTGAACTGCAACCAAAAAATAGCTGGGCGTTGTGGCGGGCGCCTGTAGTCCCAGATACTTGGGAGGCTGAGGCAAGAGAATCGCTTAAGCCCAGGAGTTGGAGGTTGCTGTGAGCTGTGTGATGCCATGGCACTCTACCGAGGGCCATAAAGTGAGACTCTGTCTCTACAAAAAAAAAAAAAAGAAAGAAAAATGAGGATCTATAAATGTAGAAAAGGAGAGCTTTAGGGGCGGCGTCTGTGGCTCAGTGAGTAGGGCACCAGCCCTATATGCCGAGGGTGGCAGGCTCAAACCCAGCCCTGGCCAAACTGCAACCAAAAAATAGCTGGGCATTGTGGCGGGTGCCTGTAGTCCCAGCTGCTCCAGAGGCTGAGGCAAGAGAATTGCGTAAACCCTAGAGTTAGAGGTTGCTGTGAGCCATGTGACGTCATGGCACTCTACCTGAGGGCGGTACAGTGAGACTCTGTCTCTACAAAAAAATAAGGAGAGCTTTATTCCTGCATATTACATATAATCCATACTCAGGGATGGATTTGTTGAAATGTATTAAAACTGAAATGTATTACAACTAGGTCCCAGAAGGTTAATCAGGGGCATGAAGACACTCAAATGCATAGCAGTCCATAGTTGGTCTCTCAGGAGGAATATTGCTATATCAGTCTGTTGCCCAATTAAAGCTGTAGTGAGGGAGTTGATGACTTGCAATTGTCTCACTGCTGCTTATGTCAAAAACCAGTACTTGTTTAGCATTTATATGCACCTTGTTCTTTCCTCAGACCTCTAATTTCAGAGTAGGGTTGAAGAGGGCTAAGCTTCCCCCTCACATCTATTCTTGGGCTCCAGACAAGATGCTAGACCTCTCAATTCCAAAGGCTTCCCAATGGTATTCAGAGAGAAGATGCTCCTGTGTTCACCCTGGTAGGCAGTTGAATTCCTCAGAAAAAGTTATGAAATGCTGGAACATCACTTCCATATTGGCTTTGCAGAGGGACGTATTTCGTCCCACCCTACCAGCAGTAAGGTCCTTTGAGCTGAGCATCCGGAGTAAGAAAAAAATCTGTAATGCTTTTTAAGATTCTCCTTCTAGGGGGCGGCGCCTGTGGCTCAGTCGGTAAGGCGCCGGCCCCATATACCGAGGGTGGCGTGTTCAAACCCAGTCCCGGCCAAACTGCAACCAAAAAATAGCCGGGCGTTGTGGCGGGCGCCTGTAGTCCCAGATACTTGGGAGGCTGAGGCAAGAGAATCGCTTAAGCCCAGGAGTTGGAGGTTGCTGTGAGCTGTGCGAGGCCACGGCACTCTACCGAGGGCCATAAAGTGAGACTCTGTCTCTACAAAAAAAAAAAAAAAAAAGATTCTCCTTCTATATGAGACTCTGATCTGCTTTGACTCCTATAACATAGTGTACCACTCACTTGACATGTATTTCTCTGGGTTTTTTTTTTTTTTTTTGAGATAGAGTTTCACTATGTCACCCCTTGGTAGAGTGCCGTGGCGTCACACATCACAGCAACCTCCAACTCTTGGGCTTAAGCAATTCTCTTGCCTCAGCCTCCCAAGTAGCTGGGACTACAGGCACCCACGACAATGCCTGGCTATTTTTTGGTTGCAATTGTCATTGTTTAGCTGTCCAAGGCTGTGTTCAAATCCGCCAGCCTTGGTTCATGTGGTTGGCGCTGTAACCAGTGTGCTATGGGTGCCAAGCCTATTTCTCTGGGTTTTAAGTACTGTTCCACCCAACCTTCTTGAGAAGTAAATATTCTCCCCTCCACCCCCTGCTTTTTTTTTTGTCACCCTCAGTAGAGTGCTGTGGCAGTCACAGCTGACAGAAACCTCAAACTCTTGGGCTCAAGAGATTTTCTAGCCTCAGCATCCCGAGTAGCAGGGACTACAGGTGCCTGCCACAATGCCTATTTTTTTTTTTTTTAGAGACAAGGTCTCCCTCTGACTCAGGCTGGTCTAGAACCTATGACCTCAGGCAATCCACCTAACTTGGACTTCCAGAGCATTAGGATTACAGGTGTGAGCTACCTCTCTCAGCCTTTAAATACTATCCCTTAAGTCACAGTGAAGCAAAAGAGGTGACTATATGGAACCTTTCTTTCCTTTTCTAGGAATCATAGCCCTCCTTGGTTATGTGACCTTATGTTTACGTTCATTCTGCTCCACAAAAGTTGGTCCAATTACATTCATACTCTTGTGTATTTATTTTTGAGACAGTCTCATTTTGTCACCCTGGGTAGAGTGCCATGGCGTCACAGCTCACAGCAACATCAAACTCTTGGGCTTAAGAGATTCTCTTGCCTCAGCCTCCCAAGTAGCTGGGAGTACAGGTGCCCACCACAATGCCCAGCTATTTTTAGAAATGATGTCTCACTCTGACTCAGGGTGGTGTCAAAACCGTGAGCTCAGGCAATCCACCCGCCTCGGCCCTTCCAGAGTGCTAGGATTACAGAAGTGAGCCACTCGGGCCTACTCTCATGAATTTAAAATTAAGAGTTAATGATTCTGTTGGGCACAGTGGCACAGGCATGTACCCAGCTACTCAGTAACCTGAGATGGGAGGATCACTTAAGCCCTATGCCAACCAGTATCCACACTACGTTTGGCATCAATATGGTGACCTCCCTAGAGCCTGGGAACCACCAAGTTTCCTGAGGAGGGAGAAACCACACTAAGTCAGACAGAGGTCAGAACTCCCATTTTGCCAGGCAAGATGGCTCACACTTAATCCTAGCACTCTGGAAGGCTGAGGCTGACTAATTTCTTGAGGTTAGGAGTTTGAGACCAGCCTGAGAAGATATCTATCTCTACTTTAAAAAAAAAAAAAAAAAAAAGGAAAAAAAATTACCTGGGTGTTGGGGTGTGCTTCTATAGTCCCACCTACTCAGAAGGCTGAACTCTGGAGTTTGAAGTTGTTGTGAGGTAGGCTGATACCATAGCACTCTAGCTTGGGCAAGAGAGTATGAGTCTGTCTCAAAAAAAATTAAAACAAGGTTCGACACCTGTAGCACATTGGTTATGGCACCAGCCACATACACTGAAGCTGGCAAGTTTGTGACCGGCCCACGCCTGCTAAACAACAATGACAACTGCAACCAAAAAATAGCCAGGCGTTGTAGTGGGTGCCTGTAATCCCAGCTACTTGGGAGTCTGAGGCAAGAGAATCACTTAAGCCCGAGAGTTTGAGGTTGCTCTGAGCTATGATGCCACAGCACTCTACCCAGGGCAACATAGTGAGACTCTGTCTCAAAAAAATAAATAAATAAATAAAACAAGAGGCTTGGCAAGGTGACTTATACCTCAAATCCTAGCACTTGTGGGAGACTGAGGCAGGTGGATTTCCTGAGCAATCAAGATCATCAGCAAGAACAAGTCTCTGTCTCTACTAAAAACAGAAAAGAGGGCGGTGCCTGTGGCTCAGTGAGTAGGGCGCCGGTCCCATATGCCGGAGGTGGCAGGTTCAAAGCCAGCCCTGGCCAAAAACCACAAAAAAAAAAAAAACGGGTGGCGCCTGTGGCTCAAGGAGTAGGGCGCCGGTCCCATATGCCGGAGGTGGCGGGTTCAAACCCAGCCCCGGCCAAAAACCAAAAAAAAAAAAAAAAAAACAGAAAAGAATTACTACCCAGGAGTCATGGCAGGAGCCTGTAATCCCGGCTACTAGGGAGGATGAGGCAAGAGGAACCCTTGCATCCAAAAGACTAAGATTGCTGTGAGCTATGATGATGTCTACCCAGGGTGACAGAGTAAGACCCTGTCTAAATAAAGAAAAGAAAAAAGAAACAGTTAAAAATCCTTGTGTGTGTGTGTGTGTGTGTGTGTGTGTCAGAGAGAGAGAGAGAGAGAGAGAGGCGGTATCTAACTCTGTTGTCCTAGGTTACAGTGCCCTGGCATCAGCCTAGTTCACAGCAACCTCAAATTCTTGGACTGTAGAGACCCTCTTACCTCAGGCTACAAAGTAGTTGGGACTATAGGCACTCACCACAATGCCTGACTAGTTGCTTTTTTTTTCCCATTTTTACTAGAGATGGGGTCTTCCTTTGGCTCATGCTGCTCTTGAACTCCTGAGCTGAAGGGATCCTCACACTTCAGCCTCCCAGAGTGCTAGGATGATAGTGTCTCCAGAACAGTTGAAAACCATGTATTCCACAGCTCACTGCCAGTCCCTGATAAAACTGGCCAGCCCAGGGTTCACTGCTGTTCAGACATTTCTTTTTTCTTTTCTTTTTTTTTTTTTTTTGAGACAGAGCCTCACTTTATCGCCCTTGGTAGAGTGCTGTGGGATCATAGCTCACAGCAACCTCCAACTCCTGGACTTAGGCGATTCTCTTGCCTCAGCCTCCCAAGTAGCTGTGACTACAGGCGCCCGCCACAACGCAAGGCTATTTATTTTTTGTTGCAGTTTGGTGGGGGCCGGGATCGAACTCTCCACCCTGGGTATACGGGGCCGACACCCTACCCACTGAGCCACAGGCGCCGCCCGAGACATCTCATTTCACACTTTTTTTTTCCTTTTTCTGAGACAGGGTCTGGCTTCCTTCCTGGGGGCTAGAGTGCAGTGGCATCATCATAGGTTGCAACCTCAACCTCCTGTGTTCAAGCGATCCTCCCATCTCGGGCTCCCAAAGTGCTAGGATTACCGCCACCGCACCCCGACCCCAACCCATTTCACTCTTAATTGACCATCTGTTGGGTCGGAATAGGAAGACACCGAGTTGGGGGGGGGGGGGGGAAGCTGTAGTTTAGTAGTTGCTCCGCCAGTTTAGAACTGCATTCCAAAATGGTCCTCCTTCGGGCCCCCCAGAAGCTGACCGAGTTTCCCGCGTGGGAGGGCTGGGGCTTCCCTCTCGGTGGAGCCATGTTTCACGGAGGATGGAAGCACCCATGCTTCAGAAGGAAGGGGAGCGCCCCGGCAGTGGGTATAGGTGGGGAATGAGGGTTGTTGCAGTCAGGGGGAGGTTGGCGGGAGTTGAAATTGCAAGAAAGTGGGTCTCTTTGCAGGCCAGTACGGCTCAAAGGCTGGCTGCGATGTCTGTACCTGATTCGGAAAGGTTCGGGAGATACTCTCGCTGCCTCCTCGTGAGACGACAGAAGTTGAGCCTGGACTGACCTCTCGGAACTGGTCACGTTGCAGAAAATAGAATGAGTAAGACCTAGAGCCGGGCATGACTATTTGCTTTAAGGGGGGGAGGGGCGTGGAAGAAGGAGCGATTCAGGGATTTAAAGCAAGGGAGTGAAATCCTACTTGAATCTTAACCTTGTTTCTGAGTAGCGATAACAAATGTCCACCTCCACCCACACCCATCCCCTTTTTCTATGGAACTGGCACGCGGTGGAACTCTCTATACGTGAGATAGGATTAGACCTTGGCTGGCGGTGACCGAGCAATGAGCAGCTTAGACAGGCAGGGCTTTGTTTTTCTCCGGTACCCAGAACGTCAGGGGGAGCGTTTGGGGGCTGGGGTTTGGGGCTGCCGGGGCTGCTCCTCTCCCTCCTCTGCCCTGCCCTGCCCTGCCGGTTGTAAGGTATACGCTCTCCCCTTCGGGACTGTTGGCTAAGGGTACGGAGCCGGCTGCTACTGCCCCGGGGCCTCCCTCAGTCTGACTTCTGTCTGAGACAGGGTCGTTCCTGGAATAGGGGGGTACGGAGGAAAGACTTGAAAGAGGCTTGACCTTTTTGTTCCCCCTGGAGATGCCCTCCTTGGGGACCTGTGTGTAATCGGGGTCAGAAGTGTGTCCTGTGGGGTCCGGAAATTGAGCCGGGTGTGTTGAAGCTCTGGGCAAAAGCAAGGGTCTGCGAGATGAGTCTGGACCGGAGGGAGAGTCGAGCGTCACCTGTGACCGACCATAATTTAAGAAAAGGTAAAAAGGAAGTTTTTACATCAGAAGTAAATAGGCTGAGCTGACTAGAGGCAGCCTGAGGAGAGCAGCCAAAGAAGTATTCGACAAAGATAAACTGAGGGACAGGGATCACGGTGACTGGCTACCGGATCCGATGCCACCACCCGTACGTGCGTCCCCGACAGAGGTGAGATCCCTTGGATCCAAGGGACTTAGGACTGTAAAACATTATGACTGCAAGAAAGTTCCACGTCAGAACGGTAGCCCCAAACATCACTGACAGTCTCTCGCTTCCTCCTAGGGACATGTTGGGAGGCGGCCAGGAGATTCTCTCCTTCCAGCATTAGTGAAAGACCTTTCTTAGATGGTTGGAGTCTTGCCTCCCCGTTGCAGCAGGTGAGTCTACACACTCCTGGGGCCTGGCAGGGGAGGTGGTCTCCCCTGGAAGGAGACTGAACCAACCCGCACAGACCCTTCTGTGCTTTAGCGCCTCGTACCTTGCCGGTGCCAGGATCAACCACCCACCCTGTTTTACTCCTGGAATGTTTAAACCACCTTTACTGGTTAGACTAAGAATCCCAGGATGGCGCCCATAGCTCAGTGGTTAGAGCGCCTGGCCACCTATGCACCCAGGCTGGCGGGTCAGCTTAACACGGCCGGCTGTTGCGGCCGGCCGGCACCTGTAGTTCCTCCCAGCTACTGGGGAAGCTGAGGCAAAAAAATCGCTTAAGCTCCCACAGTTGGAGATTGCCGCGAGCCGAGCCCATGGCACTCTACCAGGAGCACCGCACTGAAACTCCACCTCAAAAGGGCAAAAAGAAAAAAAAAACATAATAACAATAATCCCTAGGCCCGGCCCGCGAAGCACTCTCCCCGTATCCCCGGACCCTTTCTCTAGACCTACACTTTACTCTCTCTTTCGATGCCCTCGCCATCCTGACCCATCCTCAAACTTCCAACGAAGCGAACTACACGTTAACCATTCACTACCGACAAGCGTCACAAGATCATTTACTCCAATCTTCCGTTAACACGTTACCAGGGGAGAGCGCGAACGCAGTCCCCCACTACCACAAATTATGCAGTCGAGTTTCCCACATTTGGGGAAATCGCAGGGGTCAGCACATCCGGAGTGCAATGGATAAGCCTCGCCCTGGGAAAACCACCTTCGTGATCATGGTATCTCCCCTGCCAGGTAAGTATGAGTAGCAGCTCCCGCCTCCGCACGCACCCTCGCGCCCGCCCCGCCTTCAACACACGGTCGCTCGCCCCGCGCCGCCCTCACACCCTCACTCCCGCGGGACCCCTCGCTCCAGCCGTGCCGCTCAGGAAAACGGCCCCGGCACCGCTCCGATTTCGCCCACGCGGGGCGCCCAGGCCCAGGCTGTGTGGGACCGGCAGGCTCTGCGCGCTCCGCTCATCTACATACGCCACGCCCCGGCGCGGAGGGGAAGCATCCCGCGCTCGGATCTGTCCCCCGCCCTGACGCCGGACTCTCTCTCCCGGGAGTCTCGGGCCTGGGTGGGCGCGCGGCCCACCGGACTGGGACCCGCGAAGACGAGAGCCCCGCGGCCCCCCAACCCCTCCGCCCAGCCCTTGAGGGACGCCACCGCGGGGCCGCGTCAGGACTCGGGTTTGGTCTCACTTTCCTTTCAGCCAAAAGCGACCAGAGACATTTTCGGCCCCTTCTGTCCTCGCCAGCTGGAGCTATCTTCAAGTGACGGAAAACTCAGGAAAGGCCTTTTTGCCGGTTGACGTTGAGTCGTGTCTTCCGGAGTAAAAGCGGCGCAGACCGCTCCAGAATAGGTAGCAGCCCAACCTCCTAACGCTGGAAGAACAACTCGGGCGTCTAAGTTTGAAGGAAGAAAGCCAGGACCAGGCGCGCCCACGCCCCAGTCCCCATCAGCCCCAACGGCGGGGCGTCCCTCCCCGGTAGCCTTTCGGCCCCGGCTCCCTGGCCGGGCGGCCTCACCGAGTGCCGCCCGGTCCTTTCTGGCGTGGACTGGAGAAGGTGCCGGCGTTGTGATGGAGCCAGGCAGCCCTGCGCCGGCGCCTCGGGTGGACCCCGCGTGGCTCCTGGCTCCGCGTGAAATCTTCCGAGTGCCTCCGTCGCTCCGGCCGCCCTTTACGGTAGCGCGTGGCCTGCGCCGGACGCGGTGCTGGCACCCGGGAGCCAAAAGGCCTGTTTGGAGGAGGAGCGCAGGTGGGAGAAATATCGACGCCAGGCACAGCGAGTAAATTAGAGTGGTGGGTGCTGGGGGGAGAACACGGAAGAGGCTGCCCACGGTGAGAAGGCACCAGGTGAGCGGGAGCCTTGAAGAAGGTGAGGGAGTTAGCCGCGAGGATCAGGTGCGGCCGGGGGTGGGGGTGGGTGCTACTGTTTCCGGAGCCCCACTAAAGAGAGGTGTGAAATCTAAGAGAGGTAAGATCGTAAATCTGGGTGAATCAGGTTTTGAGCAGAGGAGTGGCTTGGTCTGATCCAAAAACCTAAAATGAAATAAAATCACTCTGGCTGTCAGGGTGACAAGGGGGCGGGGGGAGTAGGGAGACCACTTAAGAAGACTTGCACAATCCAGGCAAGATAATATTAGTGTAGGAGAGAAAACATAGCTTATCTTCTTTTCCTTGTTAGGTTTTTAGTCGAGACGCTCTGATGAAAACAAAAGTCAAATCAACAAAAGAAAAACAAGCAGAAGTTTATTAATTCGTGCTCTGCTCTACCCGCCACGCAGGAGAGGCCTCGAGGTTCGAACGTATCTGTCTGTTGAGGCAGTGGCTTATGGGCCTTGCTTAAGTAGTATGTTAACAAAGAGCCATAAATCCTATTTAGTGACCAGAGGAGAGAGCAAGTCCAGTCTTTGGTAAGACAGGCGAGTGCCTCTGGTGCCCACTGGGCCGTATCTAAGCCGTCTCCAGTCAAGAAGGGTTTATGTCCTGCCGTCAGGGCCGGGAAAGGCCGAGACAGAGTGTCGCCTTACGTTTCCGGTGTCTTTTAACACTCCTCAATCTTTTGGGGAGGGATATTTTGGTTTCCTTCATTGGCTTAACCCAGACTGAAGCCATGGATAAACAGAAGGGGCAGGAGAGGAGCGTGAGGCAAATAAGGTGCTGACTGCTTACCCTTGACTTGCCTTTTCCTGCTGTTTGTATTACGATCAACAGTGTCCTCAAATGAGAAGGGGCTGACGGCTGGCTTGGAGATAGATGGTGTGTGGACTGGAGGTCCCTCCCCCGTGGGCTGGGGGACTATATTTGTATTACAGCTCTCACCCAGGAGCTCAAGCAAGTGGTATTGAGAGAAATTACTGGTGGAGCTGAACAGGGAATGTGTTTCCAACCCGTGATTTGTCTGATAGGTAGGATCTTGTGCGGGCTCAAAACCAGAACCTGGGAGCCTTAATCCAACAAATGTACTAAAGGCCTCTTATCGTAGCCAGGCATTATTCTAGCCATCTGTGGTTGGAGCAGTCCACAAAATAGACAACGAACCCCTGACCTCATGGAGTTTACAGTCTAGCGGGTGAGGTTAGGTACAACATTTTGTAAGACTGGCCTGGCGGGGTGGCTCCCGCCCGTAATCCCAGCACTCTGGGAAGCCCAGGGGGGTGGACTGCTTGAGCTCAGGAGTTCGAGACCAACCTGAGCAAGAGCGAGACTCGGATCTCGACTAAGAACAAAAACTAGCCGGGTGTCCATGACGGGCACCTGTAGTCCCAGCCACTCCAGCGGAGGCTGAGGCAGGAGGATCGCTTGAGCCCAGGAGTTTGAGGATGCTGTCAGCTAAGCTGACACCACTGCACTCTACCCAGGGCGACTAAGTGAGACTCTGTCTCAAAAAAGAAGAAGAAAGAAGAAAAAGAACCACACCTAAGCAGCAGAGAGATGAGCACTGATCGAGGGGGAAAAACAGAGAGAGACAGACAGGAAGGATGGGCGCCCACTGTGGAAGTGGAGATGAGAGACAAGACATCAGGCAGGGGCCTTTTCCTTCCTCGCGACAAAGGAGGCCGTTCGCCGTCTAGGGTGAAGGTATCTTGCTCTGTAACCCAGTATCTTGCTCTTGCTCTGAAAACCTGTCTTTGGTTTCCGCAATAAACTTTGTTTCACGCCTGCCTTGCTTTGTTGAGACTGGTCTTTTCTGGGCTATAGAGCACACCAAGAACGCAGACAACTGCCTGAACCCCCAACACTCCCTTCTCCCCTGGTTCATGGGTTCAGAACCTGGAAGCAGGCCAATACCTGCCCTCAAGTCCAGGGGAGCTGAAAGAGCTGAAGAACGAAACGAAGAGTCTGCACCAAGATCTTCCTGCAAGAACGCGGCGGGCCTCTCAGCAGCTGCTGTGGGAAAAGGAGTCCCTGTCAAGGGAAGCTTCTGCGGCAGACTCAGGCCATGGAGCAACCCCAACCGGAGAAAGCTCGGGGCGTAGTGGCCCCGAGTTGCGGAAGACGCAGAAACTCCCAGAAACCTTCCGGACAGCAGAAACGACGCCTTCGGGTCGGGCGGAGACAGTTGCCGCCTGAGAAGCAGGAGAAAGAGAAGCAGGATTAAATTAGCGTCATCGTTTGTTTGGAGAGCGTGCTACCCAGACTTACAGAAGAACCGCGACTAAGGGCGGAACCTGTGGCTCAAAGAAGTAGGGCGCCGGCCCCACCTACCGGAGGTGGCGGGTTCAAACCCGACCCCGGCAAAAAAACTGCAAAAAAAAAAAAAAAAAACAACAGCAATTGGAAAAGCGCTGGGTGGACACCCACTTGTTGACTTGACGGAGCTAGCAGTAACCGCGCGCGTGGTCAGTCCTTGTGATCCGCGAAAAACCAACGCCAAACAAAAGCTCGACACGCAGCTTGAAACTCGCAGCGAGATTGCCAACGAGAAACAAAAACCCGCACAGAACTCTGATATTTCAAAACCACCATTATCAGGGGAAAGCGCGAACGCAGTCCCCCACTACCACAAATTATGCAGTCGAGTTTCCCACATTTGGGGAAATCGCAGGGGTCAGCACATCCGGAGTGCAATGGATAAGCCTCGCCCTGGGAAAACCACCTTCGTGATCATGGTATCTCCCCTGCCAGGTAAGTATGAGTTGCAGCTCCCGCCTCCGCACACACCCTCGCGCCCGCCCCGCCTTC
Organism: Nycticebus coucang; assembly: GCF_027406575.1. Classification (NCBI taxonomy): domain Eukaryota; kingdom Metazoa; phylum Chordata; class Mammalia; order Primates; family Lorisidae; genus Nycticebus; species Nycticebus coucang. The sequence continues at coordinate 20,264,482 of NC_069785.1, read as the reverse complement.
AACACACGGTCGCTCGCCCCGCGCCGCCCTCACACCCTCACTCCCGCGGGACCCCTCGCTCCAGCCGTGCCGCTCAGGAAAACGGCCCCGGCACCGCTCCGATTTCGCCCACGCGGGGCGCCCAGGCCCAGGCTGTGTGGGACCGGCAGGCTCTGCGCGCTCCGCTCATCTACATACGCCACGCCCCGCTGCGGAGGGGAAGCATCCCGCGCTCGGATCTGTCCCCCGCCCTGACGCCGGACTCGCTCTCCCGGGAGTCTCGGGCCTGGGTGGGCGCGCGGCCCACCGGACTGGGACCCGCGAAGACGAGAGCCCCGCGGCCCCCCAACCCCTCCGCCCAGCCCTTGAGGGACGCCACCGCGGGGCCGCGTCAGGACTCGGGTTTGGTCTCACCTTCAGGAATAATGACACGCAAGAGTATCGATCAGACGCAAAATATTTAGTATCAAGACTTTCGTCACCGATCTGATCTGAAATTGTTTTAATACCCATTCGTGATAGTCGCTTAACCTCTAACAGAAAAAGGAAAACTGGAACAGAGTATCAAGGCAAGGCGTCCGTTCACTGTGTTGTGTGGGGCGGGGAGGGGGTGTACACTAAAGGGCCTCTGAAAATCAAGCGACTGGCAATGCCACATTTCCACCGTAGGGGACTAGGTTGCCTGTTACAGACCGGCTGGACTTGCCTACAGAGGTTTTGTTCTCGAGGTCTGTGGAGGTGAAAGGTAACCAGAGGTGGCCAGTTGTGGCTCCTCTTTTCCAGGTGTGAACGGAATGATGGACCTGTTGGGAGTTCCTGTTCGTGGGTGGTCGGTGCTAAGCGGCAAAACAAGGCAGGAGAGAAGTCTGGAGATTAGAGGCCCTAGGTCTTCGTGGGGTTCTAGCTTGTCAAACTCAAAGAGAGCAGAAAACATAGAAGCATTCTTTTAAACTGTTGGTTGTTTCAAGGAGAGTTTCCCACCTCGGTGTGCATTTGCTAAAAAAAGAAAACAAGGGATTCTCTTAAACGGCTCCCCCCCCCCCCAGTACACTGATGGAGATCAGGAAATTAACATTGACACAACATTAATATTGCAGACTTTATTCCCTTTCCACCAGTTGTTCCAGTAATGTCCTTTATAGCTAAGGAAATTTCAAAATCATGCGTTGTATTCAGTTGTCATGTCTTTAATATGAAAATGGTTCCGGGGTCCTTCTTTATATTTCATGATGTAGGCGTTTTGAAGATGACAGGCCTGTTATTTTGTAGACTGTCCCTAAATTTTTGGCAGGTCCTGTGATTCCTCAAAATCACATTCGGGAATGCATTTTCCCTCCAGGGTAACAAAGAGAGTGTATTTAAGAAGAACAAAGAGAAAAATCTACAGCCCTTCCAGAGTTGGAAGTGGATCCCTCTCGTGGAGGAGAAAAGGTGAGAGAGAGAGAGAGACCATTTGGGAATGTATTTTTGACATGAATACTACATAAATGTTATGTTTGGGTCTGGTGCGATGGCTCACACCTGTAATCCTAGCACTCTGGGAGGGCGAGGCGAGTGGATCCTCTGAGCTCAGGTGTTGGAGACCAGACTGAGCAAGAGGGAGACCCCGGTCTCTACTATAAAGGAAAACAGCTAGCCGGGTGTTGTGGCGGGCGCCGGTAGTCCCAGCTATTTGAGAGGCTGAGGTAGGAAATTCTGTCGGCCAAGACTTGGTTGATGTAGGGCGGTGCCTGTGGCTCTGTAAGGCGCCGACCCCATAAGAACTAGGGTAGCGGGTCCCTGTATTCTCATCTGCTCGGGAGGCTGAGGCAAGAGAATCGCCTAAGCCCAAGAGCTGGAGGTTGCTGCAAGCCGTGACGCCACGGTACTCTACCGAGGGCGACAGAGTGAGACTCTGTCTCTTAAAAAAAAAAAGAAAAAAAAGAAGACGGTTGACGTCAAGTTTATGGTCCTGCGTTTTACACCCTGGCGATAATGTCGAAGAGGCGGATCTGTGAATCCAGTCCAGGCCATGTCTATGTTATTATATTGAGTGCAAAGTGGGACTAACTGTACTGGAAGTCATTACTGGAAGTCCAGAAAGGAAAATTGAAGTCAGTATTGAGGTTATTGTTCTGAGTTGTAATGTTTGTTTTAATTTTTAAAATCGACATAATTGCATACGTTTATGGGGTATGTAATAATGTAAATGATTCCAACTTTAGTTAAAAATCCCACTAGTAGCACCTTTGTTTTCATGACAAAACAAATGGAAAAGCTCCAAAGTTGAGGGAGTAACTATATTTGATTTGTGACCAATTTTACAACCAAAATTTTACAATTCTCATGTGTCTTAGCCCCCTCATATTCCAAAGGAGTTTTCAGTGTTCACATCAGAATTGAAGCAGGCAGCTAAGTGGCCTTGACTTGACAGGGATGAAATAGGGTTATCTCAGCTCTGTTGGCATAGCAACGCAGTCTTAGAAAAAGTAGAGATAAGAGAGGTCTCAGCACAAATTGCTGAACAGAACTTTGTAACTTTCTGTACACTGATGCAAGTCTCAAGTTTTTCCCAGTAACAGCAGACTCTTGTTACAGGCCTAAGATAACTACAGCCCCTTACTCTACCAGATTGACCCCTGAAGAAAGACAAGCCACATGCCACTGCAGATTGTGCTCAAGAGCCACTCAGCCTGCACACAAGGCTAAAAGAATGAACCATATTAACCCTTAACTCATTATCATACTAAAATCCACACCTTGGGGAGGGATTTGTCTACCATTTTTGTTCATGGGATGCACATACACGCCTGATTCCTCACTGTGTTTTTGTGCCCTGCACTCTACCCCAAACATGCAATGGGGTTCACTCCCTTTATACATTATTCATTTTCACTTCCATAAAAACACTTTGACCATGCTACTCTGGGAGGTAGATTCGAGGTAGCCTGTGCCTCAAATCCTTTCTCCCTTGACAATTGTCCTTGTCTCAGTAATTGGCTTCAGTGCAATGAGCAGCAGTGAACCCCCACTTCATGGGTTTGTTCATAATTTAAGGCCTTTGGGGTGGCACCTGTGGCTCAGTGAGTAGGGTGCCAGCCCCATATCCAAGGGTGGTGGGTTCGAACCCGGCCCCGGCCAAACTGCAACAAAAGATGGCCGGGTGTTGTGGTGGGCGCCTGTGGTCCTAGCTACTCGGACTGGGAGGCTGAGGCAAGAGAATCATTTGAGCCCAAGAGTTTGAGGTTGCTATGAGCTATGAAGTCACAGCACTCTACCAAGGGTGACAAAGTGAGACTTTGTCTCAAAAACAAAAACAAAACCCACCACTTTTGGGGACTTCATGCCTGGGCAGGCTCCTCAGTTGTGGCCCTCTCTGTGGTCAACCCTCCTTCCTACCCCATTCACCCCAGCCCAGCCCAGGTCAATGTCAGTCTCAGGCCAGGCTCTGTACTGCCTTGTGGAGTGGTGTAGGTCTCTTCCCCCCTCTCTGTGCCTCGGTTTCCCCCTCTTGAGTTCCCTCGGGCCTAGAAGGGTGGGAGTTGTGAATAGAGGGCAGTGTCTCTTCCAGAAGGATTTCTCAGATTTGAGGAACCTCTTACTCCAAAAAAAGGGGAAAACTTTTTCATTCAACATGGTAAGGGGCAAGCTTTGGTGTGCCCCCCGCTGAGGAGCAATCCCAGAAGGGTGGGTGCTGTGTTACTTGCTTCCTGAGGTTTTGGGGTTGGCCTTTGTATGGGGGTGCTAGGATCAGTCATTCTGGTTTCGGCCTCTCTGTCATAAGTAAAGGAACCAGTAGCCCCAGGGCCAGCTCTTGTTTGTACATTGGTGTGGGTGCTTTAGGAAAGAATGTGAATGGAGAAAAAGTAGCCACATGTCCACCCTCAGATTTGGTCTCTAGAATCTGAGGAAGATTTTGAAGGCCTTAATTTTTTTTTTTTTCTTTTAGAGACAGAGTCTCACTCTGTTGCCCTCAGTTGAGTGTCATGCCATCACACTCACAGCAACCTTCAGTTCTTGGGCTGTGGCGATTCTCTTGCCTCAGCCTCCCAGGTAGCTGAGACTACAGGCGCCTGCCACAGCACCCAGCTATTTTTCTTTTTCCTTTTTTTTTTGCAGTTTTTGGCTGGGGCTGGGTTTGAACCCGCCACCTCCAACATATGGGGCCGGTGCCCTACCCCTTTTGAGCCACAGGCACTGCCCCACCCAGCTGTTTTTCCCTGAGTTCAGGTGATCTGTCCGCCTGGGCCTCCCAAGTGCTAGGATTACTGGCGTGAGCCAACACATCTGGCCCTGAAAAGTGGGTCCTGAAACTTATAAGTGCAGCTGGGGGTGGGATTGGTAAATACCCTCAGGAAACAACCCAGTTTCAGTCCTAAGGGTTCACCATAAAGCAGCCACCAGCCAGGCTATATGTCAATCCTCTGGCAGGCAATCCTCAGAATTGAGAACCTTTGTCCATTAGTGTCAGCCCTCAGGGTGCCATCATGGGGGCCGGCTCAATGTCCATTGTAATGTTGGTGCAGAGCGGTTGCTGAGTGAGATACCTCCTAGACCTGGCACTGCACTTGACCCTATGCCATCTCCCTTCATGGTCAGTTTTGTGTTCTGAATCTTGGTAAAGGGAGCTGTGCTCTGAGCAAAGAGCTACAGTCAAGGCCAGGACAGACGAGTCCTTCCTCAGGCAAGTCTGCTTCTCTAGTATAGGCAGCTAAGACAAGACGCCAGGGCGGCACCCTGAGGGCTGCCCTGAAAGGCGTGCATGTGTGATAACATGTCGAGGGCAAGGGGAAGAGTTCGCCAGACAGAGTTTAGAGCACATGCTGACCCTAAACATTGAGGGTTGGGCTCATTATGCTTTTCCAGCTCATGCTTGATCATGCGGTAGCGGCCTATCCGGATGTCTGAGATCTTCATCCCAGTCAGGGCAGCGGGGTTGGGCTAAGGGGGACCGAGCCTTCCCCAGCCTACAGAGGCGGCGCCCCCTGCTGAGCCCAAGCGCCAGGTGAGAAGAGGATGTTCGCAGGAACACATCCAGGATCCCAAGATTCAAGACCTGGACCCTTCTGTCTTGGCCGACAGAATTTCCACCATAGACAGAACAGTGGAAATTAGAAGCAAGCCCACTAGCGATTATCTTAGTTCTCTCACTTGGCTGGGCAGGAGTCTGACGAAGAGAAAAGGTCGAGTGTAAGACCGCGCTAAAAGTCAGGGGCTTTGTCGGTGTAACGTTCCATGAAATTCACCCGCTTCTCCGAAGAGAGAGCCAGAAAAATGTGAAAGGAGGGGAAAAAACGCCGGGAGCCCGAACACGGAAACAAGTAAAAGACCCCGTAGAACCCTAACCAGTTGCCAGCGGCATGGGAGATACCTAACAGATGTACTTCCCGTGGCATCCTAAAGGTGTCTTTCCTAGGGCGAGGGTTATCCATTGTACTCCCGAGGTGCTGAGCCCTGCGGAAAGTCGGTTGATTTCGTTCGCGTTCTCCCATCCCATTTTTGGATCCCACCCTTCTGGGATTGCTCCTCAGCGGGGGGCACACCAAAGCTTGCCCTTTACCATTACATACCCCATAAACGTATGCAATTATGTCGATTTTAAAAATTAAAACAAACATTACAACTCAGAACAATAACCTCAATACTGACTTCAATTTTCCTTTCTGGACTTCCAGTAATGACTTCCAGTACAGTTAGTCCCACTTTGCACTCAATATAATAACATAGACATGGCCTGGACTGGATTCACAGATCCGCCTCTTCGACATTATCGCCAGGGTGTAAAACGCAGGACCATAAACTTGACGTCAACCGTCTTCTTTTTTTTCTTTTTTTTTTTAAGAGACAGAGTCTCACTCTGTCGCCCTCGGTAGAGTACCGTGGCGTCACGGCTTGCAGCAACCTCCAGCTCTTGGGCTTAGGCGATTCTCTTGCCTCAGCCTCCCGAGCAGATGAGAATACAGGGACCCGCTACCCTAGTTCTTATGGGGTCGGCGCCTTACAGAGCCACAGGCACCGCCCTACATCAACCAAGTCTTGGCCGACAGAATTTCCTACCTCAGCCTCTCAAATAGCTGGGACTACCGGCGCCCGCCACAACACCCGGCTAGCTGTTTTCCTTTATAGTAGAGACCGGGGTCTCCCTCTTGCTCAGTCTGGTCTCCAACACCTGAGCTCAGAGGATCCACTCGCCTCGCCCTCCCAGAGTGCTAGGATTACAGGTGTGAGCCATCGCACCAGACCCAAACATAACATTTATGTAGTATTCATGTCAAAAATACATTCCCAAATGGTCTCTCTCTCTCTCTCACCTTTTCTCCTCCACGAGAGGGATCCACTTCCAACTCTGGAAGGGCTGTAGATTTTTCTCTTTGTTCTTCTTAAATACACTCTCTTTGTTACCCTGGAGGGAAAATGCATTCCCGAATGTGATTTTGAGGAATCACAGGACCTGCCAAAAATTTAGGGACAGTCTACAAAATAACAGGCCTGTCATCTTCAAAACGCCTACATCATGAAATATAAAGAAGGACCCCGGAACCATTTTCATATTAAAGACATGACAACTGAATACAACGCATGATTTTGAAATTTCCTTAGCTATAAAGGACATTACTGGAACAACTGGTGGAAAGGGAATAAAGTCTGCAATATTAATGTTGTGTCAATGTTAATTTCCTGATCTCCATCAGTGTACTGGGGGGGGGGGGAGCCGTTTAAGAGAATCCCTTGTTTTCTTTTTTTAGCAAATGCACACCGAGGTGGGAAACTCTCCTTGAAACAACCAACAGTTTAAAAGAATGCTTCTATGTTTTCTGCTCTCTTTGAGTTTGACAAGCTAGAACCCCACGAAGACCTAGGGCCTCTAATCTCCAGACTTCTCTCCTGCCTTGTTTTGCCGCTTAGCACCGACCACCCACGAACAGGAACTCCCAACAGGTCCATCATTCCGTTCACACCTGGAAAAGAGGAGCCACAACTGGCCACCTCTGGTTACCTTTCACCTCCACAGACCTCGAGAACAAAACCTCTGTAGGCAAGTCCAGCCGGTCTGTAACAGGCAACCTAGTCCCCTACGGTGGAAATGTGGCATTGCCAGTCGCTTGATTTTCAGAGGCCCTTTAGTGTACACCCCCTCCCCGCCCCACACAACACAGTGAACGGACGCCTTGCCTTGATACTCTGTTCCAGTTTTCCTTTTTCTGTTAGAGGTTAAGCGACTATCACGAATGGGTATTAAAACAATTTCAGATCAGATCGGTGACGAAAGTCTTGATACTAAATATTTTGCGTCTGATCGATACTCTTGCGTGTCATTATTCCTGAAGGTGAGACCAAACCCGAGTCCTGACGCGGCCCCGCGGTGGCGTCCCTCAAGGGCTGGGCGGAGGGGTTGGGGGGCCGCGGGGCTCTCGTCTTCGCGGGTCCCAGTCCGGTGGGCCGCGCGCCCACCCAGGCCCGAGACTCCCGGGAGAGCGAGTCCGGCGTCAGGGCGGGGGACAGATCCGAGCGCGGGATGCTTCCCCTCCGCAGCGGGGCGTGGCGTATGTAGATGAGCGGAGCGCGCAGAGCCTGCCGGTCCCACACAGCCTGGGCCTGGGCGCCCCGCGTGGGCGAAATCGGAGCGGTGCCGGGGCCGTTTTCCTGAGCGGCACGGCTGGAGCGAGGGGTCCCGCGGGAGTGAGGGTGTGAGGGCGGCGCGGGGCGAGCGACCGTGTGTTGAAGGCGGGGCGGGCGCGAGGGTGTGTGCGGAGGCGGGAGCTGCAACTCATACTTACCTGGCAGGGGAGATACCATGATCACGAAGGTGGTTTTCCCAGGGCGAGGCTTATCCATTGCACTCCGGATGTGCTGACCCCTGCGATTTCCCCAAATGTGGGAAACTCGACTGCATAATTTGTGGTAGTGGGGGACTGCGTTCGCGCTTTCCCCTGATAATGGTGGTTTTGAAATATCAGAGTTCTGTGCGGGTTTTTGTTTCTCGTTGGCAATCTCGCTGCGAGTTTCAAGCTGCGTGTCGAGCTTTTGTTTGGCGTTGGTTTTTCGCGGATCACAAGGACTGACCACGCGCGCGGTTACTGCTAGCTCCGTCAAGTCAACAAGTGGGTGTCCACCCAGCGCTTTTCCAATTGCTGTTGTTTTTTTTTTTTTTTTTTGCAGTTTTTTTGCCGGGGTCGGGTTTGAACCCGCCACCTCCGGTAGGTGGGGCCGGCGCCCTACTTCTTTGAGCCACAGGTTCCGCCCTTAGTCGCGGTTCTTCTGTAAGTCTGGGTAGCACGCTCTCCAAACAAACGATGACGCTAATTTAATCCTGCTTCTCTTTCTCCTGCTTCTCAGGCGGCAACTGTCTCCGCCCGACCCGAAGGCGTCGTTTCTGCTGTCCGGAAGGTTTCTGGGAGTTTCTGCGTCTTCCGCAACTCGGGGCCACTACGCCCCGAGCTTTCTCCGGTTGGGGTTGCTCCATGGCCTGAGTCTGCCGCAGAAGCTTCCCTTGACAGGGACTCCTTTTCCCACAGCAGCTGCTGAGAGGCCCGCCGCGTTCTTGCAGGAAGATCTTGGTGCAGACTCTTCGTTTCGTTCTTCAGCTCTTTCAGCTCCCCTGGACTTGAGGGCAGGTATTGGCCTGCTTCCAGGTTCTGAACCCATGAACCAGGGGAGAAGGGAGTGTTGGGGGTTCAGGCAGTTGTCTGCGTTCTTGGTGTGCTCTATAGCCCAGAAAAGACCAGTCTCAACAAAGCAAGGCAGGCGTGAAACAAAGTTTATTGCGGAAACCAAAGACAGGTTTTCAGAGCAAGAGCAAGATACTGGGTTACAGAGCAAGATACCTTCACCCTAGACGGCGAACGGCCTCCTTTGTCGCGAGGAAGGAAAAGGCCCCTGCCTGATGTCTTGTCTCTCATCTCCACTTCCACAGTGGGCGCCCATCCTTCCTGTCTGTCTCTCTCTGTTTTTCCCCCTCGATCAGTGCTCATCTCTCTGCTGCTTAGGTGTGGTTCTTTTTCTTCTTTCTTCTTCTTTTTTGAGACAGAGTCTCACTTAGTCGCCCTGGGTAGAGTGCAGTGGTGTCAGCTTAGCTGACAGCATCCTCAAACTCCTGGGCTCAAGCGATCCTCCTGCCTCAGCCTCCGCTGGAGTGGCTGGGACTACAGGTGCCCGTCATGGACACCCGGCTAGTTTTTGTTCTTAGTCGAGATCCGAGTCTCGCTCTTGCTCAGGTTGGTCTCGAACTCCTGAGCTCAAGCAGTCCACCCCCCTGGGCTTCCCAGAGTGCTGGGATTACGGGCGGGAGCCACCCCGCCAGGCCAGTCTTACAAAATGTTGTACCTAACCTCACCCGCTAGACTGTAAACTCCATGAGGTCAGGGGTTCGTTGTCTATTTTGTGGACTGCTCCAACCACAGATGGCTAGAATAATGCCTGGCTACGATAAGAGGCCTTTAGTACATTTGTTGGATTAAGGCTCCCAGGTTCTGGTTTTGAGCCCGCACAAGATCCTACCTATCAGACAAATCACGGGTTGGAAACACATTCCCTGTTCAGCTCCACCAGTAATTTCTCTCAATACCACTTGCTTGAGCTCCTGGGTGAGAGCTGTAATACAAATATAGTCCCCCAGCCCACGGGGGAGGGACCTCCAGTCCACACACCATCTATCTCCAAGCCAGCCGTCAGCCCCTTCTCATTTGAGGACACTGTTGATCGTAATACAAACAGCAGGAAAAGGCAAGTCAAGGGTAAGCAGTCAGCACCTTATTTGCCTCACGCTCCTCTCCTGCCCCTTCTGTTTATCCATGGCTTCAGTCTGGGTTAAGCCAATGAAGGAAACCAAAATATCCCTCCCCAAAAGATTGAGGAGTGTTAAAAGACACCGGAAACGTAAGGCGACACTCTGTCTCGGCCTTTCCCGGCCCTGACGGCAGGACATAAACCCTTCTTGACTGGAGACGGCTTAGATACGGCCCAGTGGGCACCAGAGGCACTCGCCTGTCTTACCAAAGACTGGACTTGCTCTCTCCTCTGGTCACTAAATAGGATTTATGGCTCTTTGTTAACATACTACTTAAGCAAGGCCCATAAGCCACTGCCTCAACAGACAGATACGTTCGAACCTCGAGGCCTCTCCTGCGTGGCGGGTAGAGCAGAGCACGAATTAATAAACTTCTGCTTGTTTTTCTTTTGTTGATTTGACTTTTGTTTTCATCAGAGCGTCTCGACTAAAAACCTAACAAGGAAAAGAAGATAAGCTATGTTTTCTCTCCTACACTAATATTATCTTGCCTGGATTGTGCAAGTCTTCTTAAGTGGTCTCCCTACTCCCCCCGCCCCCTTGTCACCCTGACAGCCAGAGTGATTTTATTTCATTTTAGGTTTTTGGATCAGACCAAGCCACTCCTCTGCTCAAAACCTGATTCACCCAGATTTACGATCTTACCTCTCTTAGATTTCACACCTCTCTTTAGTGGGGCTCCGGAAACAGTAGCACCCACCCCCACCCCCGGCCGCACCTGATCCTCGCGGCTAACTCCCTCACCTTCTTCAAGGCTCCCGCTCACCTGGTGCCTTCTCACCGTGGGCAGCCTCTTCCGTGTTCTCCCCCCAGCACCCACCACTCTAATTTACTCGCTGTGCCTGGCGTCGATATTTCTCCCACCTGCGCTCCTCCTCCAAACAGGCCTTTTGGCTCCCGGGTGCCAGCACCGCGTCCGGCGCAGGCCACGCGCTACCGTAAAGGGCGGCCGGAGCGACGGAGGCACTCGGAAGATTTCACGCGGAGCCAGGAGCCACGCGGGGTCCACCCGAGGCGCCGGCGCAGGGCTGCCTGGCTCCATCACAACGCCGGCACCTTCTCCAGTCCACGCCAGAAAGGACCGGGCGGCACTCGGTGAGGCCGCCCGGCCAGGGAGCCGGGGCCGAAAGGCTACCGGGGAGGGACGCCCCGCCGTTGGGGCTGATGGGGACTGGGGCGTGGGCGCGCCTGGTCCTGGCTTTCTTCCTTCAAACTTAGACGCCCGAGTTGTTCTTCCAGCGTTAGGAGGTTGGGCTGCTACCTATTCTGGAGCGGTCTGCGCCGCTTTTACTCCGGAAGACACGACTCAACGTCAACCGGCAAAAAGGCCTTTCCTGAGTTTTCCGTCACTTGAAGATAGCTCCAGCTGGCGAGGACAGAAGGGGCCGAAAATGTCTCTGGTCGCTTTTGGCTGAAAGGAAAGTGAGACCAAACCCGAGTCCTGACGCGGCCCCGCGGTGGCGTCCCTCAAGGGCTGGGCGGAGGGGTTGGGGGGCCGCGGGGCTCTCGTCTTCGCGGGTCCCAGTCCGGTGGGCCGCGCGCCCACCCAGGCCCGAGACTCCCGGGAGAGAGAGTCCGGCGTCAGGGCGGGGGACAGATCCGAGCGCGGGATGCTTCCCCTCCGCGCCGGGGCGTGGCGTATGTAGATGAGCGGAGCGCGCAGAGCCTGCCGGTCCCACACAGCCTGGGCCTGGGCGCCCCGCGTGGGCGAAATCGGAGCGGTGCCGGGGCCGTTTTCCTGAGCGGCACGGCTGGAGCGAGGGGTCCCGCGGGAGTGAGGGTGTGAGGGCGGCGCGGGGCGAGCGACCGTGTGTTGAAGGCGGGGCGGGCGCGAGGGTGCGTGCGGAGGCGGGAGCTGCAACTCATACTTACCTGGCAGGGGAGATACCATGATCACGAAGGTGGTTTTCCCAGGGCGAGGCTTATCCATTGCACTCCGGATGTGCTGACCCCTGCGATTTCCCCAAATGTGGGAAACTCGACTGCATAATTTGTGGTAGTGGGGGACTGCGTTCGCGCTCTCCCCTGGTAACGTGTTAACGGAAGATTGGAGTAAATGATCTTGTGACGCTTGTCGGTAGTGAATGGTTAACGTGTAGTTCGCTTCGTTGGAAGTTTGAGGATGGGTCAGGATGGCGAGGGCATCGAAAGAGAGAGTAAAGTGTAGGTCTAGAGAAAGGGTCCGGGGATACGGGGAGAGTGCTTCGCGGGCCGGGCCTAGGGATTATTGTTATTATGTTTTTTTTTTCTTTTTGCCCTTTTGAGGTGGAGTTTCAGTGCGGTGCTCCTGGTAGAGTGCCATGGGCTCGGCTCGCGGCAATCTCCAACTGTGGGAGCTTAAGCGATTTTTTTGCCTCAGCTTCCCCAGTAGCTGGGAGGAACTACAGGTGCCGGCCGGCCGCAACAGCCGGCCGTGTTAAGCTGACCCGCCAGCCTGGGTGCATAGGTGGCCAGGCGCTCTAACCACTGAGCTATGGGCGCCATCCTGGGATTCTTAGTCTAACCAGTAAAGGTGGTTTAAACATTCCAGGAGTAAAACAGGGTGGGTGGTTGATCCTGGCACCGGCAAGGTACGAGGCGCTAAAGCACAGAAGGGTCTGTGCGGGTTGGTTCAGTCTCCTTCCAGGGGAGACCACCTCCCCTGCCAGGCCCCAGGAGTGTGTAGACTCACCTGCTGCAACGGGGAGGCAAGACTCCAACCATCTAAGAAAGGTCTTTCACTAATGCTGGAAGGAGAGAATCTCCTGGCCGCCTCCCAACATGTCCCTAGGAGGAAGCGAGAGACTGTCAGTGATGTTTGGGGCTACCGTTCTGACGTGGAACTTTCTTGCAGTCATAATGTTTTACAGTCCTAAGTCCCTTGGATCCAAGGGATCTCACCTCTGTCGGGGACGCACGTACGGGTGGTGGCATCGGATCCGGTAGCCAGTCACCGTGATCCCTGTCCCTCAGTTTATCTTTGTCGAATACTTCTTTGGCTGCTCTCCTCAGGCTGCCTCTAGTCAGCTCAGCCTATTTACTTCTGATGTAAAAACTTCCTTTTTACCTTTTCTTAAATTATGGTCGGTCACAGGTGACGCTCGACTCTCCCTCCGGTCCAGACTCATCTCGCAGACCCTTGCTTTTGCCCAGAGCTTCAACACACCCGGCTCAATTTCCGGACCCCACAGGACACACTTCTGACCCCGATTACACACAGGTCCCCAAGGAGGGCATCTCCAGGGGGAACAAAAAGGTCAAGCCTCTTTCAAGTCTTTCCTCCGTACCCCCCTATTCCAGGAACGACCCTGTCTCAGACAGAAGTCAGACTGAGGGAGGCCCCGGGGCAGTAGCAGCCGGCTCCGTACCCTTAGCCAACAGTCCCGAAGGGGAGAGCGTATACCTTACAACCGGCAGGGCAGGGCAGGGCAGAGGAGGGAGAGGAGCAGCCCCGGCAGCCCCAAACCCCAGCCCCCAAACGCTCCCCCTGACGTTCTGGGTACCGGAGAAAAACAAAGCCCTGCCTGTCTAAGCTGCTCATTGCTCGGTCACCGCCAGCCAAGGTCTAATCCTATCTCACGTATAGAGAGTTCCACCGCGTGCCAGTTCCATAGAAAAAGGGGATGGGTGTGGGTGGAGGTGGACATTTGTTATCGCTACTCAGAAACAAGGTTAAGATTCAAGTAGGATTTCACTCCCTTGCTTTAAATCCCTGAATCGCTCCTTCTTCCACGCCCCTCCCCCCCTTAAAGCAAATAGTCATGCCCGGCTCTAGGTCTTACTCATTCTATTTTCTGCAACGTGACCAGTTCCGAGAGGTCAGTCCAGGCTCAACTTCTGTCGTCTCACGAGGAGGCAGCGAGAGTATCTCCCGAACCTTTCCGAATCAGGTACAGACATCGCAGCCAGCCTTTGAGCCGTACTGGCCTGCAAAGAGACCCACTTTCTTGCAATTTCAACTCCCGCCAACCTCCCCCTGACTGCAACAACCCTCATTCCCCACCTATACCCACTGCCGGGGCGCTCCCCTTCCTTCTGAAGCATGGGTGCTTCCATCCTCCGTGAAACATGGCTCCACCGAGAGGGAAGCCCCAGCCCTCCCACGCGGGAAACTCGGTCAGCTTCTGGGGGGCCCGAAGGAGGACCATTTTGGAATGCAGTTCTAAACTGGCGGAGCAACTACTAAACTACAGCTTCCCCCCCCCCCCCCCAACTCGGTGTCTTCCTATTCCGACCCAACAGATGGTCAATTAAGAGTGAAATGGGTTGGGGTCGGGGTGCGGTGGCGGTAATCCTAGCACTTTGGGAGCCCGAGATGGGAGGATCGCTTGAACACAGGAGGTTGAGGTTGCAACCTATGATGATGCCACTGCACTCTAGCCCCCAGGAAGGAAGCCAGACCCTGTCTCAGAAAAAGGAAAAAAAAAGTGTGAAATGAGATGTCTCGGGCGGCGCCTGTGGCTCAGTGGGTAGGGTGTCGGCCCCGTATACCCAGGGTGGAGAGTTCGATCCCGGCCCCCACCAAACTGCAACAAAAAATAAATAGCCTTGCGTTGTGGCGGGCGCCTGTAGTCACAGCTACTTGGGAGGCTGAGGCAAGAGAATCGCCTAAGTCCAGGAGTTGGAGGTTGCTGTGAGCTATGATCCCACAGCACTCTACCAAGGGCGATAAAGTGAGGCTCTGTCTCAAAAAAAAAAAAAAAGAAAAGAAAAAAGAAATGTCTGAACAGCAGTGAACCCTGGGCTGGCCAGTTTTATCAGGGACTGGCAGTGAGCTGTGGAATACATGGTTTTCAGCTGTTCTGGAGACACAGAGAACCAGCCTTTGGGAATAATATATATTCTTTTACTCCTGTGTTTCATGAAGTGGCCTTGCATAGCAAGACTGTCAGCTCCCCACGAGGATGCTTGTTTGAAACCTCAGAGGACCAAACCTGTGTACTGTGTTGTTTCCTATACTTGTGTGCTATGAACAAAGGTTATCAAGCACAGGAAGTGATTAATGCTCACCTGAATAATAGAACACTTTTATATGCTGTAATGAACATCATCCGAAGTCGTGTGATCTCCCACTCAAAAGTATCTGACTGTATTGTAGTCTTCTTCCTTCTTTGAGACCCACCAACCAAATGCCTGGTGACTAATGTGCAGGTAGTGGGTCCAGGGATTCAGCATCTCAGGGAGACGGTAAGAGATTTCATCATGCTACTCAGAACAGCATGAAATTGAAAACATATGGACTGTTTATTTCTGGGATTTTCCATATAATATTTTCAGGCCTCCATTAACTGCATGGCCCATGGACACCGTGGAAAGTGAAGCTGGGGACAAGGGGGGACTGAGATGCAGTGTGGTGTGGCTGCTCCCAGTCTGCCAGGGTGGGTTCCCACAGCTGCCTGGGAGGGCTTGGCCAGCACCTTCCACCTGGCCTCCCCGGTCTCTTGGGAGCAGCTGAAGGATAAACCAAATCTGTGCTGCAGCTTTGGCCCCAAACTCACGGCTTCTCAGCATTCACACGGCTTCTTCGCATTTCCAAAGCACAGTACCAACTTTTATTAACAACACTCCTATGAGGTAGGTTGGCGTGTCCTTCCTAGCAGAGCACTGAGGTGGGAGGTCAGGCAAGCACCTTCCTCCTCCCTGCCACCTGAGGCCACAAGGCAGTGGGTTACAGTGAAAGGGCCCACCCAAATCAGAAGCTTGGGCTCTGGGCCTATTTTCACCCACTGGTGAGGGTCACACAAAGGACAAAACACACAGATCTCTCCCAGCCAACAAGAAGAAAATCATCAGTTCACATGGCAGTGGGAACATGTCCCTTAAATAGACAAAGCAGTAACTGTCATGCCCCTGAGAGGCTGGAAAAGCTTGACAGCCAACAGGACCCAGACCAGGCAGTTGGGATGGTTTGGTAAAATGGAAACAAACTAGGAACTGATCCAAGGGGTAACCCCAATCCCAGGGTGACCAGCCCAGATGAGAGAAAAATGAGACAAGTGGAAAAGATCCAATCTCTTAATCTAACTTTGGACCAGGTGTGACAATTATGTACACTCAGGATATGGCAGGGCCACTGTATCTGTAATGTTAACGATTGCTGGCCAGCATCCTGTCTGTACACCAGCTTTTATCCCAAACATTCTACTATCCCATTTGCCCCCACCCCCCATAAGTGCTGTTCCTTATAGCAGACCTCTTCGGGACCCATCTATTTACCAGCATGACACCACCGAGTGGCTCAATGGCATGTCTCTCAGTCAACTGGCTGAGCCTGGAGGGAATCACAGCTCCTCCACTTCGAAAGAGCCCTCTTGAAACCTGCCTCTCTGCCCAGTTCCACCTTCTGTGAAATAGCTCCAGAGGAGCAGTTTGTTTCTTTGTGAAGAAATAGAGGACCTTAGCCCATAAGCCCTTTTTTTTTTTGAGACAGTTTTATTATTTCACCATTGGTACAGTGCCGTGTCGTCACAGCTCACAGCAACCTCAAACTCAAACTCTTGGGCTAAAAATGATTCTCTTGCCTCAGCCTCCCAAATAGCTGGGACTATAGGCACCCACCACCACACCCTGCTATTTTTTTTTTTGTTTGTTTGTTTTGAGACAGCCTCAAGCTGTCACCCTGGGTAGAGTGCTGTGGCATCACAGCTCACAGCAACCTCCAACTCCTAGGCTCAAGCAATTCTCCTGCCTCAGCCTCCCAAGTAGCTGGGACTGGCAGGTGCCCACCACAACGCCCAGCTATTTTTTTGGTTGCAGCCATCGTTGTTTGGCGGGCCCAGGCTGGATTCGAACCCACCAGCTCAGGTGTATGTGGCTGGCACCTTAGCTGCTTTGAGCCACAGGCGCTGAGCCACCCTGCTATTTTGTTGTTGTTGTCACTGTTGTTTAGCTGGCCCCGGCTGGGTTAGAACCTGACAGCCCTGGTGTATGTGGCCAGTGCTCTAATCACTGAGCTACAGGCACTAAGCCCCCATATGCCCTTTTAAAAGAAAGACAATAACTAAGACTTGCACTAGAACGCATGGTTTGGGAGTAGATTTACTGCAGCTACTCCACATTTTAGAGTGATACAATGACCATATGGTTAAAAACCGTCAATGTTATCGCTGTTTATTTTTACAATAATTGGTTTAGTCTACAAGTTTAAGGCAAACGTACTAATAATGCATTTGCTTTGCTTCAGAAATCATAAAGATTACATAAAGTCTGTCCCAAAACATCTAGGAAATATTCATTAATCAAAAATAAGTCTGGTTAGAATGCTTTACCAGGATACGTGAATGAACTAAGGTAGTATACAATGCCTTTTAAAAACAAAGTAACGAAGTAAAAAAAACAAACAAAAACAAAACCCCCAAACTCAAGAAAGGCATTTGTTATCTTATTTGAATGATGCGTTTTGAAAGGGTTAAACTTCAGAAATTATTTTAAAGGTAAATAAGATTGGCAACCAGAAGGAATACCATTCATAACATAAACACAGTTACAGAGGCTACTCTGGAAAAGAACGAACTTTGGACTTCTGAGTAGGACAGTGATGGACGGCAATTCAGGACCAAAGCTGCTCCCCACATAGACTAGCATCGTCTGTGCACAGCGCCACACCACTGTTGCTCAGAAAAGAGATGCACTCTTGTCAGCTGTTTTTTGTTTCCAGTGAGCACAAAGGCCTAAATTATGAAGAAAAATAATGTTTGAAGGAAGGCAGCCCTTTGTAACAGGAAGGCGGAGAGTGGCTTATGTGTCTCCATTTAACACTGCCAGACAATTCTGCAGCAACTGTAGGTTACCCTGAAAAGGAAGGGAAAGTACAGGATGAATGTCTTGAGTTGAACCCTTCTGAAGGAGGCCTTCTAAAAATATATGGTGTTAGCAACCACATAACTTTAAGTGTGTCAAGCTATCAGAATGTCAAGAGTAGACACTCGGGCGGCACCTGTGGCTCAAGGAATAGGGTGCCGGTCCCATATGCTGGAGGTGGTGGGTTCAAACCTAGCCCCAGCCAAAAAAAAAAAAAAAAAAAGAGTAGACACTCATTAGATACACATAAAGGCTAAAAGATAGATAATTACATAATTTGGGTCCTATACAATGATATTTTCTACATACCAGATTCTGCAGTAGATAATTTTTTCTGTCTAGACTGTTACAAGTGTTTTGCATTACTTGACAGGTTCTAGTGAGGATAAAACATGTTCTCTGTGTCCAAGTTCAACTGCAGAAAGGTTTCTGATTGTGTGATGGGCTCCTACCCCCTTTTTAGCTACTAAAATACATCATTAGCACAGATGTATAGAAGCTTTAATAAAAGTATTACATACAAAAATATCCTGTAAAATTCACAGGTAAGTAACCATTTGCAGAGCACATGAATGTTCATCCAAATTTAGAGCCACACATAAAGGCAAATACGTTTAGGTTACATTAATATGCAAAAGGAAGAGAGCTCCTCATGCTCAGTGGTTAGGGCGCCAGGCACATACCAGGGCTGGCGGGTTCAAACCCAACACGGACCTGCTACACAACAATGACAACGACAACAAAAAAATAGCCAGGTATTGGCTAGATGCCCGTAGCACAGTGGTTATGGTGCTAGCCAGATACACTTAAGTTGGTGGGTTTGAACCCAGCCCAAGCCAGCTAACCAACAATGACAACTGCAACAAAAACAACAAAAATAGCCGGACGTTGTGGTTGTCACCTGCAGGCCCAGCTACTTGGGAGGCTGAGGCAAGAGAATCACTTAAGCCCAAGGGTTGGAGGTTGCTGTGAGCTGTGACGCCGTGGCACTCTACCGAGGGCGACATAATGAGACTCTACCTCAATAAATAAATAAATAAAAATATAGCAGAAAGTCAACTAACAAGTATAAAGAATGATGGAATGAGAAAATCAACATTTGGTAACCATCATAATTATAACTGATGCAGGCAAGAATCATCAATGGATGCTAAAATCAGCGTGGAGCTGCACTTGTTCACTATGTGTAGCTATTTAAGTCTTAAAGATCCATCTACTAAAACTGAATAAAGTTCCTTAGTGGCAGAGTGGCGCCTATGGCTCAATGGGTAGGGCACCAGCCCCATATACTGAGGGTGGTGAGTTCGAACCTGGCCCCGGCCAAACTGCAACAAAAAAATAGCAGGGTGTTGTGGCAGGCGCCTGTAGTCCCAGCTACTCAGGAAGCTGAGGCAAGAGAATTGCCTGAGTCTAGGAGTTGGAGGTTGCTGTGAGCTGTGATGCCACGGCACTCTACCAAAGGTGATAAGAGTGAGACTCCATCTCTGGGGGGGAAAAAAAAAAAAAGTTCCTTAGTGGCACTATCCGCATCTCAGGTGTTCCACAGCCACATCGCTATGATAGCAAGGAGGGCTGACTGTAGAGCATTTTCCTTGTTGCACAAACTTCTGGAAAGCGCTGGTTAGGGATGGATATTTGCCCAGTCCCAAAGTATGTCCCCACAGAATACTTCTTAATTCCAAAGTGTAAAAAAGGAACTTTGCCACTGACAAATCTGCAGTTAACCCTTGTCACCAAGACAACTCATCCAGGGCCTGGGCCTCCTGATGTGATACAATGAGAATGTGGTGTTCTGCCAAAAATTCACAGCCGAATCCAGTGATCAGGGAACCTCAAACAAACCCAAATTGAGGGTCATTCTATAAACTGAATTGACATTCTCAAAAATGTGAATGTTTTTAAATGCATTTGACTCAGGAACTTCTCCAGATTAGTCTAAAAAGATACATGCCCTAAATGCAGTGTGTTATCTTCTACTTCCTCTTGCCATCAAGGATATTATTGAGACAACTGGCAAAATGAGAATAAGGTCTGGGGATTAAATAATGGTGTTTTATTAACATTAATAAATGTTGGGTTGGTTTTTTTTTTTTTTTTTTTTGAGACTGAGCCTAGCTCTAGTCACACCAACAAGAGTGCCGTATCATCTGCCTAGCTTCCTGCAACCTCATACTCCTGGGCTCCAGTGATACTCCTGCCTCAGCCTCCCAAATAGCTGGGACTATAAGCGTGAGTCACTATTCCTGGCTAATTTTTTCTAGTTTTTTTGTAGAGATGAGGGTCTCGCTCTTGCTCAGGCAACCCTCCCACCTCCGGCTCCCACAGCACTAGAATTACAGGTCTGAGCCTCTGCGCCCAGCCTTCTGGTCCTTGTTTTTTGTTAATTTTTGGAGACAGAGTCTCATTTTGTCGCCCTTGGTAAAGTGCTGTGGCGTCATAGTTCACAGCAACCTCAAACTCATGGACTCAAGCAATTCTCTTGCCTTAGGTGTCCGCCACAATGCCTGGCTATTTTTAGAAGCAAGGTCTTGTTGCCCTTGCTTAGGCTGGTCTCAAACATGTGAGCTTAGGCAATCCATCTGCCTCGGCCTCCCATAGTACTAGGATTACAGGCGTGAGCCACCTTGCTCCACCCCAAAAGCATTATTTAATTAAATTAATTAATTTATTTTTTGAGACAAGAGTCTTACTATGTCACCCTCAGCACAGTGCCATGGCATCACAGCTCACAGCAACCTCAAACTCTTAGGCTTAAGTGATTCTCTTGCCTCAGCCTCCCAAGTAGCTGGGGTTATAGCTGCTCACAACACCCGGCTATTTTTTTGTTGTAGTTGTCATTGTTGTTTAGCAGGCCCGGGTTGGGTTCGAACCCGCCAGCCCCAGCATATGTGGCCAGTGCTATAACCACTGAGCTACAGGTGCTGAGCCAGAAGCATAATTTTATTTATTTATTTATTTATTCTTGTAGAGAAACTGTCTCACTTTATCTCCCTCATTACAGTGCCGTGGTGTCACACAGCTCATAGCAAGCTCCAATTCCTAGGCGTAGGCGATTCTTTTGCCTCAGCCTCCCAAGTAGCTGGGACTATACTACAGGCGGCCGGCACAATGCCTGGCTATTTTTTTATTGCAGTTTGGCTAGGGCTGGGTTTGAACCCGCCACCCTCAGTATATGGGGCCAGTGCCCTACCCACCGAGCCACAGGAACCGCCCCAGAAGCATAATTTTAAAAATTCAATGTGTGGACGGTGCCTACGGCTCAGTGAGTAGGGTGCTGGCCCCATATACCGAGGGTGGTGGGTTCAAACCTGGCCCAGGCCAAACTGCAACAACAACAAAAAAATAGCCAGGCACTGTGGTGGGTGCTGGTAGTCCCAGCTACTCGGGAGGCTGAGGCAAGAGAATCACCTAAGCCCAAGAGCTGGAGGTTGCTGTGAGCTGTGACACCACAGCACTCTACCGAGGGCAACAAAGTGAGACTCTTATCTCTAAAAATAAATAAATAAATATAAAAATAAAATACGTAACTACAGGTTGGAAATTCAAGAACTGACTGGGAAGGAAAAAAAAGGGTTGACTGATAAGCCAAATCAAGCCAGTGCATTATGGCAGTGAAACAGCTATACCTTAAACATGGAAAAAATGCTGTAATAAGAAATGTGTACAACAATCAGTCTACATATGGAAAAGCATCTCCAATACTGGATGCAATGTTTTAAAAGTGCAAAGACAAGGAGGACAGTATTAGAAAATGCCTGTTGAGGAAAATAATAATAATAATAATAAATAAATCTCTGCCATTAACTCTAAAAAAAAAAAAAAAAAGAAAAGAAAATGCTTGTTGAGGGATAGGGAATGTAACATTTTTAGCCTTAAGGATGTCTAACCTGGGGGAGAAAAAATATGCAGGAGCACAAGCCCCAAAAGTAACATTTAAAAGTTCATCTTGGGCTTGGCACCCATAGCACAGTGGTTATGGCACCAGCCACATACACAAAGGCTGGCAGGTTTGAATCCAACCCAGTCCAGCTAAACAACGACAACTGCAATAAAAAAATAGTTAGGCATTGTGGCGGGTGCCTGTAGTCCCAGCTACTCAGGAGCTTGAGGCAAGAGAATCGCTTAAGCCCAAGAGTCTGAGGTTGCTACGAGCTATAACGCCACGACACTCTACCAAGGGCGACCATAGTGAGACTCTGTCTCAAAAAGAAAACCAAAAAAAAAGGGGCAGCGCCTGTGGCTCAGTGAGTAGGGTGCTGGCCCCATATTCCAAGGATGGTGTGTTTAAGCCTGACCCCGGCCAAACTGCAACAAAAAATAGCCGGGAGTTGTGGCAGGCACCTGTAGTCCCAGATACTTGGGAGGCTGAGGTAAGAGAATCGCTTCAGCCCAAGAGTTGGAGGTTGCTGTGAGCTGTGACACCACAGCACTCTACCGAAGGCAACATAGTGAGACTCTATCACTCTATCTCAAAAAAAAAAAAAAAAAAAAAAAGTTCATCTTAATTTCTTTTATATTGGCTCGGCGCCTGTAGCTCAGTGGCTAGGGCACAAGCCACATACTGGAGCTGGCGGGTTAGAATCCAGTCTGGGCCAACTACAACCAAAAAATAGCCAGGCATTGTGGTGGGCACTTTTATTTCCAGCTACTTGGGAGGCTGAGGCAAGAGAATTGCTTTAGCCCAAAAGTTTGAGGTTGCTGTGAGCTGTGATGCCATGGCACTCTACGAAGAGTGACATAAGTAAGACTATCTAAAATAAAAACAATTTTTTTCTTTTATACTTAATTTTAGAAATTTTGAATACACTACCTTAGCATGCTTCAGTTCCAACTCTGCCAGTTCCACTAAATTTTTTCTGAAGGCAGCAACTCTTCTTGTCTTAAAATCTATAAGTTCTGTGAACAAAATAAATCAGGGTTAACTATGTAATTTAATTTACACAATAGTCATAAAGCATACCTTGCAATTAAATATTAATAACAATAGCAGTACCTTGTTTTGCAGATTCAGATATTTTTTCAAATTTCTGACAACATAATTGTTGGGAAGTTTCAGCCTGCAGAACATCTTTATTTTTCGCTCTTGCTTTATCCAATGCTTTATTAGCATTTTCATAATCCACCAGTGACCTAGACCTCCGGTAGAGGAGATCCTGTAAGACAGAATGCTTCACAGTAAATGATGCTGGAAGTTTTCTGGTAGTGTTGTCCCACCCAACCACCACCCCACCACCAGGAGGGTTTACACAACACTGACTATTACATGCCAGTTTCTCTTCTAAGAATGTCTTTGGTGGGGGGTTTGGGGGGGACGGAGAGACAGGGTCTCAATCTGTCACCCTAGGATGCAGTAAATGGTGCAATCACAGCTCAATGCAACCTTCAACTGCCAGGCTTAGCAATCCTCCTGCCTCGGTCTCCTAAAGAAATGGCTTTTGGGCTCGGTGTGCGTAGCACAGTGGTTATGGCTACATACACTGAGGCTGATGGATTTGAACCTGGCCCGGGCCAGCTAGATAACAATGACAACTGCAACAAAAAAATAGCTGGACATTGTGGCAGGGGCCTAAAGTCCCAGCTTGGGAGGCTGAGGCAAGAGAATCATTTAAGCTCAAATATTTGAGGTTGCTGTGAGCTTTGACGCCACGGCATTCTACCGAGGGTGACATACTAAGACTCTGTCTCAAAAAAAAAAAAAAAGAAAAGAAAAGAAAACATATTAAACAAAAATGGCATTTGGGACCAGGCATGGTGGCACATGCTGGTAATCCCAGCACTCTGGGAGGCTGAGGTAGATGAATTGCCTGAGCTCAGGATTTCGAGACTAGCCTGAACTAGAGCAAGACCCTGTCTCTAAAAATAGCCCAGTATTGTGGCAGGCACCTGTAGTCCCAGCTACTTGAGGCTGAGGCAAGAGGATTGCTTTAGCCCAAGAGTTTGAGGTTGCTGTAAGCTATAACACTACAGCACTCTACTGAGGGTGGCAAAGTAACACTCTGTCTCAAAAAAAAAAAAAAAAAAATGCTTTTCTAAAATAGTTCATTTTACAAAACAGCAAACAATGAAGTTACCTTAGCAGCTTGAGATTCTCTTAAGTAATATTTTAAAAGGTCAGAAAGTTTGAGGTCCTCATCAGCAGACACCCGTGCCTCTATTTTCTGAAAAAAAGGGGGAGAAATGGAGTATTTAATCAGCAATCATTCTGCTCTCAGTGTTTTCTTTTTTTTTTTTTTTTTTGGCTGGGACTGGGTTTGAACCCACCACCTTTGGCATATGGGGCTGGCGCCTTACTCCGTTGAGCCACAGGCACTGCCCTGCTCTCAGTGTTTTCTTTCCTAATAAGTTCTGTAAGAAAATGGAAATTATAAATAATTACAGTATCCATTCCTATTTCCTCTAGGTATCCTCGCCTTTTCCTTCTTACTGTTATTTTTCTTTGCAATTTTTTTTTTTTTTTTGTAGAGACAGAGTTTCACTTTATGGCCCTCGGTAGAGTGCCGTGGCCTCACACAGCTCACAGCAACCTCCAACTCATGGGCTTAAGTGATTCTCTTGCCTCGGCCTCCCAAGTAGCTGGGACTACAGGCGCCCACCACAACGCCCGGCTATTTTTTGGTTTTACAGTTTGGCCGGGGCCGGGTTTGAACCCGCCACCCTCGGTATATGGGGCCGGCGCCTTACTGACTGAGCCACAGGCGCTGCCCATCAATTCTTTTTTCTTTTTTTTTGAGACAGAGTCTCACTATGTCACCCCTGGTAGAATGCCATGGTGTCACAGCTCACAGCAACCTCCAACTCATGGACTTCAGCAATTCTCTTGCTTCAGCCTCCCGAGTAGCTGGGACTACAAATGCCCACCACAATGCCCGGCTATTTTTTGCTGCAGTTGTCACTATTGTTTTAGCTGGCCTGGGGTGGGTTCGAACCTCCAAGCTTTGGTGTATGTGTCTGACGCCATAACCACTGTGCTAGGAGTGCCGAGCCATGCAATTCTGACAAACAGAAAAAAACGATTAGTACAAATGAGATTTGTAAATTTATAGAAGAAATATATATTTCATTGTAGTGCTTGGCTATGATGAGTTCCAATATCATCTTTTAGCTCCACTGATATTTCCTCTGTATTCATTTCAATTAACAATTAATATGTACACATGATTTTTTTTTTTTTTTTAGACAGAATCTCATTTTGTCAACCTCCAGCTCTTGGGCTTAGCTAATTCTCTTGTCTCAGCCTCCGGAATAGCTGGGACTATACGTGCCTGTCACAACGCCCGGCTATTTTTTTGTTGCAGTTTGGCCAGGGCCAGGTTCGAACCTGCTACCCTCAGTATATGGGGCCGGCACCCTACTCACTGAGCAACAGGCACTACCCATGATTTTTTTGAGACAGAGTCTCATTTTGTTGCCTTTGGTAGTGCCATGGCATCATAGCTCACAGCGTACTTCACTTGGCTTAAGTGATCCTCTTGCCTCAGCCTCCCAAGTAGCTGGAACTATAGGTGCCCATTTTAGTGCCTGGCTATTTTTAGAGACAAGGTCTCACTCTGGCTCAGGCTGGTCTTGAACTCCTGAGCTTGGGCAATCCACCCATATTGGCCTCCCAGAGTGTTAGGATTACAGGTGTGAGCTATCATGCCCGGCCAACACATGATTTTAAAGTAATAACAGCTGGCAAGGGTAGACTACGTAATTCCAACCAATCCTGCTGAGGAAAACTAGAGAACTTAGTCAAAGCATTAATGACATGTGGTTGAAGACACCAAAGAGTGATAAACAGATGTGGTAAGGCCTAGCTGGGATGGATGGGTAAGTAGCCATGTGAGACTAAAAAGATGAGAGTTTTTTTTTTTTTTAGAGACAAAGTTTCACTTTATCGCCCTCGGTAGAGTGCTATGGCGTCACACAGCTCATAGCAACCTCCAACTCCTGGGCTTAGGTGATTCTTTTGCCTCAGCCTCCTGAGTAGCTGGGACTACAGGCAGCCACCACAATGCTTGGCTATTTTTTTGTTGCAGTTTGTCCAGAGCCGGGTTTGAACCCGCCACCCTTGGTATATAGGGCCTGGCGCCCTACCCACTGAGCCACAGGCGCCACCCAAGATGAGAGTTCTTTAGTATGGAGAGACAAAGGGAAAGATGTAGAATATCAATCAAACACAGTAAGAGAGAAACTACACTATGAAACACCATTTATAAGACATTTGGGAAGATCTGTATATTGGTTATTTGATAACGTTAAGAGTGAATCATTGGCTGGGTAAGGTGCCTCACATCTAATTTCCCATCATTCTGGAAGCTCCATGCAAGAGGACTGCTTGAAGTTCAGGAGTTAGAGACCAGCCTGAGCAAGAGTGAGACCTCATCTCTATCAAAAGTAGAAAAACTCAGCCTGGGTGTGGTGACACATGCCTGTAGTTTCAGCTACTTGGCAGAGGCAGGATAGCTTGAGCCCAGAAATTCAAGGTTTCATAGAATGATGATGACACCACTGTACTCTAGCTGGGGCAACAGAAAAAGACTCTATCGCTCTACCAAAAAAAAAAAAAAAAAAAAAAAAGTGAATAATTAATAATAGTCCTGGCTATCTTAGAAATAATCCTAATCATGACTAGGCACCTGTAACTCAAGCACTAGGGTGCCAGCCACATATACCAAGGCTGGTGGGTTCGAATATAGCCCAGGCCTGCCAAACAACAATGACAACTAGAACCAAAAAATAGCTGGATAGCCGGGTACAACATTTGTGGCAGGTGCTTATAGTCCCAGCTACTTGGGAGGCTGAGGCACGAGAATCGCTTAAGCCCAAGAGTTGGAGGTTGTTGTGAGCTGTGATGCCATGGCACTCTACCCATGGCGACATCTTGAGACTCTATCACAAGAAAAGAAAAAGAAAGAAAGAATCCTGATCTTTAAAAAAAAGAAAGTTGTGCTGAATAGGCACAAAACAGTGAGTATGGATTTTTCGGAATAAAAAAACTTTAAGCAATTCAGAAAATGTTAATATTCAGGAAATCTAGGTGATGTATATACACGAATTTTTTGTACTATTCCTGCAACTTTCCTATAAGTCTGAAATTACCATCCAAGGGCGGCGCCTGTGGCTCAGTCGGTAAGGCGCCGGCCCCATATACTGAGGGTGGCGGGTTCAAACCTGGCCCCGGCCAAACTGCAACAACAAAAAAAATAGCCGGGCGTTGTAGCGGGTGCCTATAGTCCCAGCTACTCGGGAGGCTGAGACAAGAGAATCGCTTAAGCCCAGGAGTTGGAGGTTGCTGTGAGCTGTGTGAGGCCACGGCACTCTACCGAGGGCCATAAAGTGAAACTCTTGTCTCTACAAAAAAAAAAAAGAAATTACCATCCAAATAAAAAGTAGATAAAAACAGTCCGGCTACTGAGGCACGAGGTTCCAGTGCCCTACCCCAGCTGGAAAATGCGGCTTTTGACTGAAGAAACCTGTGTAATGTTTGAGAAGATCGCGAAATACATCGGGGAGAATCTTCAGCTGCTGGTCGACAGGCCTGATGGCACCTAGTGTTTCCAGCTGCACAATGACTGGTGTGTACTATGTAAGCAAGAAGATTCTGAAACTGGCTGCCAATATCTCTGGAGAGAAGCTGGTGTCTTTGGGGACCTGCTTCAGAAAATTCACTAAGACCCACAGGTTTCGGGTGCACATCGTGGCTCTGGATTACCTTGCACCCTATGCCAAGTATAAAGTGTGGATAAAGCCTGGAGCAGAGCAATCCTTCCTGTATGGGGACCATGTGTTGAAATCTGGTCTGGGTCGAATCACTAAAAATACTTCTCATGGAGTGGTGGTGTACTCCATGGCAGACATCCCTTTGGGTTTTGGGGTGGCAGCAAAATCAACACAAGACTGCAGGAAAGTAGACCCGATGGTGATTGTGGCATTTCATCAAGCAGACACTGGGGACTATGTGTGACATTGAGATGTTAACTTAAAAAGAAGTTAGTTGCAAGGACTTTATAGCTGGGCTGTATGGAAGGGTCAAGCTTTATTTCCTGTGTTTGTGTAGACTCCACCATCATGTTGAATTTTGTCAACACTGTGACATCTTCAGGGACTTCTTAGTTTAATATTCTATCAGTGACAAATGCAAGCTAGATTCTTATACGGAAATGACTCAAAATGGGGTTTCAGATCTTGTGTTTGTGACTACTATACTCTGTTTAATATATATTTGAATCAGTAGGCTTCTTATTCTGGGTAACATTCTGAATCTATGGAACTGAGGACAAAAATAGCTTATTATTGTTATCTGTGATAACACTTTGTTTTCTAAACTTCTGATAAGAACACAATGGATTTTCTATGTTATTTATTAATATCATGAAAGGTAGATATTGCCATTATCTAACTAATAGGAAATATTTGGGATGTTACAAATGGAAATTTTTAAAAAATACTAAGCAATTCATCCAGTTTTTTTTTTTTTGAGACAGAGTCTCATTATGTCACACTTGGTAGAGTTCTGTGGCATCACAGCTCACAGCAACCTCAAACTTTTGGGCTTAAGCAATTCTTTTGCCTCAGCCTCCCAAGCAGCTGGGACTACAGGCACCTGCCACAAAACCCAGCTATTTTTTTTTTTTTTTCAGAGATGGGGTTTCACTCTCTCTCAGTCTGGTTTCGAACTCCTGAGCTGAAACAATCCACCTGTCTTAGCTTCCCAAGTGCTGGAATTATAGGCATGAGCCACCATGTCTGGCCAATTCATCCCCCCCTTTTTTTTTGAGGCTGTCTCAGTTGCCTTGGGGTCGAGTGCTGTGGCGCCACAGCTTACAAAAACTTCAAACTCTTGGGCTCAAGTGATCCTCTTGCCTCAGCCTTCCGAGTAGCTGGGACTACAGGCCCCCACCACAATGTCTCACCAGTTTTTCTATTTTTAGTAGAGATGGGTCTGGCTCTTGCTCAGGTTGGTCTCTAACTCATGAGCTCAAGGGATCTTTCCTCCTCGGCCTCCCAGAGTGCCAGGATTACAGGTATGAGCCACTGTACCTGGCTCATCCAGGTATTCTGTACATTAAATGCTATGTGATGTGGAAGAAAAATGGGTTCAGACCCCATTCAGACCTTACCAGTGTATGGGCTTGGATGAGTCATTGAGCTTTAATAAGCTTTATTTTCTTTTTGTTTTAAAAAAAAATTAAAAATAACAACTTTATCCATCTACCAAAAAATGGTTTTTAGAATTGGAAATCATGATTGTAAAGCATCAAGCATAATGGCTGGGAAATGATACGTGTTACAAAAATGATAAGAGTTATTTTTATATTGCATATATTATGTATTTCTGGCCCGATGTAATTTGCTTATGTAATCTGTTTACAAGTTGTTTTCTCAGTCTTTCTTTTCTTGGATGGGAAGACCCCACACTGAAATGTTTTTTCTTCACTTTGATTTTATCAAAAATAATTTGACCGGACTATATTAAAATTCCTAATCAGAGACCCTGAAATAAAACTTTAGCTGCTTCTCCCCCCCTCAAAAAAAGTAGATAAAAACAAAAATAAAAACACACTACATACTCAGCAGTAGGGCTAAAATTTAAAAAGTGAAAAATATCAAGTATTAATAAATTTGTGGAGCAACCTAAATGCTCATATTCATTCTGGTGAGATTGTAAACTGGTATAATCATGGCAGTTGGGCAATGTCCACTGAAGCTTTTTACTCCATGACCTATCAATTTCCTTCCTAGTTAAATATTCCCAAGAGAAATGCATACTTATGTTCAACAGAAGATATACAAGAATGATCTTAGTGGTATTATTTTATGGAACCCCAAACTAGAAACTATCCACATGCCTGCCAATTGTAGAAGAGATGTAAATGAATTAATGGAATACTATACAACACCACGAAGGAACTACACCTACATGTAACAGCATACATCAATTTCATGAAAATAATGTTGGTTGGGTTTTTTTTTTTTCCAGGCTAACAAAGAAAGGTTTCATTTAGGAAGAACAAAGAGAAAGTTTAGAGCACTTCCAAAGAGCTGGAAATGGGTCCCTATCGTGAAGGGGAAAAGGTGAGAGACCTTTTTTTTCTTTTGAGACAGAGTCTCACTTGTCACCCTTGGTAGAGTACCATGGCATCATAGCTCACAACAACCTCAAACTTTTGCCTCAGCCTCCTGAGTAGCTGGGACTACAGCTGCTCATCACAATGCCTGGCTATTTTTATTTAATTTTTTTTTTTTTTTTTTTGGGACAGAGCCTCAATCTGTTGCCCTGGGTAGTGCCATGGCATCACAGCTCACAGCAACCTCCAACTCCTGGGCTTAAGCGATTCTCTTGCCTCAGTCTCCCAAGTACCTGGGATCACAGGCACCCGCCACAATGCCTGGCTATTTTTTTGTTGTAGTTGTTGTTGTTTGGCAGGCCTATGCTGGATTCAAACCCCCCAGCTCTGGTGTATGTGGTTGGCGCCTTAGCTGCTTGAGCTATAGGTGTGGAGCCCGCCTGGCTATTTTTAGAGGTAGGGTCTCACTCTGGTTCAGGCTGGTCTCAAACCTGTGAGCTCAGGCTATCCGTCCGCCTCGGTCTCCTAGAGTGGTAGGATTACAGGCATGAGAAACCGCACCCAGCTTCTGTTTTTTTTGAAACAGAGTCTTTGTTACCCTGGGTAGAGTGCTGTGGCATCATCATAGCTCACAGCAACCTTAGTCTCTTGGGCTCAAATGATCCTCTTGCCTCAAGCCTCCCAAGTGTCTAAGACTATAAGTGCCTACTACAACACCTGGCTAGTTTTTTTATTTTTATTTGAGACAGTCTCACTCCATGCCCTGAACAGAGTACAGTGGCATCATAGCTCACAGCAACTTTTAACTCTTGGGGGGCTTATGTGATCCCCTTGCCTCAGCCTCCTAAGCAAAACGCCCAGCTTATTTCTCCTAAAGATGGGATCTCACTGCTGTCTGAGACTCTTCCCCACAATCCATCCTCTGCTATTTCCTTTACAGGTGAAGGCCTGACCTGTAGCCTGAAAGCTCTATTTGCTCCTGTTCTTTCCTCTTTGTTCTTCACAAGAAATTTCTTTTAGATCTAATTCTATCTTGATGTCTGTTTCTCAAAGGACCTGAATTGACAAAAGGCTATTTTGTGATAGGTCCCTCTTTTTTGATATAAATGAACAGAAAAATTTCTCTGTCTTCCCACAGAATGCTTATTGGTACAAACATCAGTACCAGTTACCTGGCAGAGTAACAGGCGATCTAGACCCAATATAACCACATTTATTTTTCCTTTGTGAGAGTTATCTCCTTCTCTTTTACTTGTCTCTACTTTATATCACAGTTAGCAAAGTCATGGAGAAATCAACTGCTACACCATCATCTCAGCTAAGTACCACTGAACGTCTAATAACATTTCCACTACTCTAGCAACTTTAAAAATTTAACTATTATTGTAGCCGTGTCTGATCCACAAAAATCAAGACGATTTTATCATTAAATTATTATCTGGGCATTGTGGCGGGTGCTTGTAGTCCCAGCTACTTGGGAGGCTAAGGCAAAAGAATCGCTTAAGCCCACGAGTTGGAAGCAGCTGTTAGCTGTGACACTCTACCGAGGGTGGCATAGTAAGACTCTGTCTCAAAAAAAAAAAAAAAGTATTACTAGCATGAGTGCAACCTTTCCACAGTATGTGGTGATACAATCTTGGTAAAGTTATAATGAATCTAAGACTTTGAGTTTAAAAAGCTTCCCAAAAGGATTATACTTTGTAAAAATAAACCCAGTTCCCATATTGTCTTCTGATTGATAATACCCATATGACTTTTAAATAAATACCAAAAGGCCAACAACAAAAATCCAATTTCTGGCACCCATAGCACAGTGGTTATGGTGCCGGCCACGTGTACTGAGGATGGCGGGTTTGAACCTGGCCCAGGCCAGCTAAACAACGACAACTGAACAAAAAATAGCCGGGTATTGTGGCGAGCACCTGTAGTCCTAGCTACTTGGGAGACTGAGGCAAGAGAATGACTTAGGCCCAAGAGTTTAAGGTTGCTGTGAGCTGTGATGCCACAGCACTCTGCCCAAGGTGATAGCTTGAGACTCTGTATCAAAAACAAACAAACAAACAAAACAAAACAAAATCTAATTTCATGAAAAACTCAAGAAATCTAAATCTGCCTCTTCATCCTTCTGAAGTCAGTAGGTTCTTCTTCCTCAATAAACATAAACACAACCATAATTTAAACACTACTATAGGCAAAGATTTAGATTCCCAAAGGCTAATAGTAATTATTCCTTTTTATACAATTTTTTTATAGTAAAAAAAAATTAACATGTAGATACAATATTGTGCTAAATTTTCTAGAATTCAGAACTTACTCTTGTTTTGTCGAACAGTTCTGAAACTTTGAGGAAAAACCTAGAAGAGAAAAATATTTTCATCAGAAGCTACATTCGAAATAATTTTCCATTTCAAACAAAGAATATGCCCCCAAATCATATCTATAATAAACACTGTCTCCTAATAGTCTTGTTAACTTTTTTCTTCTTTTTTTTTGTAGAGACAGAGTTTCACTTACACAGCTCACAGCAACCTCCAACTCCTGGGCTTAGGCGATTCTCTTGCCTCAGCCTCCGGAGTAGCTGGGACTATATAGGCGCCCGCCACAACACCCGGCTATTTTTTTTTTTGTTGCAGTTTGGCCGGGGCTGGGTTTGGCCCCTCGGTATATGGGGCCGGCGCCCTGCTCACTGGGCCACAGGCGCCGCCCCAACTTTCATCCATTTAACAGATGATTTGAAATTTGTTATTACAGAGTATCTGTCCATTTCAAGATGACAGTTTAAGCCATTAATGTAAATTTAAAATTTATCTTGGTATTCTTTTTTTTTTTTCTTCTTGTGGTTTTTTTGGTCGGGGATGGGTTTAAACCTGCCACCTCCGGCATATGGGACCGGCGCCCTACTCCTTGAGCCACAGGCACCGCCTCTTTTTTTTTTTTGAGACAAAGTCTCATGCTGTTGCACTGGTAGAGTGTCATGGCGTTACAGCTCACAGCAACTTCAAACTCTTGGGTTTAGCAATTCTCTTGCTTCAGTTTCCCAAGTAGCTGGGACTATAGGCGCCTGCCACAACACCCTGGCTATTTTTTTTGTTGTAGTCATTGTTGTTTATCAGGCATGAGCTGGGTTCGAAGCCGCCAGCCACAGTGTACGTGGTGGGTGCCCTAACCACTGAGGTACAGGCGCTGAGCCTTTTCTTGGGAAGACAGGGTCTCACTCTCCTACCCTAGACTAGAGGTGCTGTGGTACAATCATAGCTCACTACAGCCCTGAATTCATGGCTCAGGCAATCCCTCTGCCTCAGTCTCTTGAGTAGTTGGAACTAAAGACATACACCACTATGCTTCGCTAATTTTTAAATTTTTTTTGTAGAGATGGGATCTCACTTTGTTGCCCAGGCAACTCTTGGCCTCAAGCAATCCTCCTGCCTTAGCCTCCCAAAGTGCTAGAATTACATGCACAATCCACTGCACCTGGCCTATTTTGATATTCTTCATCATTATGCTATATAATACTAAATAAAACATACACCTTCAAAATTATTAAAGAAATACAAACCAATCACCTTGAAAGAGCAAAGGCTGATTTAAAACACCAAAGCTGGAACAGTTCTTGAAGTTATTTGATAGTTTTGTTTTGCTTTGTTTTTGAGGCAGAGTCTCACTCTGTCACCCCCAGATGATACTGGCATCATCCTAGCTCACTATAACCTCAAACTCCTGGGCTTATGTGATCTCCCTGCATCAGGCTCTCACATACCTGGAAGTATTAGGCATGTACCATGAGCCCCAGTTAATTTTTCTACTTTTAGTAGGGATGGAATACACGGCTGGTATCATTGCTTGCAAAAAGTGTCTCGAAATGTTCTCTGTATGTTAATAAATAAAGTTTATATTTTTTACTCTTTTTTTAGAGACAGAGTCTCACTTTATTGCCCTCGGCAGAGTGTGCCATGGGGTCACAGCTCACAGTGACCTCCAACTCCTGGGCTTAGGCGATTTTCTAGCTTCAGCCTCCCTAGTAGCTGGAACTACAGGTGCCCGTCAGAACGTCCAGCTATTTTTTGTTGCAGTTTGGCTGGGGCTGGGTTTGAACCAGCCACCCTTGGTATATGGGGCCGGTGCACCATCCACTGAGCCACAGGCACCGCCCTTTATTTTTATCTTTTAATCTCTCTTTTCCATAAACTTTTTTTTTTTAAGAGACGAGGTCTCACTATGTTGCCCAGGCTGGAGTACAGTAGCTATTCACAGGCGTGATCCCTCTACTGATTGATCAGCATGGGAGTTTTGACCTGCTCCATTTCCGACCTGGGCCAGTTCACCCCTCCTTAGGCAACCTGGTGGCTCCCCACTCCCAGGAGGTCACCATATTGGCATAGTGCACTATAGCCCAGAACTCCTGGACTCAAGCCATCCTCCTGTCTCAGCCTCCTGAGTAGCTGGGACTGCAGGCGTGCGCCACCACATTCAGCATTTCCATGAACTTTCTGAAGTCCTCTTGTATACATTCTAATTCCCAAATGGTATTTTTTACTTGGAAGCTTTACTGAAACCTAAGAACAATCTGATATAAATTGTCTCTCCTCCTTTCTCTTATATACACACTAATCAGCCCATTTGCATCAAATAAAACATAGTAAATATTAAAATTATATATTTCAGTCCATTTTTATTCCTCATATTTAAATAATATAAGAGATAGCTGAGTGTTGTGGTCCTAGCTACTTGGGAGGTTGAGGCAGGAGTATCACTTGAGCCTAAGAGTTTGAGGTTGCTGTGAGCTATGACACCATAGTACTCTACTGAGGGCAGCAAAGTCAGACTCTGTCTCAAAACAAACAAACAAACAAACAAAAAAAAAAAAACAATCAGGCACGGTGGCTCACACCTATAATCCCAGCATTCTGGGAGGCCAAGGTGGGCAGATCAACTGAGCTCATGAGTTCGAGACCAGCCTGAGCTAGATAGAATGAGACCCCATCCTAAAAATAGCCAGAAGTTGTGGTGGGCGCCTGTAGTGCCAGCTACTTGGGAGGCTGAGGCAAGAGAATTGCTTGAACCCAAGAGTTAGAGGTTGCTGTGTGCTATTACACCAGGGCAGACTCTAACAGATATGACACAGTGAGACTCTGTCTCTAAATAAATAAATAAATAAATAATATGAGAGAAAGGGAGAAGGAAAATGGTGTCAAGCTAGGTTTATGACAATGCTCCTTGGGCGGCGCCTATGGCTCAGTGAGTAGGGCACCAGCCCCATATACTGAGGGTAGCGGGTTGAAACCCCGCCCCAGCCAAACTGCAACAAAAAAATAGCCAGGCATTGTAGCAGGTGCCTGTAGTCCCAGCTAATCGGTAGGCGGAGGCAAGAGAACTGTCTAAGCCCAAGAGGTGAAGGTTGCTGTGAGCTGTGACGCCACAGCACTCTACCGATGGTGATAAAGTGAGACTCTGTCTCTAAAAAAAAAAAGAAAATGCTCCTTATTACCAGTGTGTTTTGACAAAAATGTTACAAAATTTCTATTGGGGTAAGAAATGTGCACACCCAGGATGCCAACAGAAATTTTTCTCTGCTGTATTTATGTTTTTGTTTTTTTTTTTTCCGGGAAGAGAAGGGTAAGAAGGGCATATAAGGATCTATATTTAATTAGAATACTTACTTGCATATATCTGTAGAATCTTGAGTTCCTAGAGTATACAATGATGAACCAATTCTATTGTAATCATCTGCAGCACCTATGGAGAAATTTTTAATTATTTAATGTATTTTTTTTTTTTTTTTTTTGAGACAGAGCCTCAAGCTGTTGCCCTGGGTAGAGTGCCATAGCATCACAGCTCACAGCAACCTCCAAATCCTGGGCTTTAACAATTCTCTTGCCTCAGCCTCTCCAGTAGCTGGGACCACTGGCGCCTGCCACAACGCCTGGCTATTTTTTGGTTG
Organism: Nycticebus coucang; assembly: GCF_027406575.1. Classification (NCBI taxonomy): domain Eukaryota; kingdom Metazoa; phylum Chordata; class Mammalia; order Primates; family Lorisidae; genus Nycticebus; species Nycticebus coucang. The sequence continues at coordinate 20,228,970 of NC_069785.1, read as the reverse complement.
TAGTTGTCACTGTTTGGCAGGCCTGGACTGGATTCAAACCTGCCAACTCTGGTGTATGTGGCTAGCACCGTAGCTGCTTCAGCTACAGGCGCCAAGCTGATTGAACGTATTTATTCATTGACTTAAAAATAATTACTTGGCCAGGCACAGTGACTCATGCCTATAATCCTGGCACTTTGGGAAACCAAGGTGGGAGTATTGCTGGAGGCTGGAGCAACACAGTAAGGTGCTGTCTCTACAAAAAAATTCATAAAATTAACCAGGTGTGGTGGCATAAGTCAGTATCTAAGCTACTTGGGAGAGTTAGGCAGGAGGATCTCTTGAGCCCAGTTTGAAGCTGGGGTGAATGATCAGCTATGATCATGTCACTGCATTCCAGCCCAAGCAACAGAGTAAGACAATCTCTTAAAAAATCTTCCCCCTCAAAGAGAAAAACCGTATGGCAATTATCTCCAAACAGTAGGACCTCCCCAGTTGACCAACTCCTTACATTGGCCACCTCAAGTTGACCTAATTTTCATAGACCAGACATATACCAGATGTATGTATCAGTACGGCAGGCCTAGTTCCTTATTTTAACTATCCCAGTAGGTTGACTAGTTTGGTACAGTCCATTGAGTGGTAAACTTACAGAGGTTCCTCAGTAGTTGTTAAAAAAAAAGTAACCAAATCCAACATTCATTTCTAATTCCAAAAAAGTAAAAATAATAATAATAAAGCCCACTAAACCTCTCAAAACTAGGAATGTAAGAAAAGTTCAACTGAATAAAAGACATCTAAGAGCTGGACAAACTGGCTCACATCTATATTCTAGCACTTTGGGAAGCCAAGGTGGGAGGATCATTTGTGGCTATGAGTTCGAGACCAGCCTGAGCAACATAGTGAGATTCCCATCTGTACAAAAACCCCAAAAAGTACAGTTATAATTTAATAAAAATTAAGAGGAAGTAATAAACTTAAAATAAAAACAAACACACAAATAAAACAAAAAAACCCAAAAATTAGCTGGGTGTGGTGGCATGTGCCTACAGTCCCGGTTCCATGGGAGGCTGAGGTAGGAAGATTGCTTGAGTCCAAGAATTTAGGTTGCAGTGAACTATCACAAAGCTACTGCACTCTAGCCTGGGCAACAGAACAAGACCTTGTCTTTAAAAAGGGGTAGAGGGAGGGCGGCGCCTGTGGCTCAGTCGGTAGGGCGCCGGCCCCACATGCTGAGGGTGGCGGGTTCTAACCCAGCCCCAGCTGAACTGCAAACCAAAAAATAGCCGGGCGTTGTGGCGGGCGCCTGTGGTCCCAGCTACTCGGGAGGCTGAGGCAAGAGAATCGCTTCAGCCCAGGAGTTGGAGGTTGCTGTGTGCTGTGTGATGCCATGGCGCTCTACCGAAGGCGATAAAGTGAGACTCTGTCTCTACAAAAAAAAAAAGAGGTAGAGGGGCATAGGAAAAACCTATACCTAACATTATAATTAATGGTTGAAGCGACCTGCTTTCTCCATAAGATAAGGAAGAAAGCAAACATCCTTTCCCTCACCACTTCCACTCAGCATTATACTAGAAGGCCTAGCTAGTGCAATGCAGCAAGGAAAAGAAATAAATGGCATCCAACTTATATAGGAAGAAGTACAGTTGTCCTCATTGGCAGATGTGATGTGATCATCTATGATAAATATAAAAAAATCCTAAGGAATCTACAAAATAGTTATTAGAACAAGTGAGTTTATTTAGCAAGGTTACATGATACAATATTGACATTAAAAAATACTTTGTGGGCGGAGCCTGTGGCTCAGTGGGTAGGGCACTGGCCCCATATACTGAGGGTGGCAGGTTTGAACCCAGTTCCGGCCAAACTCCGACAACAAAAAAAAATAGCCAGGCATTCGCCTGTAGTCCCAGCTACTTGGGAGGCTGAGGCAAGAGAATTGCCTAAGCCCAGGAGTTAGGAGTTGTAGGTTGCGGTGAGCTGTGACGCCACGGGACTCTACCTAGGGCGATAAAGTGAGACTCTATCTCTAAAAAAAAAAAAAAAAAAAAAAGCAGTGTAACCTGGCTTATTGTACCCTCAATGAATCCCCAACAATAAAAAAAAAGGGGGGGGGAGAAGAAAAATACACTTTATTTCTATAGATAGGAGAACTCCTTAGTTGACCACCTCCATAAGGTTACCTAATTTCACAGACCAGACACACACCACATGTACATATCAGCACAGTGGGCCTCATTCCTTATGCTGACTACCTCTGTATGTTGACCTCTTTGTTACAGTCCCTTGGATGGTCAACTTACTATATTAGCAAAGAACTAGAAATTTACATTTAAAAAATGTAACATTTAAAATAGCGTCGAAAAATACTTAGGGGCTGGGTGCCCATAGCTCAGTGGTCAGGGCGCTGGCCCCATTCTCTGGGGCTGGTAGGTTCGAATCTGCCCCAGGCCTGCTAAACAAAAACAAAAACAAACAAAAAAAAAAGACAGCCAGGTGTTTGGCATGAGTCCTACCTACTTGGGAGGCTGAGGCAAGAGGATCGCTTGAGCCCAAGAGTTTGAGGTTGCTGCTGTGAGCTAAAATGCTCAAGGGTGACCAAGTGAGACCAAGTGAGACTCTGTACTCCCTCCCCCCAAAAAAATACTTAGATGAATTTGACTTAATATGGAGATTAATATGACTATAAATATATAACATCTATACAATGGAAACTATAAAACACTGCTGAAAGAAATTAACAAAGACCTAGGGTCAGGCGCAGTGGCTCATGCCTGTAATTTGAACACTCTGGGAGGCCAAGGCAGGCAGACTGCTTGAGCTCAGGAGTTCGAGACCAGCCTGAGCAAGAACAAGACCTTGTCTCTAAAAAATAGCCAGGAGTTGTGGTGGGTGCCTGTAATCCCAGCTACTTGGGAGACTGAGGCAAGAGTATCACTTGAGCCCAAGAGTTTGAGGTTGCTGTGAGCTATGCCGCCATGGCACTCAACCCCAGGGCAATTGAGTAAGACTCTTATCTCCAAAAAAAAAAAAGAAGACCTAAATAAAAGGATATATACTATATTAACCTATCAGAAGAATCAATATTAAGATGTCAATTCTTCCCAAATGAATCTATAAATTATATACAATCCAAATCAAAATTCCAGTAGGCACTTTTGTAGAAAGTGACAAGCTGATTCTAAAATTCACGTGAAAATATAAAGACTCTACAGGAGCCAAAACTTTGATAAAGAAGAAAAAGTTAGAGGAGTTATGCAAGAACAAAATGCCACCATTAGTCACCAGGGAAACATAAATCAAAATTACACTAAGTTTCCACTACTGACCTATTAGAAGGGCTCAAATTTAAAAGACTGACTATCCTTGTGGGCAAGGATATGGAGTAATTAGAACTCTCATGCACTGCTCATGGGGATGCAAAATAGTACATGTACTGTCACTGGGGGTGGGGGAGGGGAAGTTTGTCAGTTTCTTAAAAAGTTAAATATATATTTACCACATGACCCAACCATTCTACTTCTAAATATTACCCAAGAGAAATGAAAATACATGTCTGTACAAAGAGTTATATATAGATGGCTCCTGTAAGTCTTATTTGTAATAGCCAAAGCTAGAAAAACCCAAATGTCCACCAACAGGTGAATGGATAAATAACTGTGGTATATCCATATAAGAGAATATTACTTATCAAAAGAATGAACTACTGATAACGCTACTTGGATGAATCTCACAATAGTTTTGTTGAGTTTCAAAGCCAATTTATATAAAATTGTAGAAAATACAAACTATAGTGATAGCAAACCTATCTGTACTTATGTGGGGACAGGTCCAGAGGAAGATATTACAAAGGGCCAAAAGTTTTGGGGGTTGATGAGTATGTTTATTACCTTGATTGTGATTAGGATTTCACACACGTCAAAACTTATCAAATTGTATAGTTTTATTATTGCAGCCTGTTAATATTAATTATACTTAATAATGCTGCTCAAAAAACATATTAGTTTGCTGGGCATGCGCCTGTAATCCTAGCACTATGGGAGGCCGCAGTAGGTGGATTGCCTGCGCTCACGGGTTCAAGACCAGCCTGAGCCAGAGTGAGACCCCATCTCTAAAAATAGCCAGTATTGTGGTGGGCGCCTGTAAGTCCCAATTACTTGGGAGGCTGAGGCAAGAGAATTGCTTAAGCCCAAGAGTTTGAGGTTTCTGTGAGCTGTGATGCCATGGCACTCTACCAAGGACAACAAAGTGAGACTCTGTCTCAACAACAACAACAACAAAACCAAAAAACAAACAAACGAAAAAAAACATTAGTTAATCTTGCACTTTGAACAGATTTTTCAGAGACATGATTTTGCAGCATCATGCACTGGCCATTTAGAAAATATTAGTTTTTTCTAATTATGCATTTCTACAAATGGTAACACACTTCAATATAGCATATATCTGTGTGTGTGTGTGTGTGTATTTATTTATTTATTTTAGAGTCTCACTTTGTTGCCCTAAGTAGAGTACCGTAGTGTCGTAGCTCACAGCAACCTCAAACTCTTGGGCTCAAGCAATCCTCTTGCCTCAGTTTTCATTTTTAGTAGAGACAGGGTCTCATTCTTGCTCAGGCTGTTCTCAAACTCCTGAGCTCAAGCAACCCACATGCCTTGGCCTCGCAGAGTGCTAGGATTATAGGCAATGAGCCACTGTACCCCTCCTTCAATATATCATATTTTTAAAAAATTACATTCAAGGCCAGGCACAGGGCTGGTCACGGAGGCTCACACCTGTAATTCTAGCACTCTGGGTGGCCAAGGCCAAGTGGATCACTTGAGCTCAGAAGTTTGAGACCAGCCTGAGCAAGAGTGAGGACCTGTCTCTAAAAATAGCTAGGCATTGTGGTGCGTCCCTATAGTCCCAGCTACTTTTTTTTTTTTTTTGGTTTTTGGCCGGGGCTGGGTTTGAACCCGCCACCTCTGGCATATGGGACTGGTGCCCTACTCCTTGAGCCACAGGCGCCGCCCAGTCCCAGCTACTTGTGAGGCTGAAACAAGAGGATTGCTTAAGCCCAAGTGTTTCGAAATTGCTGTGAGCACTCTACTGAGGGCAAAAAAACCGAAACTCTGTTCCAAAACAAAACATTACATTCGTTACTATCACCATCAGGATCACAGGTGTGATGAGCCCCTGTCCTCACCCTATCACCATCAGACAAGTCTTTAATTATTAGGAAGCAAGCTCGTGGTGACAGATACAAGCTTTCCAAAATTCTAATTACTGCTTTTTTTTTTTTTTTTTGGCCAGGGCTGGGTTTGAACCTGCCACCTCTGGCATATGGGGCTGGCGTCCTACTCCTCTGAGCCACAGGTACCACCCTCTTAATTACTGCTTTAAAACTTGAATTTTATCACTTGGAACATACACTTTCTTTGTTTTCCTTGAAGAGCCTCACTTACTCTTAAAAAAAAATCTGCCAAAAACTTGTATTTGAATAATCCTAGTTTGTGTGTCATTTTCTCAAAAGTGAAAGTAGAGTTCTATGAAAACAGCAGCTAGTAGGCTGGGCGCAGTGGCTTACGCCTGTAATCTCAGCATTTGGGAGACCGAGGTGGGTGGATTGCCTGAGCTCAGAGGTTTGAGACCAGGCTGAGCCAGGGCGAGACCCAGTCTTTAAAACACAGACGGGCGCGGGTGGCACCTGTGGCTCAGTCGGTAAGGCGCCGGCCCCATATACCGAGGGTGGCGGGTTCAAACCCGGCCCTGGCCGAACTGCAACAAAAAAATAGCCGGGTGTTGTGGTGGGCGCCTGTAATCCCAGCTACTGGGGAGGCTGAGGCAAGAGAATCACTTAGGCCCAGGAGTTGGAGGTTGCTGTGAGCTGTGTGATGCCATGGCATTCTACCGAGGGCCATAAAGTGAAACTCTGTCTCTACAAAAAAAAAAAAAAAAAAATAGACGGGCACGAATATTTTATGAGGAGGAACCCCCGGGCAATTGAAGCAGCTTCAAAAATACACTACTGGGACCTGATCAAACTAAAAAGCTTCTGCACAGCCAAGAACACAGTAAGTAAAGCAAGCAGACAGCCCTCAGAATGGGAGAAGATACTTGCAGGCTATTCTCCGACAAAGATTTAATAACCAGAATCCACAGAGAACTCAAACATATTAGCAAGAAAAGAACAAGTGATCCCATCTCAGGCTGGGCAAGCGACTTCTTCTTCTCTGAAGAAGACAGGCACGTGGCCTACAGACATATGAAAAAATGCTCATCATCCTTAATCATCAGAGAAATGTAAATCAAAACTACTTTGAGATATCATCTAATTCCAGTAAGATTAGCCCATATCACAAAATCCCAAGACCAGAGATGTTGGTGTGGATGTGGAGAAAAGGGAACACTTCTACACTGCTGGTGGGAATGCAAATTAATACGTTCCTTTTGGAAAAATGTTTGGAGAACACTTAGAGATCTAAAAATAGACCTGCCATTCAATCCTGTAATTCCTCTACTAGGTATATACCCAGAAGACCAAAAATCACATTATAACAAAGATATTTGTACCAGAATGTTTATTGCAGCCCAATTCATAATTGCTAAGTCATGGAAAAAGCCCAAGTGCCCATCAATCCACGAACGGATTAATAAATTGTGGTACATGTACACCATGGAATATTATGTAGCCTTAAAGAAAGATGGAGACTTTACCTCTTTCATGTTTACATGGATGGAGATGGAATATATTCTTCTCAGTAAAGTATCTCAAGAATGGAAGAAAAAGTATCCAATGTACTCAGCTCTACTATGAAACTAATTTATGGCTTTCACATGAAAGCTATAACCCAGTTATAACCTAAGAATATGGGGAGGGGAGAGAGGGAGGGAAGGAGGGAGAAGACAGAGGGAGGGTGATTGGAGGGATTACACCTATGGCGCATCTTACAAGGATACATGTGAAACTTACTAAATGTAGAATATAAATGTCTTAACACAATAACTAAGAAAATGCCAGGAAGGCTATGTTAATCAGTGTCATGAAAATATGTAAAATGGTATATAAAACCAGTGTATGGTGCCCCATGATTGCACTAATATACGCAGCTATGATTTAATAATAAATAAATAAAAAAATAGCCGGGTATTGTGGCGGGCACCTGTAGTCCCAGCTACTTGGGAGGCTGAGGCAAGAGGATCGATCAATTGAACCCAAGAGTTTAAGGTTTCTGTGAGCTAAGACACCATGGCATTCTACAAAAGGGGACCAAGTGAGACTCTGTCTCCAATAAAAAAAAAAAAAGGAAAACAGATGCTAGTTTAGTCACAACTCAATCACTAAAATGTGCAGCCACTTCCCCACTTCATCTCTCAAAATATTAAAAAAATGTGTACTCGAGGGTAGAGATTACCATTAATTTTTATTGCTTCCTCAAGGATATTCTTTCCTTTTTTTTTTTTTTTTTTTTAAGAGACAGAGTCTCACTTTATCACCCTTGGTAGAGTGTTGTGGCATCACAGCTCCCAGCAACCTCCAACTACTGGGCTTAGGCGATTCTCTTACCTCAGCTTCCCAAGTAGCTGGGACTACAGGCACCCACCCCAACGCCCGGCTGTTTTGTGGTTATTGCAGTTTGGCTGGTCTGTGTTCGAATCTGCCACTCTCGGTATATGAGGCCGGCGCCCTACTCACTGAGCCACAGGTGCCACCCCCTCAAGGATATTCTTGAGTGACAGTCACATGACAATGAAGAATGTAGACTTTATTACATTGCCTTGACCTGTACTAAGACACCAACAGTTTTTGTTTTGAGAGAGGGTCTTGCTATGCTGTCTGGGCTAGAATGCAGTGGTATCATCTTAGCTCATAGCAACCTCCAACTCCTGAGCTCAAGAAATCCTCTTGTCTCAGCCTCCTGAGTAGCTGGGACAATAGGTATGCACCACCACACCTAACTAATTTTTGGTATTTTTTGTCAAGACCAGGTCATGCTATGTTGCTCAGGCTGATCTCAAACTCTTAGCTCAAGCAATCCTTCTGCCTCAGCCTCCCAAAGCATTAGGATTACAGGTGTGAGCCACCATACCCAGCCAGCACCAGCAATTTCAGCCATTACTTCTTTCTTTTTTTTTTTTTTTTATGAAGAGTTTTTTTTTTTTTGCAGTTGTTTTTTTTTTTTTTTTGGCTGGGGCTGGGTTTGAACCCACCACCTCCGGCATATGGGGTCGGCACCCTACACCTTTGAGCCACAGGCACCGCCCTTAGCCATTACTTCTTTTTCATCATGAATGTACATGTTAACACTGGTGAAAATGGCAAAAAGCTGCATAGTATTATGACCTTTTCAAACCATAAATATCAACTTTGTAATTATTCCATTAAAAAAAAAAAAAGTAAGCTTTAGCCACAGAGAAATCTTACTTTTGTGGGATCTTGTCATCCTATCAGATTTAGCAGATGCATCCTTAACTCGGTTATGATATTCTAAAAGGAATGTTCGTTCGTGCTCAAAGAAATCATCTACATCCTATAAGAGCAAAAGAAAAAAAATGAACTTTTTTACTTATTTGCTTTAGTTTAACATGTAAATCACTTTGTTTTGTTATAAATATAAAAGATCATCAGAAAGATAACACAGCTATCCTCCAATAATCAGATGGTACGTTGATTTCACCAAGATGTTAACAGACAAGCATTTCTATCTATTAAGAACGCTTCTTTTGGAAAAAAAAAAATAATAATAATAATAAAGAAGAAACAAAAAAACAAAAAAAAAAGAACGCTTCTTTTGGGCAGCGCCTGTGGCTCACTTAGTAGGGCGCCGGCCCCATATACCGAGGGTGGCGGGTTCAAACCCAGCCCCAGCCAAACTGCAACAACAACAACAACAAAATAGCCGGGTGTTGTGGCAGGTGCCTGTAGTCCCAGCTACTTGGGAGGCTGAGGCAAGAGAATCGTCTAAGCCCAAAAGCTGGAGGTTGTTGTGAGCTGTGATACCACAGCACTCTATTCAGGGCGACAGTTTGAGTCTCTGTCTCAAGAGACAGAGTCTCGGGCGGCGCCTGTGGCTCAGTGAGTAGGGCGCCGGCCCCATATGCCGAGGGTGGCGGGTTCAAACCCAGCCCCGGCCAAACTGCAACAAAAAAATAGCCGGGTGTTGTGGCGGGCGCCTGTGGTCCCAGCTGCTTGGGAGGCTGAGGCAGGAGAATCGCGTAAGCCCAAAAGTTAGAGGTTGCTGTGAGCCGTGTGACGCCACAGCACTCTACCAGAGGGCGGTACAGTGAGACTCTGTCTCTACAAAAAAAAAAAAAGAGAGACAAGAGTCTCACTTTGTCACCCTCAGTCTCTGTCTCAAGAGAGAGTCTTATTTTGTTGCCCTCGGTAGAGTACTGCGGTATCACAGCTCACAGCAACCTCCAACTCAGCCTCATGCAATCCTCTTGTCTCAGTTTTTCTATGTTTAATAGAGATGGGGGTCTCACTTTTTGCTGAGGCTGGTCTTGAACTTGTGAGCTCAAGCAATCCACCCACCTCAGCCTCCCAAAGTGCTAGGATTACAGGCATGAGACTCCGTACCTGGCCTATTAGGAACTCTTTTTTTTTTTTTTTTTGAGACAGAGCCTCAAGCTGTCGCCCTGGGTAGAGTGCTGTGGCATCACAGCTCACAGCAACCTCTAACTCCTAGGCTCAAGTGATTCTCCTGCCTCCACCTCCCAAGTAGCTGGGACCACAGGCGCCTGCCAAAACACCCGGCTATTATTTTTGTTGTTGCAGCGTCATTGTTGTTTGGTGGGCCTGGGCTGGATTCGAACCCCTGGCGCCAGCTCAGGTATATGTGGCTGGCGCCTTATCCACTTGAGCCACAGGTGCTGAGCCTACTAGGAACTCTTCTATGGTTTAATAGCTGAAGGCTTAGAGCTCCCCATATAGTTAATGTTCATGTTATGCTCTGAAATATGTTCCTACTTATGCTCTGCTACTACAATCCCGCTTTCAAAAAAATACATTACTACCAGCAGGAATGATCGATTGCTTTTTGAGAAAAAAAATTCTGATAGAGAGAATAATTTATTTTTCTTGGTCTATTATGTGTACTCCATGGGCCATTCCTGAATGCTGCCTGTCCTTAGGTTTTAGGCCCCTCCCTGACTGCTCTGGAGAATCCTGACAAACCAGCTGAGAGCTAGAACAAGGCCAGATATACATTAAAAATAAAAATTATTTGCCTTTATCAATGTTGGGACTAAAAAAAAGAATAAACAGTACTTTTTTTCCTTTTAAACTAGTAACAGGGCAGCACCTGTGGCTCAGTGGGTAGGGCGCTGGCCCCAATACTGAGGGTGGCGGGTTTGAACCCAGCCCTGGCCAAACTGCAACAAAAAATAGCCGGGCATTGTGGCAGGCACCTGTAGTCCCAGCTACTCGGGAGGCTGAGGCAAGAGAACTGGCTAAGCCCAAGAGCTGAAGGTTACTGTGAACTGTGACACCACGGCACTCTTTGTCAAGGGAGACTCTGTCTCTAAAAAAAATTAAAATAAAATAAAATAAACTAGTAACAATCCATTGAAAAAGCATCAGGTGACATGATGTAACTGGAACAAGAGAACACCAGCAAGAGTTAGTACTGACAAAATGTCATTTAAATTTTGTAAGTATATGTACGTCTTCTTAACTGTAAATATGGGAATAAAACTATCTAACTTGCAGGACTGTTATGAAGATTAAGTAACAAATTGTGGGCTACCGATCGATGAACCCATTATAAATGTTTGAACATGTTATCACTTTATTGATAGATTGAGACAGAGTCTCACTCTTGTCCTGTAGAGTGGCATGAGCTCACAACAACCTCAAACTCTTGGGCTCAAGCAATCCCCTTGTCCCAACCTCCTAAGTAAATGGGACCATGCCTGGATAATTTTTCTGTCTTTAGTAGAGATGGGGTCTCCCTCTTGCTCAGGCTGCTCAGGATTGCCTCAACCTCCCAGGTATGAGCCACTGCACTCGGCTAAAACTGTTATTACTTTATGGGGAACATTTTCTCTTGAGGCCATGTGCTCTGGGCTGGTCACACATACTTGGTTTAGAATAAACTTCTTTACATTCTTCTTTTTATTTTTTTGGCTTTTCCATAAATAAAATTGATAAATTCTTTTTTTTTTTTTTTTTTGAGACAGAGTCTCAAGCTCTCGCCCTGGTTAGAGTGCTGTGGCATCATGGCTACAGCAACCTCCAACTCCTGAGCTCAAGAGATTCTCCTGCCTCTGCCTCCCAAGTAGCTGAGACTACAGGCGCACGCCACAATGCCCGGCTATTTTTTGGTTGCAGCCGTCATTGTTGTTTGGCGGGCCCAGTTTGGATTCGAACCCGCCAGCTCAGGTGTATGTGGCTAGTGCCTTGGCCGCTTGAGCCATAGACACCAAGCCAATTTTTTTTTTAAATTATTACTTTACTAATAAAATTATCAAAGTCACAATTGACTTGGTGGTTTACATTTAACAGCTAAGAAAAATGCTTAATATTAATGCATAAGCAACATCAAAATGGAAGTGAACTGAGTCCCTATGGTGAAGCAGCCACAGCACAGCACATGCATTGCCAACCTATCGACTGACTTGTCTCTGAAAAAATCAGCCTATGAATCAAATAAATAGTACCCTAAAGTTTTACTACAGATGTATCTATAAAAGCAGGCAATGATAACAAAACAACACTCTTTATCTTGTTGTTTGCTTAACAATGTAATATTAACTTTTTTTCATGTTAAAGGTAAGTCTTCAATAAATCAATTCTACCATTTTTAGAACATTAAGTTTTAAGTATTATTTAGGTAAATAAATAATTGCCTTTCTAAGCTTTTCCACACATATTATCGCATTCAATCTTATCTTTCCAACAATCCTGTGAGCTAGATAGTATTAACCCCATTTTTAAAATGGAAAAACTGAGGTTGAGAAAAACAAAGTGATTTTTTCCAAGGACATGTAGCTACCTTGAGACAATACCAAACCTTAACTGAAATCTTCTAACTCCAAATCTGGAGTCTGCCCCTCATATTTGCAAGGCAAACAAGGGAAGAGATGGTGGCAAACAGAGGCAGCTGTTGCACATAGGAGGACTGCACATCCTACACGCTGATGATCTGTCCTGTCTTTTCTACCCAGTTACACCATGGTTCCCTGCCCCCAACGTGTTACACAAATGGCATAAACTCAGGGAAGATGTCTACACAGGATTTGAAAGGCTTGGGAGTTGGGTAGGGAACTGGTTCTAGGTACTTGGAACATAACAGTTTGGAGGGATTGGGCATGGGTTTCAGGTGAGCAAATACCCACAAACTATAAACTTCTCACCCCTCGGAGGAGTTGTCTAGAGAGAGGAACCCAGGGCAAGAGGCATAGTTTCCCATGGGCTAAGGATTCTACTGTTTAAACTTCTCTTTTACTCTAATTCTGCACAAAAATCTCAATTTATTTCCTTTTTAAAAGTAGTAAATTCTCAACTAATACCACTGTTAATTGCATGAAATCTTACCTTTACTCCTGAAACAATCACTCCATCTGCTGATTTAACCATGTTTTTAAAAAAATCTTCAAGCTTTTCTTTTTTATTTTTTCCTCGCACACTCAACTGAAAGAAAAATAATTTAAGTTAGCTTTTTTTTTTTTTTAGTTACAAATGGAAAGTACTGCCTCCTTTGGTATTTAAATGGCAGTCAAACTCAAAAGGATCCCAGTTTTTGGACCCAGCTTATGCTCGTAATCCCAGCACTCTGGGAGCCTGAGGCGGGAAGACTTCTTGAGGCCAGGAGTTTCAGACCAGCCACAGCAAGAGAGAGATCCCACCTCTACTAAAAACAGAAAAAATTAGCCAGGTATGGTGGTAGATCCCAGATACTCAGGAGGCTGAGGCAGGAGAATTGATTGAGCCCAGGAGTTTGAGGTTGAGTGCAGGTTAGAATGCAGTGAGCTATGATGATACCATTGCATTCTAATCCTAGCCTGGGCAACAGACCAAGACTCCGTCTGAAAAAGAAAAAAAAAGGCCCAGTTTTTAAATATAATGTAAGTGGCAATTTTATCATGTGTATCAATGATTTTCTAACTCTAGGACATAAAAGAGGTATTTAGTAACAATAAATTGACTCTCTCATCCCATCTAATCCCTTTATCTCTTGCCATGCCTGCAATGCCCACCTTTATGTAAATGACTCACCCATCTCCATCATTACCTGTTACCTTCTGAATGTATGTGTTCTCCAGAATTCTAATGTTGAAACCTAACCCTGAAGGTGATGGTATTAAGAGATGAGGCCTAACCTGGGCATGATGGCTCATGCCTATAGTCTCAGCTACTCAGGAGGCTGAGATGGGAGGATCACCTGGGGCCAAGAGTTCATGTCTGCAGTGCAGTATGATTATGCCTGTGAATAACCACTGCACTCCAGCCTGATCAAAAGAGAGAGACCCTGTCTCTCAAAAAAGAAAAGGGTGGGCTGGGTGTGGTGGCTCTTACCTGTAATCCTAGCACTCTAGGAGGCGGAGGCAGGTGGATTGCTTCAGCTCACAAGTTGGAGACCAGCATGAGCAAAAAGCGAGACCTTGTCTTTACTAAAAATATTAAAACTGAGTCAAGAGGATCACCTGAACCCAGGAGTTGAAGGTTGCTGTGAGTTATGACACCACAGCACTCAAACCAGGGCAACAGCTTGAGACTTTGTCTTAAAAAAAAAGAAAAAAAACAATAGAAAAGAGGCTTGGCACCTGTAGCTCAAGCAGATAAGGCACCAGCCACATACTGGAGCTGGCGGGTTTGAATCAAGCCCGGGCCCACCAAAACAACAATGACAACTACAATCAAAAACTAGCTGGGCATTGTGGTGAGCACCTGTAATCCCAGCTACTTGGGAGGCTGAGACAAGAGAATTGCTTAAGCCCAAGAGTTGGAGGTTGTGACGCCATGGCACTCTACCCAGGGCGACAGCTTGAGACTATCTCAAAAAAAAAAAAAAAAAAAAAGGGTAGGACCTTTGGGGAGGTCATTAGGTCATACAGTGGTGACTTCATAAATGTGATTAGTAGCCTGGAGTGGTGGTTCATTTGAGAAGGATCACTCGAGGCCAAGAGTTTGAGACCAGCCTGAGCAACAAAGCAAAACTTTAGTTTCTAAAAAAGTTAAAATAAAAAAATTAGCCAGGGGTGCTGGTGTGCACATGTAGTCCTAGCTGTTCAGAAGGATAAGGGCAGGAGGATCATTTGAGCCCAGGAATTTGAGGTGACAGTGAGCTATGATCATGGCACTGCACTCCAGCCTGGGCGATAGAACAAGACCCAGTCAAAAAAATTATTTTTAAATTAAAAAAAGGCCAGGCATGGTGGCTCATGCCTGGAGTTTGAAACCAGCTTGAGCAATATAGCAAGACCCCCCACTTCTACAAAAAACTAGACAGGTCAGCCAGGAATGGTAGTGTGCTCCTGTATTTCCAGCTACTTGGGAGGATGAGTTGGGAGGATGGCTTGAGGGCCAAGAATTTGCAGTTGTGGTAAGGTATGATAACACCATTGTACTCCAGGCCAGGTGGCAGAGCAATACCCTGTCTCCAAAAAAAAAAAAAAAAAGGTGGGGGTGTGGATTAGTCCGTTTATAAAAGAGGTCCAAGGGAGCTTATTATCTCCTACTTTCCTCCTCTGCCAACTGAGGAAGGGATAAGAAGATACCACTTATGAAGTAGCAGCAGACCCTCATAAGACACCCAAACTTTCACATGATCTTTTGAGGCTTTTTCCAAAACACCATGTGCTGATACTAAAAGCCCTATTATAATGCATCATCATCTTTATCTCCACTAAGCATATGTTTGTTTGTTCGGAAGAACCCTAAATAGATCTACTTTATTGGGAGAAAATTTAAGAAATCCTAAGATATCTGAAAGCTATTTATAAAACTGATTTAAACATTTAATAACCTTTTATTTACTAAAATAAACAAATATTTATTTTACATCCAATTGCTAGGCATTGCTCTAAGATAGTGAAAATAACAATGGTAAAAAGTTAAAGTATTACTCTCACAGACCTTACATTTTAGAGGAGAGAGATAGATAAGAAATATGTAAACTAAATTTTTTTTTTTGCAGTTTTTAGCCGGGGCTGGATTTTAACCCGCCACCTCTGGCATGTGCGGCCAGCACCCTACTCCTTTGAGCCATAGGCACTGCCCCTACAAACTAATTTTTAAAATATAGATATTTAACTTCAGTAAATATCCCTTAGTACCAAGGGCTATGACAGTGGGATAGAATACTTGGAGAGTGAGGCTACTCTAGCTCTAGTGACCCAGCTTGATGGATTTTACTACGTCTCACTGCTTATTTATGCTGCTCTACCAACCTACTACTAAGGTTACATATCACTGTGAAAGTACCTGTGATTTGGGTGACGCCTATAGCTCAGTAGGTAGTGCACCAGCCACATACATTGAGGCTAGCTAAAACAACAATGATAACTGCCAACAAAAAAGTAGCCAGGCGTTGTGGTAAGCGCCTATAGTCCCAGCTACTCGGGAGGTTGAGGCAAGAGAATCTCTTGAGCCCAAGAGTCTAAGATTGCTGTGAGCTACGATGCCACAGCACTCTACCTAGGGTGATAGCTTGAGATTCTGTTTCAAAAAAAAAAAAGAAAGTACCTGTGATTAAAAAGTGCTGTATTTCCATGACCTTGAGTTACTTCATACCCTTTTATTTAAAAAATTGTGTCTAAGCTCTGTTGTCAAAGGAAGAAAAAAAAACTGCGTCCTCTCTATTAAGACTGAAGGATCATTAATCAATATATCTACTAAAACTAAACCAGAAAAGTAAATTTATATACATCAAATTCTTTTTTTTTTTTTTTTTGAGTCAGAATCTCACTTTGTTGCCCCCAGTAGAGTGCCCTGGTGTCACAGCAACCTCTAACTCTCAGGTTCAAGCAATTCTCTTGCCTCAGCCTCCCAACTAGCTGGGACTACAGGCGCCCACCATAACGCCCGGCTATTTTTAGAGATGGGGGTCACACTCTAGCTCAAGCTGGTCTTTAACTCGTGAATTTCAGCAATCTGCCCACCTCAGTCTCCCAAAGTGCAGGGATTACAGGTACCTGGCCTGCACCAAATTCTTTTTTTTTTTTTTTTGCAGTTTTTGGCCGGGGCTGGGTTTGAACCCACGACCTCCGGCATATGGGGCTGGCGCCTTACTCCTTTGAGCCACAGGCACTGCCCCTGCACCAAATTCTTGTTCCTGATGTTAACTTGTAAGTAGGGATTATGCTATAACTGTTTTCTGCTAACATAGTTTGTCATCCAAATATGGGTCCCAAGAACTGTATCAGCTATCCATTAAAAAAAATCTTTGCTGGCTCGGCACCCGTAGCACAATGGTTACAGGGCTGGCCATGTACACCGAGAATGGAGGGTTCAAACTAAACAATGCTGAGGGCCACCTAAACAACAACTGCAACAAAAAAATAGCCGGGCATTATGGCAGGCACCTGTAGTCCCAGCTAGTTGGGAGGCTGAGGCAAGGGAATCGCTTAAGCCCAGGAGTCTGAGGTTGCTGTGAGCTGTGATGCCATAGTGAGGGCGACATAGTGAGACTGTCTCAAAAAAAAAAAAAAAAAATCTTTGCCAGCACTACGAATGAAGAATTTTAAAGCTCATACTTCAATCTCTGTGTGACTGTAAATAAGTATGTAGGAAGGAAGGGAGGAAAATTAGGAGCAATCAGTACTAAAGGTCAGTTAAACAAATGTAGAGCCAATGATTTGCCCTAAGTAATCAGGAATTTTTTTAGGTTAAGCACCTCTCTAGCATTCTTCCATAAGGCTTCAGAAGACTCCAAACTCAAACCTAAGAAACATTAATCAGGACGGCGCCTGTGGCTCAGTGAGTAGAGCACCAGCCCCATATACTGAGGGTGGTGGGTTCGAACCCGGCCCCGGCCAAACTGCAACAAAAAGTAGCCGGGCGTTCTGGCGAGTGCCTGTAGTCCCAGCTACTGGGGAGGCCTATCACCTAAGCCCAAGAGTTGGAGGTTGCTGTGAGCTGTGATACCACAGCACTCTACTGAGGGCGACAAAGTGAGACACTGTCTCAAAAAAGAAACATTAATCAATTTGATAAATCCTATGTCCTGAGAAGTTCACAATTAAGGATGAAAAAAATCAACATCCCAAGAAGTAACACGATTTACCATTATTCCAAAAATTAATCTACTCAAGTTTAACTGAATAATGCATTATTACTGAAAAAGTGTCACTTTAAACTGCCTTGAAAAACATGAACATTAAGCCTTTTCTAACTACTCCCTGCCTTTTACAATATCTCTAAAATGAAACACTGATCACTATTTTAATCAATACTCACATCTTGATTATATTCCAAGAAGACATGGAAATTTAAATCTTTTCTCAAAATAGGATGTGCTGCCACTCGACATAGGAACACTTCATGCATTGCAACTGTCTTCTTGAATATTGCCAAATATTCACTAGAAACAATACACAAAATTAAAGGTAAAAAATTCCATCAACTATAAAGTCATCTGCAACAAATTTTTTTTTAGCAAATATACTTTGGATTATTCCAAATGCAAAATTAGAGATAAAAAGATATAATTCATGTAAACAAAGGTTTTAGTTGAACTATTAATGAAATATATAAAACTCAACTCTGAAAAAAGACCTCATGCCAGTTAATAAGATTTACTGTATCTAAATGTTAATATTTTTAAGTTCTGTAAACTTTTCTTACTATGCGAGTTGATGTTAAAGGTTACTAAAGGGGTGTTCGCTTTTAGCTCCAGAGTAAGTATACTACAAATTATTTGATAGAACCTTAATATTCAATTACTACATAATTACTGCTTGTAAACACCTTACTACAAAAAAAATATTTAAAGCCATAACTCAGTAAAAATATTTTCAATGTTAATAATTGCTTCCGTCTAATTGCTCCCAAAACACACAAGAAACCCACTCTGAAGAGATTGATTTTTGCCACTGACCTGAAGAAATGTGTTTAAGATATTTTACTACAATCTTTAAATCACAGTAACCATATAGTAGCACATGTACACATCAGTTTAAAAAAAAAACACTCAAGGAAAAGACTTGATATTCTTGCTTCAACTATGTGCAAGAAGGATAAGTTTTACATACCAGCAAACCAGCAGGACCAATGTTGGGAGAAGTTTGATCTCAGTGAGGGTAGTCATTCAGTGAAGACAAAAAAGAAGGATGCAGAGGATGGAGGTAGCAGTAGAATAAACCCAAGGTTCTCTGTTATCCAACCCCTAACCAGACCACAAAAGAATCATGATCAGGGCCACTGGAAAATCATAGATTCTTCAATATTTATGTGTTCTGCTAATTTCCAGTTTTCAGTCTTAAAAACTTTTGAGTATGTATGTCTGCTATTAGACTACTGCTTATACTCAGAACTGACAAAATTCTTAAAATACCTGTCACCATATACTTTGACAAAGGAGACCTGCTTATCTAATTTATCTTTTCAAGTGTTTAGTATTCTGAAGAGGAGTCTACAGCAGTGTGAATATACGTTGGAAAACTAAGTGAAAGAAAAGGAAATGTATGAAGGGAAGAAATGACCAGAAAAAGAGTGATGGAGGTGATGATAATGCAAGGAAAATTATTTCCTTGTACAAGTTTCAAAATATACAGAAACAACACATAGCAAATCCAAATTTACTTCAATTGTTTAGTAAAAGGGTAAAGATTCTGTATTTTTAGCAAATATGCTAAAAGGAAATACAGGTTGAGTATCCCCAATCTGAAAATCCAAAATGTTCCAAAATCTGAATTTTAAGCACCAAATATGATACTCAAAGGAAACGCTCATTAGATCATTCTGGATTTCAAATTTTTGGATTAGGGATATTCAGTTGGTACAATGCAAATATTCTGACTACTCCTAAAAAGCTGAAATCTGAAATACACATTCCCAAGCATTTTGGATTAGGAATCTCAACCTGTATGTAACTTCCTCCTTTTCTTTTTTCTGCCTATGGCTTCTGGCCAAAAGGAAAAGAATATGGGAGCAAAGTAACTGCAGAATAGTTAAAAGCCATTTTTCATTAGAACTATTAGTTTCACATATACTTATAAGAAGTGTATTAAACCCCTGGAAAAACTGTGATAATTTATACTGTATACACACACTTACTAAATTAAAAAAAATTTTTTTTAGAGACAGGGTCTTACTTTGTCACCCTTGGTAGAGTGCTGTGGCTTCACAGCTCATAGCAACCTCCAGTTCTTGGGCTTAGGCAATTCTCCTGCCTCAGCCTCCCAAGTAGCTGGGACTACAGGCATCCGCTACAATGTCCAGCTATTTTTTGTTGCAGTCCGGCTGGGGCTGGGTTCGAACCCACTACCCTTGGTATATGGGGCCGGTGCCCTACTCACTGAGCCATAGGCGCTGCCCCTACACAAACTTACTTTTTTTTTTTCTTTTAGAGACAGAGTCTCAACTTTGTCACTCTCGGTGGAGTGCCGTGGCGTCACAGCTCATAGCAACCTCCAGCTCTTGGGCTCAGGTGATTCTCTTGCCTCAGCCTCCCAAGTAGCTGGGACTACAGGCGCCCGCCACAACACCCGGCTATTTTTGTTGTTGTTGCAGTTTGGCCGGGGCCAGGTTCAAACCTACCACCCTCGGTATATGGGGCCAGCGCCCTACTCACTGAACCACAGGCGCCACCCCCTATACACACTTTTTAAAGGAAACAATGTATGCAAGGGATTGCTCAGCACATTTTTCCTATAAGAAATAGATGTTTTAGTAGTATGTACATGTTGATAACAAGTGAACTAGGTTACTTGTAAATTAAAAAAAAAAATTTACATTCTATTTTTAAAAATAATGTTCCAGGGCGGCACCTGTGGCTCAGCGGGTAGGGCGCCGGTCCCATATGCCGGAGGTGGTGGGTTCAAACCCAGCCCCGGCCAAATTAAAAAAAAATAAAAAAATAAAAAGAAAAATCATGTTCCATTTCTAACTTTTTTTTTGCAGTTTTTGGCTGGGGCTGGGTTTGAACCTGCCACCTCTGGTATATGGGGCCAGCGCCCTAGTCCTTTGAGCCACAGGCACTGCCCTCCATTTCTATTTTTTTTTATAAGCTTTTTTAAAATAAGCTTTAAACCCTGTTTTACAAGGGAGATAATTATTCTATAATTTTCCTGTAGGCTCTGATCATGATCATTAACACTGGTTGTGTGACATAAACCTGTATCTTCCAGAAAGGGTCCCTATGGTAAAACGATTAAAATGATGGGATATCAGAGAGCACAAAAAAAAAAAAAAAAAAAGCATTAAAATAGTACAATTAACAAAAGCAACAACAAAAAAAATCACGTACGCTTCCAGTTCCTGCTTCATCTTTGTGAATTCTTCTTTTGTCATCGATCCTTCTCCTTCTCCAAGCTTCTGTAGTTTTTCCCTTGAAGCATCAAAATCAGGTCTTGGTGGTGCTGGTGGGATCTATAACAGAACCAAATAATTAATTTTAAGGGATTATTTGATTTCCTGAAGCACTGTATTACTGTCACCATAAAAAACTGTGTCTGGGAAAGCTAAAAGTATCCTGAATGAGCTGAGCACCCAGAACACCCAAATTCTGAGTAGAGAACTTGACTAGTTCTAAAAATTAAGGTCCTTTCACACCAAAGAAGAAATACAGCACAGCACTCATTTCTGGTATTAGAACAGCAGTTCTCAAACTTCAATCTATAGACTCCCACGTGGCAACCTAGAGTCCTCAAATTTGTATGTACACTAAGCTCTGATTATAGACTGAATATGTATAGCAAACGCACATATCATTTTTCATAAGTTTTATATGCAAATAATACGATTAAAGACAAATTTTTTTTAATTAATGAATTCAGGGCCTGACATGGGTATTCACACTTGTAATCATTATAATTTAAGAGGCTGAGGTGGGAACACTGCTTGAGGCTAGCAGTTTAAGAGCAGCCTGGGCAACATAACAAGACCTAATCTCTACAGAAAAATTAAAAAAAAAAAAAAAATTAGCCAGGTGTGGTAGTGCATGTCCATAATCCCATCTACTCAGTGAGGCTTAGGCAGGAAGATCCCTTGAGCCCAGGAGTTTGAGGTTGCAGTGGTCTATGATTGTATCACTGTACTCCATCCTGGGTGACAGAGTGAAACACTATCTCAAAAAACAAAAAAAAAGAAAAGAAAAATTAATGAATTCATAATAGCTTTATGCTACTGTATTTTTTTTTCCTTTAATGAATACTAAGAATATGATCCAGCAAAGGATGTTAAAAGGGTCCTAGATTAGAGGAATGTACCCAAAACAGAACTACTTTGGGAACAAGACATGAATTAATGACTAACTTCATTCTACTCATCCAGTCAGGGAATAAGTAAGCAAACACTTACCTTAAATAAGAACATAAGATCTAGGGCGGCGCCTGTGTCTCAGGGCAGCGCCTGTGGCTCAGTGAGTAGGGTGCTGGCCCCATATGCCGAGGGTGGCGGGTTCAAACCCAGCCCCGGCCAAACTGAGACAAAAAAATAGCCGGGCGTTGTGGCGGGCATCTGTAGTCCCAGCAACTCGGGAGGCTGAGGCAAGAGAATCGCGTAAGCCCAAGAGTAGAGGTTGCTGTGAGCCGTGTGATGCCACGGCACTCTACGGAGGGCAGTACAGTGAGACTCTGTCTCTACAAAAAAAGAAAAAAAAAAGGGGGGCGGCACCTGTGACTCAGTCGGTAAGGCGCCGGCCCCATAAAAAAAAAACAAAACAAAAAAAAAAACAAAGAACATAAGATCTAGAAGAGATACAGAATTCAAGAAATAAATATAAGAAAAAGCAATCCTGGCTGGGCACAGTGTCTCATGCTTGTAATCCTAGCACTCTGGGAGGCCGAGGCAGATGGACTGCCTGAGTTCACAAGTTCCAGACCAGCCTGAGCAAGTGTAAGACCTTGTCTCTAAAAACTGGCGGGTGTTGTGGCAGGCATCTGCAGGCTCAGCTACTTGGGAGGCTGACAGAAGACAATCACTTGAGCCCAAGAGTTTGAGGTTGCTGTGAGCTATGATGCCATGGCACTCTACCCAGGGCAGCAAAGTGAGACTCTGTCTTAAAAACACAAAAAAGAAAAAGAAAAAATAATCCTTCTGGGAGGCAGAGGCAGGTGGATTGCCTGAGCTCAGGAGTTCCAGACCAGCCTAAGCAAGAGCAAGACCCTGTCTCTACTAAAAAATAAAAGAAAACTAGCCAGGCATTGTGACAGGTGCCTTTAGTCCCAACTACTCAGGAGGCTGAGGCAAGAAGATCGCTTAAGCCCAATAGTTTAAGTTGCTGTGAGCTACGCTGTCACAGCACTCTACCCAGGGTGACAAAGTAAGACACTATCACAAATAAATAAATAATCTTAAGAAGAAGGGCCTAGGATGGGGCAATGTGTGGTGGCTCATGCCTAGCACTCTGGGAGGCCAAGGCGGGTGGATTGTCTGAGCGTAGGAATTTGAGACCTGCCTGAGCTACAGCAAGACTCTATCTCTTAAAAATAGCCAGGTGCTGTGGCAAGCACCAGCAGTCCTAGCTACTTAGGAGGCTGAGGCAAGAGGATCACTTGAGCCCAAGAGTTTGAGGCTGCTGTGAGCTATGACACCATGGCACTCTACCAAGGGTGTCACAATGAGACTCTGTCTCCAAAAAAAAAAAAAAAGAAGGGCCTAGGGCCTTTAAGAATTATTAAGGACCTGAGCAAGAGCGAGACCCCACTCTACGAAATAGCTGGGTGTTATGTCAGGTGCCTGTAATCCCAGCCACTTGGGAGCCCAAGACAAACAGAATCACTTGAGCCCAAGAGTTTGAGGTTGCTGTGAGCTATGATGCCATAGCACTCTACCAAGGATGACAAAATGAGACTCTGTCTCAACAGCAAAAAAAAAAGAACTATTGGGCTTGGCACCTACAGCAGCTAGGGTGCTAGCCATAGACACCGGAGATAGCGGGTTGGAACCCAACCCGGGCCTGCCAAACAACAATGACAACTACAATCAAAAAATAGCTGGGCATTGTGGCGAGCACCTGTAGACCCAGCTACTAGGGAGGCAGAGGCAAGAGAATCGCTTAAGCCCAAGAGTTGGAGGTTGCTGTGAGCTGTAACATGACAGCACTCTACTGAGGGAGACATAGTAAGACTCTGTCTCAAGGCTCGGCACTCATAGCTCAGTGAGTAGGGTGCAGGCCACATATACCTAAGGTGGCAGGTTTGGGCCCGGCCCACTAAACAACAATGACAACTACAACCAAAAAATAGCCAGGCGTTGTGGCGGGTGCCTGTAGTCCCAACTACTCAGGAGGTTGAGGCAAGAGAATCGCTTAAGCCCAAGAGTTGAAGGTTGCTGTGAGCTGTGACGCCACAGCACTCTACCCAGGGCAACATAGTGAGACTCTATCTCAAAAAAAAAAAGAATGAATCTAAGAAAAAGGTTACATCACATACAGCAATAGGGTCAGAGAGCATCAAGTACAGTTCGGCACACAATCACTGATAATTAAGACATGGTCTTACTTTTCAAGGATTGTTCAGCCTATGGAAGGAGAAAGTAATAAATAGAAAGTACCACCAATCAAGCCAGGCAAGGTGGCTCATGCCTGTAATCCCAGCACTCTGGGAGGCTGAGGCAGATGGATTGCTTGAACTCATGACTTCAAGACCAGCCTGAGTAAAAAACGAGACCCTCGTCTCTACTACAAATAGAAAAGAAACTGAGGCAAGAGGATCAATTGAGCCCAAGAGTTGGAAGCTGCTGTGAACTATGATGATGCCAGAGCACTCTACCCAGGGCAACAGCTTGAGACTGTCTCAAAAAAAAAAAAAAAAAAGAAAAGAAAAGAAAGTACCATCAGACAAGAAGACAACCTAAGAAAAAAAGAATGCACTACCAGTCATTCACCAAAATCTAAGCTATAGAAAGAAAAAGAAACAAATGGCTGAAAAGGAGTGGCAGTCACAGGATGGAGATGGAATTAGGCCATGGCAATTTCAAGGAAATCAAACAGAATTTTTTTTTTTTTTTAGAGACAGAGTCTCACTTTGTCACCCTTGGTATAGTGCCATGGTGTCACAACTCACAGCAACCTCCAGCTCTCAAGCTTAGGCAATTGTCTTGTCTCAACCTCCCGAGTCGCTGGGACTATAGGCAGCCACCACAACACCTGGCTATTTTTTGTTACAGTTTGGCCGGGGCCGGGTTTGAACCCACTACCCTTGGTATATGGGGCTGGGGCCCTACTCACTGAGCCACAGGCAACCGGCCAAAGAAACTGAATTTTTTTTTTTTTTTTTTTTTTTTAGGGGGCCGGGGCCGAACCTGCCACCCTTGGGATATGGGGCCAGTGCCCTACCCACTGAGCCACAGGCGCCACCCAAGAAACTGAATTTTATCTGGAAGTTTCTTCTAGATTATAAAAAAGCCCTAAATTTCAGAAATTTGAATGTGGCCAACAATAACACAGGATGACCATCTATTCTTGACTGCAACAGCTAGTGCATATTTAGATAACCTCTTAAGAGACATTCCAACTTTAAGTATTGGTCAACCTAAGGGTTCAAAACTAGTATGATTAAAAAAAAAAAAAAGACTAGTATGATTTGTAATGTCCCCTTAATCCAGTGGTTCTTAACCTTCCTAATGCTGTGGCCCTTTAATGCAGTTCCTGTGGGTCACAACCCGTAGGTTGAGAACCACTGCCTTAATCCTTAAGACAAGCCCATTTCAACTCTGAACAGGAAAAATTTAAGTTTAAATTAGGGAATATAACATGTCCCCACTACATGAAAAACAACTTAGGATAAAAGGTGGCAGCCAAAATGTTTTATAACCAGAAATTTTTTTTTTTTTTTTTTTTGGCCGGGGCTGGGTTTGAACCCACCACCTCCGGCATATGGGACCGGCGCCCTACTCCTTGAGCCACAGGCGCCGCCCTATAACCAGAAATTTTTTTAAAAATCACATCAGTTCACTAAAACTCCTAAACAAGATTCAACATGTAATTATCTAAAACTCTCCTAGTAATTGAGATTGAAATGCAATCTTGATACTTACAATATAGCCTGCATAGTCTTCATTTTCAACAAAGGAATCGTGAAGCCAGATGAATTCCTCATGTTGTCGAACAACAGAAAATTCGTTTTGTTTAAAATTTGGCAATGAACTCTGCAAAGATAGAGATTGTCTTGAATAAAATTCAAAGTTACGCTAAAAAGCTTTTTTTTTTTAGAGACAGAGTCTCACTTTATCGCCCTTGCTACAGTGCTGTGGCGTCACACTGCTCACAGCAACCTCCAACTCCTGGGCCTAGGCGATTCTCCTGCCTCAGCCTCCCCAGCAGCTGGGACTACAGATGCCTGCCAGAACGCCTGGCTATTTTTTTTGTTGCAGTCCTGCCAGGGCCAGGTTTGAACCTGCCACCCTCAGTATATGGGGTCGGTGCCTACCAACTGAGCCACAGGTGCCACTCTCTTTTATTTTTTGAGATAGTCTCAAGCTGTCACCCTGGGTACAGTGCCGTGGCATCACAGCTAACAGCAACCTCAAACTCTTGGGCTTACGCAATTCTCCTGCCTCAGCCTCCTAAGTAGCTGGGACTATAGGTGCCCACTATAACGCCCAGCTATTTTTTGGTTGTAGTTGTCATTGCTGTTTGGCAAGCCCGGGCTGGATTAGAACCCGCCAGCTACAGCTACTGGCGCCCTAGCCACTGAGCTACAGACCCCAAGCCCCGGCTATTTTTGGTTGTAGTTGTCAATGTTGTTTGGCAGGCCTGGCTGGATTCGAACCCACCAGCTCTGGTGTATGTGGCTGGCACCCTAGCCGCTGAGCTACAGGCGCTGAGCTTAAAAAGCTTTCAATAAACATTTTATTTCTTATTTTTAAAAAATCAGTCTTATGGCTTGGCGCCTATGGCTCAAGCGGCTCAGGCGCCAGCCACATACACCTGAGCTGGAGGGTTCAAGTCCAGCCCAGGCCCACCAAACAATGATGGCTGCAACCAAAAAAAAATGGCTGGGTGCTGTGGCAGTCACCTGTAGTACCAGCTACTTTGGAGACTGAGGCAGGAGAATCGCTTGAACTCAGGAGTTGGAGGTTGCTGTGAGCTATGATGCCATTGCACTCTACACAGGGCCATAGCTTGAGGCCCTGTCTCAAAAAAACAAAAAAAAAAAATCAGTCTTATATGAAAAACCATACAGTGTCTTTAAAGTCTATTATTGAACACTGAGATACCCAGATAAAATTGTCCTCAGATTGTGGCAAAGATGGTTAACAGACTTATATTGTACTGCTACCACTACTTTTTTCTTTTGAAGAGTCTCACTTCTTCATCCCCGTTTGAGTGCTATGGTATCATAGCTTACAGCAACCTCAGACTCTTGGGCTCAAGCAATTCTCTTGCCTCAGCCTCTCAAGTAGCTGGGACTATAGGTACCTGCTACAACGTCCAGCTAGTTTTAGAGACGGAGGTCTTGCTCGTGCACAGGCAATCCACCCGCCTCGGCCTCCCCGAGTATAGGTGTGAGCCACCGCACCCAGCCCTGCTGTTACCATACTAAAAAATTTTCTTATTAACATATTTCAAATTCAACTATTCAAAGGAAAATATACATGCAATCTGAAAATGTGCGTTAAGAACTGAGATCTAGTAAGAATAATTTGTAAGGCTCAGCGCCTGTGGCTCAAGCAGCTAAGGCACCAGCCACGTACACCTGAGCTGGAGGGTTCAAATCCAGCCCAGCCCGCCAAACAACAATGACGGCTGCAACCAAAAAATAGCCAGGCGTTGTGGCGGGCGCCTGCAGTCCCAGCTACTTGGGACATGGAGACAGGAGACTCGCTTGAGCCCAGGAGTTTGAGGTTACTGTGAGCTATGATGCCACAGCACTCTACCCAGGGCAACAGCTTGAGGCTCTGTCTCAAAAAAAAAAAAAAAAAATAGAATAATTTGTAAAATAGTCATCTGACCAATAGAAAGAACACAGAAAAATTGAAAACAACAAAAATGGTAAAAGATAATCTAGAGAAAATTAAATTTGTAGCATGTCTAGCTTCTATGATTAATTCTCAAAATATTGGCCTGGCAGTACACACCTTTGGGAGGTCGAGGCAGGAAGATTGCTTGAAGCCAAGAGTCTGAGACCAGCCTGGGCAAGACTTCATTTCCACAAAAAAATAGAAAAACTAGGGGCGGTGCCTGTGGCTCAGTGAGTAGGGCACCGGCCCCATATGCCGAGGGTGGCGGGCTCAAACCCAGCCCCTGCCAAACTGCAACAAAAAAATAGCTGGGCATTGTGGTGGGCGCCTGTAGTCCCAGCTGCTTGGGAGGCTGAGGCAAGAGAATCGCGTAAGCCCAAGAGTTAGAGGTTGCTATGAGCTGTGACGTCACTGCACTCTACTCGAGGGCGGTACAGTAAGACGCTGTCTCTACAAAAAAAAAAAATAGTCAGGCACTGTGGCGGGTGCCTGTAGTCCCAGCTACTCAGGAGGCTGAGGCCAGAGAATCGCCTAAGCCCAGGAATTGGAGGTTGCTGTGAGCTGTGTGATGCTATGGCACTCTACCAAGGGTGACAGAGCGAGACTCTGTCTCTACCAACAAAAAAAAAAAAAAAAAATAGAAAAACTAGCTAGGCATGATGGCACACAACTGTAGTTCTAGCTTCGTGGGTGTCTGAAACAAGAAAGATGCTTGAACCTGGACATTTGAGGTTGGTATGATGATGACACTAGACTCTAGCCTGGGTGACAGAGCAAAACTCCATTTCAAAAAAAGCAAAAATCCAGCGTGGCACCTGTGGCTCAAAGAAGTAGGGCGTTGGCCCCACATGCCAGAGGTGGCAGGTTCAAACCCAAACCCAGCCCTGGCCAAAAACTGCAAAGAAAAAAAAAAGCAAAAATCCAAAAAGACACACCCCATAATATTAATTTTAAAAATACACTTCTCTAAAACTTTTTTTGGTAAAATAGCAGTTAAAATAGGTGGGCACGATAGTTCACACCTGTCATCGTAGCACTTTGGGAAGGTGAAGCCCGAGGACTGCTTGAGGCCAGGAGTTTCAGACCAGCCCAAGCAAGAGTGAGACCCTGTCTCTACTAAAAATAGAAAAATTAGCCAGGTATTGTAGTGGATGCTTGTAGGCCCAGCTAGTAGGCAGGCTGAAGTAGGACTGCTTGAGCTCAGGAGTTTGAGGTTGCTGTGAGTTAGGCTAATACCAGGGCACTCTAGCCTGGGGTGACAGAGTGAGGCTCTGTCAAAAAAGAAAAAAGAAGGAAAACCCAAAAAACAAAAAACAGGCCCGGCATGGTGGCTCATGCCTTAATCTCAACACTCTTGAGAAGCTGAGGCAGGGGGAATGCCTGAGCTCACAAGCTCGATACCAGCCTGAGCTACAGCGAGATCAAGACTCTAAAAATAGCTGGGTACCATGGTGGGCACCTGTAATCCCAGCTACTCAGGAGGCTGAGACAAGAGAATCACTAGAGCCCAGGAGTGTGAGGTTGCTGTTGAACTATGATGCCATGGTACTCTGCCCAGGGTGACAAAATGAGACTCTGTCTCAAAAAAAAAAAAAAAAAAAAAAACAGGCTCGGTGTCTGTGGCTCAAGCGGCTAAGGCACCAGCCACATACACCTGAGCTGGCGGGTTCGAATCCAGCCTGGGCCCGCCAAACAATGTCAGCTGCAAGCAAAAAACAGCCGGGCATTGTGGCGAATGCCTGTAGTCTCAGCTACTTGGGAGGCAGAGGCAGGAAAATCGCTTGAGCCCCCGAGTTGAAGGTTGCTGTGAGCTGTGATGCCACAGCACTCTACTCTTGAGGCTCTGTCTCAAACAAACAAACCCCAGAAGAAAAACCATAGCAGTGAATTATAAACTAAAATATAGTCTCTTTCTAATTATATTCAAAACCTAAGTCCCACTCAACATATTATTACATATGTAACATTAGCACAAGAAATTGTTAAAATAATACAAAGCACAAAATCACATTTACCTTTGTGTGAACAGTGAATTTTACTTTGTCTCTCTCACTAAGAGCATCAGAAATATCCACCTGCAGAGCAGCATCACTTTGAAGATCCACATTTATCGCTTTAAGCTAGAAAAAGAAAATATCCTAATAAAAATTTTGTATGCTTTTATATAATTTCCTTCTTCTACCCAATAAGACAATGCAAAAATCAAACCAAACCAACAAAAGACTCAAGTGTTAAAAGGTAGTCCGGGGCAGCACCTGTGGCTCACTGAATAGGGTACTGGCCCCATATACCAAGGGTGGCGGGCTCAAATCCAGCCCCAGCCAAACTGCAACTAAAAAAATAGCTGGGCATTGTGGCAGGCACCTATAGTTCCAGTTACTCGCTGTAGTCCCACTTACTCGCCTAAGCCCAAGAGCTAGAGGTTGCTGTGAGCTGTGACACCATTGCACTCTACCAAGGACTTCAAAGTGAAACTCTGTTTCTAAAAAAAAAAAAAAGTAGTCCAATTAACTTAATCACCATATATATTTTTTAGTGCAGGTGCTTTTTATGCTAATATCATAACCAATTTTCATTCTACCCCATTCAATTATACTCTTGCTTTATATAAGTCACAGAGCTAACCATGATTCATTATAGTTCCATCCAAAATGAAAACTATCTTCTAAGAAGATGGTCCATTAAAGCTCAATGTTCTAAAATTAAGAAATGAGTCTTAGGCATGGTGGATCATGCCTATAATCCTAGCACAAAAAATTTAAAAATTAGCCCCAGACTGGTAGGACATGCCTGTTGTCTCAGTTACTCAGGAAGATGATGCAGGTGATCACTTGAGCCCAGGAATTTGAGGTTGCAGTGAGCTGTGATGATAGCACTGCTGCACTCTAGCCCAGGCAACAGAGTAAGACCCTATCTCTAAAAAAAAAAAAAAAAAGAAAAAGAATTTTGAGCAATAATTTTATCTCTATTGCTTCTTTCAATTCAGGAATATACAGTGAAACTATCGAATATAGCTAAATATGTTACATATATATAAATTACTAAGAAAAATATTAATATAGTAAATACTCAAATAACCCTACAAGCTACAATACAGTGAAGAACTAGATATGTTCCCTATTTAGTGCTTCCACTTACTTATCTATGAGAAGACTTTTCCACTTATAATTTTTAAATTTCATCCTTTTTTTTTTTTTTTTTTTTTGAGACAGGGTCTTGCTCTGTCATCCATAGTGGAGCATAGTGGCACAGTCACTGCTCCCTGCAACCTCCAACTCCACAGCTCAAGCTATTCTCCTGGCAGGACTACAGGCGCATGATACCATGACCAGCTAATTTCAAGTTTTTTTGTACAATGGGGTCTTACTATATAGCTTAAACTCCTGACCTCAAGCAGTCCTCCTACCTTGGCCTCCCAAAGTGCCAGGATTATGTCCCACTCCCGCGTATTTTTTCCCAAGCAATAACTATTGAAAAATAGGTAATTTGAAGACTTACAAGAGTCAAATACGCCAACAGATAAAGTCTTAGCCAGCTACAAAAATATAAAATATTTAAAATCCAATTGGCCTGTTGCAAATATAGTACTCTAGTTGTAAATCCAGGACTTTGGAAATCTCACCTATTCATGAGTACTTCAAATTTTAATTACAATATAAATGAAAAAAATGCCAGAAGCAAAACTGTTTATACTCAGTGATCTCAATTACATGTTTAAAAATATACACAAGACTTGGGCGGCGCCTGTGGCTCAGTCGGTAGGGCGCTGGCCCCATGTACCGAGGGTGGCAGGTTCAAGCCCAGCCCCGGCCAAACTACAACCAAAAAAAAATGGCCGGGGCGGCACCTGTGGCTCAGTCGGTAAGGCGCTGGCCCCATATACCGAGGGTGACGGGTTCAAACCCGGCCCCGGCCAAACTGCAACCAAAAAATAGCCGGGCGTTGTGGCGGGCGCCTGTAGTCCCAGCTACTCGGGAGGCTGAGGCAAGAGAATCGCTTAAGCCCAGGAGTTGGAGGTTGCTGTGAGCTGTGTGAAGCCACGGCACTCTACTGAGGGCCATAAAGTGAGACTCTGTCTCCACAAAAAAAAAAAAAAAAAAAAAAAAAAAAGGCCGGGCGTTGTGGTGGGCGCCTGTGGTCCCAGCTGCTTGGGAGACTGAGGCAGGAGAATCGCTTAAGCCCAGGAGTTGGAGGTTACTGTGGGCTGTGTGAGGCCACAGCACTCTACCGAGGGCCATAAAGTGAGACTCTGTCTCTACAAACAACCAAAAAAAAAATACACAAGACTTATAGGAAATATACCAAAATGTGAAAAATAATGAATTTTCTTTATATATTCTCTTATTCTCCATTATATGCATGTAGTACTTTCATAAATAGGAGAAAAGCCTTGTGAAATCTTGTGGCATCAAACAATTTTACAGTTTCTTATTAAATAGGGTTAACTTTACTAGTAATAAAAATGTTCACTTACATCCATTTTCTTTTGTAATGGTTCTCAATTGAATAAACATGCTTTAAAAAAAATAAACACTCCTAGCACTTGGGAGGCCAACGTAGGTGGACTGCTTGAGCTCACAGGTTTGAGACCAGCCTAAGCCAGAGCAAGACCTCATCTCTAAAAATAGGCAGATGATGTGTGGGCACCTGTAGTCACAGCTACTCAGGAGGCTGAGGCAAGAGAATCACTTGAGCCCAACAGTTTGAGGTTGTTGTGAGTCTGGTACTCTACAGAGGGCGACAAAGTGAGACTGTCTCAAAAAAGAAAAGTTAAGAAAATAAACACATTACATAAAATACAACCAAAGATTCAAAAAAATCAATTAATTGATCACTTTACTTTGGTATAATACATATGATGGCCTTCAACAAAAATTTTACTAATAAGTTCATATTAAATTTCAATCAGCAACATATTTTTAAACATATATACCCTAAACTTACACATAAAATTTTTTTTTTTTTTAAAGACAGAATATCATTCTGTTGCCTGGCCTACAGTGCAGTGGTGTTATCATAGTGCTGGGCTCAAGCGATCCTCTTGCCTCACCCTCCTGAGTAGGCACATGCCATCAGGCTTGGTAATTTTTCTGTTTTTTTTTGTAGATACAGGGTCTTGCTATGTTGTACAGGCTGGTTATAAATAAAAATAACTTAAAATGTTTATTGTGCTCAATGTTACATGTAGCACACTGTAAGATTAAAAAAGGAAATTAACAATGGCCTTAAATAACAAAGGTTTCAAAACTTTTCATTTTCCCACTATCTCATTGCTTTTGCAATATTGGAAACACTAAAGAATATTTCTTTGGTTTTCTTGCTTCTATTTAGTCTTATCATGTCTTCATATTGTCCTTCCTACCTCTTCCAATTCCCTACCTTAATCCTAGTTCAAGAAATGTTTCTTTTTTTCTCTTCATTCAGCAGATTCAGGCTGCTTTTAAGATGTTTATTGTGGTCAGCCAAATAACGGCTCTCCAAAAGATACCTACATCCAAATCCCTGGAACCTGTAAATTACCATATATGGCAAAACAGGACTTTGTAGATGTGCTTCAATTAAAGATTTTTGGGATGGGTTATTGAGGTAGGCCTTAAATGCAAACATCTCTTTTTTTTTTTTGGAGACAGTCTCTCTATGTCACCCTTGGTAGGGTGCTGTGGCCTCACAGCTCACAGCAACCTCAAACTCTTGGGCTTAAGTGATTCTCTTGGCTCAGCCTCCCAAGTAGCTGGGCCTACAAGCACCCAGCTATTTTTTTGTTGCAGTTGTCATTGTTGTTCAGTAGGCCTGGGCCAGGCTTGAACACACCAGCCTCATTGTGGCCGGGCCCTAATCACTGAGCTACGGGCACTGAGCCCAAACATTTGTATCTTTATAAAAGGCAAAAATCTGACACAGACAAAATATTCTAATAATGAGAAGACAATGTGACTATGGCAGCAGACATTAAAACAATACAACCACAAACCAAGCATTGCTGTCAGTCACTAAAAAGCTGGAAGAGGCAAGGAATTCTTCCTTAGAGCCTCTGAAGGCAGTCATGGCTCTGCCAGCTGACACCTTGATTCCAACTCAAGGATCCTGATTTCCGACTTCTGGCCTCGAGAACTTGAGAAAATAAATTTCTGTTGTTTTATGCTACCAAGTTAATGTCTTACAGCAGCCATAGGAAACTAGTACATTTATCATACAGTTTTTGAACCTAGCACATAGCAACCTCAAATTCCTGGGTTCAAGCGTTCCTCCTGCCTCACCCTCCTATGTAGCTAGGACCATAGGCACCAAACATCTTGCCTCTACTTTTAGTAGAGTCATGGTATCACTCTTGCTCATGCTGGTCTTGAACTCCTAAGTTTAAACAACTGTCTTGCCTCAGCCTCCCAGAGTGCTAAGATTACAGCAATAGTAATTGACTTTTTTGATTATAACTTTTTTTTTTTTTTAAGACAGTCTCACTGTATTGCCCTGGGTAGAGTGCCGTGGCATCACAGCTCACAGCAACCTCAAGCTCTTGGGCTTAAGTGATTCTCTTGCCTCAGCCTCCCAAGTAGCTGGGACTGCAGGTGCCACCACAATGCCCAGCTATTTTTGTTGTTGTTGCAGTTGTCATTGTTGTTTTAGCTGGCCCAGGCTGGGTTCAAACCCTCCAGCCAAGTGTAAAAGGCTGGCGCACTACCCACTGAGCTACAGGCACCACCCACAAAATTTAATTAACTTTCTGTAATCACTAAGTTCAGTTTAAGAAAATTTCTAACTAGATTATATTCAGTGGTTTAATCTTTATCTGGGCCAGTGAACTTTGTACTTTGTTAGAGACTAACTAGGTTAAATATTTGTGTCACTGGGCAAGAGAAAGGCTAAGATACAGAATGTGAATTCAGCAATACAAATACCATTACTAGTAGAAAAATAAGGGCAGCGCCTGTGGCTCAACGAAGCAGGGCACTGGCCCCATATGCTGGAGGTGGCTTGTTCAAACCCAGCCCCAGCCAAAAACTGCAAAAAAAAAAAAAAAAAAAAGAAAAATAATTTAATGACCCTAACCTGCTTCTGGTAGTTAAATTCACCATATATACTTACAAAAGAAGACATTCGCTACTAGTTACTAAGCTGACTAGTTTACCATAAAGGATCTAGCTTAGAACATTCCTAAAAAAAAAAATCAGTTGTTGGGCAGCGCCTGTGGCTCAGTCAGTAAGGCGCCAGCCCCATATACCGAGGGTGGCGGGTTCAAGCCCGGCCCCGGCCGAACTGCAACCAAAAGATAGCCGGGCGTTGTGGCGGGCGCCTGTAGTCCCAGCTACTCGGGAGGCTGGGGCAGGAGAATCGCTTAAGCCCAGGAAGTTGGAGGTTGCTGTCAGCTGTGTGAGGCCACGGCACTCTACCGAGGGCCATGGAGTGAGACTCTGTCTCTATAAGAAAAAAAAAAAAAAAATCAGTTGTTTATATTTGCCAGAAAAGTAAATGTATAGAGATGGATGGGTATATAGGAAAAAGAGGAAGGAGGAAATAAGAAAAGAAAGAAAATAACTTTATTTCAATACCCTCACAACTGGTCTTGTTTCTTCCCTTGCCCCAATTAAATCTATTCCCTACAGAGCCACCTCTATGATCTCATTAAACTAGTAAACTTTCCTCTACTCAAAAATCTAACGGGTTTTCACTTGGAGAAAAGCCAAAGACCTCACAGTGGCCCACCATACACTGTAAAAACTCCATCTGACATCATCTCTCTGACTAATCTACTGTCCTCTGGCTCACTGCAGTCCTGCCATATGGGCTCCGCATTGTTCCTTGAACCCACATTCATGCTGGTACCTCGGGAGTCTTTGTACCTACCGCGCCCTCTGCCAGGTGTATTCTGCCCCCAAAATCTACCTGCATGGCTCACTTTTCTTCAAGTCTTTCTCAGGAAGGCCTTTCCCAGGCACCCTAAAATTGCAGCTCAAACCATCCATCATCCCATCCCTGCCCCCAAATGCCTATCCCTTCCTCATTTTTGTCATTGCACCATCTACTATACTTTAAATCAGTGGTTCTCAATCTTCCTAATGCCGCGACCCTTTAATGCAGTTCCTCATGTTGTGGTGACCCCCAACCATAAAATTATTTTCGTTGCTACTTCAAGGAAGCATCAATCCACCCTCCACATTCCAATAATCTACAAAGCTCATTTTATTTTTATTAATTAATTAATTTATTTATTTAAGGCAGAGTCTCAAGCTGTTGCCCTGGGTAAAGTGCTGTGGTGTCACAGCTCACAGCAACCTCCAACTCTTGGGCTTACGCGATTCTCTTGCCTCAGCCTCCCAAGTAGCTGGGACTATAGGCGCCCGCCACAACGCCTGGCTATTTTGTTGTTGTTGTTGTCATTGTTGTTTAGCTGGCCAGGCTGGATTTGAACCCGCCAGCCTGGGTGTACGTGGCTGGCGCTATAACCACTGTGCTATGGGCGCCAAGCCTATAAAGTTCATTTTATTTAGGCATATGTCTTACCCAGCTTGAAATCCCTCAGCACTTCCCACTGCCTGGAGTCTTTATCATTATGTGGTGTATACTCGACATACACCTTTGCGACCCTTGCTCCAATAAGAATAGGCGCTCCAAGTGGAACCACCTTACCAACACATGTCATCCTATTTCCTGGCAAGCTGAGTGACATCCAAGGTCCTAGAGCTGCATCTGTTTAGCTGCAACTCCTTCTGGTTGTATGGCCTGACTTAACATATGAAAAGTCCCTGGCATGCAGTAAATGCTGTGTAAGTAACTATTACTTTGTCTTTCCTACTGGCCTTCCCCCCACCCCCCAGTTAAAACTCTCTACTCTATACTTCCATGGCAGTTAATCACAAGGGGATTATAACTCCATCTCCCTCAGAGTGGCCTCAGGCCACACAGAGCAGGAACTATATCACTCATCTTTGTATCCTCAGCCAACACAAAGTATGCCACATTTTATATGAAAGCAGCTATCCATAAAGGTAGAATATGTTTAAGCTAAATGCCTTGTAGGTACAAAACAAAATGCAAACATCTGAGCTGAGCCTTGAAAGAAAAGCTAAGGAAGAAAAGCACTCTACAACACTGAAATGCATGTATAAAGCACACATTAATGTGCACGTAGAGGAGAGTACCTGGGGAGGGGACATGTAGACTGACAAATGAAGCCAGCAGAAACAGCTAAGAGCACTGTTGAATGCTAAGAAGTTTGAACCTTACTCCCCCTCCCCAAAAAATGAGATCCAAGTAAGTCCTTTTGGGGTGGTGAAACTGTGGCCTTCTGATTTCAAGACTGTCCCCTTTTATCCCTCTTCCACTTGTTTAAGTACCAAATGAGGGAAGAAAAATTCCATCTTTCTCTGTAGCACCCCTTTTAATACTTTGTTTCATAAAATTTGAATTTAGTCAAAAGGCCCTTCTTAAGGACCTTGAAGGCCATACTTCCAATTACATTTTAATTATTAATATAAGTAATGTGAAGGTTGGATTGGGAAGCAGGAAAACTAAAGACAGAAACTAATGACAGATTCTGCTACAAAACAGGCAAGAAGAAGCAAGGACCTTAACTGGGGCCAAGTAACTCAAAGATGGGTTAGACGGGGTAGGTAACCTGTGGCCTTCTAGGCCCTTACATGTGGCCTTTTGATCAAAGCCAAATTTTACAGAACAAATCCTTTTTACTTTTATTAATACATTTTTGTCTTCTAAATTTTATTTTTGAAGTGAATGTATCAAAATACCAAAGAATAAAGTAAGTTTCAATGAAATAATCCTCCCAGATGGACAGGCACAATTTGAACATTAGTAAGCCATAAGGGCTAAACTAATGGCTGCTACACTCATGATGTAGTTCTCACTTCCCCTGCCTGACTGGTGCCACTACCACAGGAAGTTGGATGGCAAATACTGATGGTCAAATACACCAGTCTGGTATCAAGTTTTGACGACGGTGCACTGTGTTTCTGTTTGAAGTGGAATTTATGAACAGTCACCCAGTTCGATAGTATTCTTTAATTCTGTCTGATGAGCTCAGACATGTCAAAGAAGACCAGAAGACCAAGAGAAAGCTAATGGAAGAAATCAGATATGTTAAGTATTTTAAGGAGGATTGAGAATTTCAATATTATTTTGTTTCTGTTAAAGATGATTTGCTTGCTTTATGATACTGCAATATCAACATTAAAGAAATTCAAAGCTCATCAGCATTATAACACTCATAAGGACCACAAATACTTTAAATAAGAGGGAGAAGTACAAAAGGTTCTATTGCAGAAGTTAAAAGCTAAAAAGCAACAGCAAAGACAATTCTTTGAAGCAGCAATAAGACCTGGAAATAATGCCACTGAAGCAACTTATAAAGCAGCTTATATGCTCAGGAAAAAAAGGAAGCCATTCAGTAATGTAGAAATTGTAAACGAAAGCATTGTTAAAGATGTAGGATGTTCAGACCCTGTTAACATTTCAAAGTACTAACAACTGCCTCTTTTCAAGGAGAACTATAACTGATCAGCAGCATAAATCAACCTTCAACTTAACAGAGCAACTTCATGCAACACTTCAAAAGAAAAATATATATTATTCACTAACTTTGGATAAGTCAACTGATACTACTGACTCAGCACAGGTTTTATACTTCATTCAGATAACAGAAGATTCAGTTGCTTTGGGTACTCTTGCAAACAGAACCCAAAGAATAGATATCTTTGACAACTTTCAAGATAAATGTTATTAAAAAAAAAAGAAAGAAAGAAAAGAAGATAAATGTCATGAAGTTGGACTGAATTTGGAAAATGTAGTGAGTGTTATGTATGGTGCACCTCCTGCACAGATTAGAAAAAATATTAAAAGATTCAGACGTTCTCTGCTCTTTTTTTTAAAGACAAAGTCTCACTCTGTCACTTGAGTTAAGAGTTGCTGTAGCCTCAGCCTAGTTCACAGCAACCTCAAACTCCTAAGCTCAAGCAGTCCTCCTGCCTCAGTCTCCTGCCACAATACCCAGGTCGTTTTTCTATTTTTAGTAGAAATGGGGTCTGGCCTTTGCTCAGGCTGGTCTTAAACTACTTAGCTCAAGTGATCCTCCCGCCTCAGCCTCTGAGAGTGCTACGATTACAGGTGTGAGCCACCACACCTGGGCTGATTAGAGCAAAATTAATATGGCCTTCCAACATGAAAAGGTTCCCCACCCCACGTTAGACAACATTTCCAAGGTGAATTAACTGGCCTCAGTGACTGTTCTGCTATTAAGATGCAGGATATGATTCAGAAGTTTCTTGCCTACACAAATGGAAAATGATGTTATTAATGAAGATAAGGAATATACACGGAAGAGCAAGGCTGAGTGCAAGAGAAGGTGTAGTTACTCCACCTACCATCACTTTAGAAACAATAAACATATTATTTAGAATTGAAATTAAATGCTAAGAAAGAATTATGACATCACTCTGGCATGCACTGCTCTTTTTTTTTTAAGAGACAGAGTCTCACTTTGTCGCCCTCAATAGAGTGGCCTGGCGTCGTCACAGCTCACAGCAACCTCCAGCTCTTGGACTTAGGCAATTCTCTTGCCTCAGCCTCCCGAGTAGCTGGGACTACAGGTGCCCGCCACAACACCTGGCTATTTTTTTGTTGCAGTTTGGCTGGGCCAGGTTTGAACCCACCACCCTCTGTATATGGTGCCAGCACCCTACTCACTGAGCTGCTGCCCTACTATTCTTATTTAACAAGCACATCAAAGCAAAATATGTCCAGTTCAAAGGGCTCATTTGTTTACTGAATAATACATTACTATCCTTTTTTAGGGAGAGAAAAACCTATTATTGTAGAAGTGGGGCTGAAGAGATCAAAATGTGGCCAGTAATTTTCAATACTGTATAGTCTTAAAGCCTGTTTCTCACAAAACAGTATTTTTCCTAAGACTCTAAGCTTTGTTCTGATCCAAATATCATTATGAAAATGTAATGCTGTTTGAAGACTTATTTTAAAACAGTAACTTTAATTTTGCTTATTTGCTGCTTGGAATGAAATACTCGTATTATTTTTGAATCTATGATATCCTCTTTGCAACTCATATCAAATATGCACTTTATGCATTTTCTCTATCAAGACTCTCTTTCTTAGGGCGGTGCCTGTGGCTCAAGGAGTAGGGCACTGGCCCCATATACCAGAGGTGGCAGGTTCAAACACAGCCCAGGCCAAAAACTGCAAAAAAAAAGACTCTCTTTCTTAAAAGGCTGAACAAGATGATCTAAGTACTTTTTAAAAGTGTAATGCCTAAAGTTGCTAATTGTGGCAATCTAATTCCATCAGGACAAACACAATCTAAGGAAATTTAAAACAGCTAGATATTCCTGTTCTTGAACTGAGGAAATAGCAAGATAACTTTCTTCAGTGTAATCAAACTTCTGTGAATACCAGAAACTTCTTGAGTATTTGTTAAAAAAAAAAAAAAAAAGCAATTATGAGACCAGGCGCAGTGGCTCATGCCTGTAATCCTAGCACTCTGGGAGGCTGAGATGAGTGAACTGCTTGAGCTCACAAGTCTGAGACCAGACTGAGCAAGAGCAAGACCTCCGTCTCTACTAAAAATAGAAAAACTCAGGCAAGAGAATCGCTTGAGCCTAAGAGTTAGAAGTTGCTGTAAGTTGTGATGCCATGGCACTCTACCATGGCATCATGGTAGTGATGGGGTGAGGCAGTTATGGCTGGGTATGGTGGCTCATCTCTGTAGTCCTAGCACTTTGGGAGGTTAAGGAGGGTGGACTGCTTGAGGCCAAGAGTTTAAGCTAGCCTGAGCAAGAGACCTCATCTCCACAAAAAAATACAAAAATTAACCAGGCGCCGTGGCACATTCTGATAGTCCCAGCCACTAGAGAGGCTGAGGCGAGGAGGATCTTTAACCCAGAAGTTTGAAGTTGCCTTGAGCTATGATAATGTCACTGAACTCTAGTCCAGTAGACAGAGCAAGACCCTGTCTCAGAAGAGAGAAAAAAAGAAAAGAAGGAAAGAAAAGCAGTTATCTGCCCTTTTTTCACCCTAAGAGATTCTGATATACTAAGGGTGCGGAATCCAGAAACTTGTTTTTACAAATAGCCCAGGTGATTTTAATGCAAGCCTTTCAAGGATACTTTGAGAAACACATACACAGTGACTCTGGTCTGTGTGCTTGGTTTAAAATCCAGCTATCCCCCTCACAGACTACTTACTTTCTCTGAGGTTCAGATTTCTCATATGAAAAAACAGGCATACTGGGCGGCGCCTGTGGCTCAGTCGGTAAGGCGCCGGCCCCATATACCGAGAGTGGCGGGTTCAAACCCGGCCCCGGCTGAACTGCAACCAAAAAATAGCCGGGCGTTGTGGCAGGCGCCTGTAGTCCCAGCTACTCGGGAGGCTGAGGCAAAAGAATCGCTGAAGCCCAGGAGTTGGAGGTTGCTGTGAGCTGTGTGAGGCCACGGCACTCTACCGAGGGCCATAAAGTGAGACTCTTGTCTCTACAAAAAAAAAAAAAAAACAGGCATACTAAAGGAACCACCTTCTCTTATTCAACCTCTTTTCTGCTGCACATTGGAAGACTCAGGCCAAAAAGTAAATATACAAACACTAACAAAAGCTGATTAGGGAAAAAAAGGTCCATGCATACTTTTCGTGATATCTGATAAAGCAAAAAAGTCCTCACAAAATTAGCATGGGAGCTGGCCATGTTGGACACCCATGGTTCAAAAGAATGATGAAAAGTATTGAAATGATGCCTATGTGGGGCTTAACACAGTATTTAGCTATAATTACTACTGTAATTATCACCCAGTTCCTTAAGACAAAATTAAAGAACTGGACATGTACACATATTTATCCTGACATTTTTTCTTCTTTTTTTTTTGAGACAGGGTCCAAAAAGAGTTGTCCTCCATAGAGTGCCATGGTGTCACAGCTCATAGCAATCTCAAACTCTTAGGTTTAAGCAATTCTCTTACCTCAGCCTCCGGAATAGCTGAGACTACAGGCGCCTGCCACAACATCCAGCTATTTTTTTTACAGACAGGGTCTCACTCTTGCTCAGGTTGGTCTCAAACTCATGAGCTCAGGCAATCCACCCGCCTCGGCCTCCCAGAGTGCTGGGATTACGGGCGTGGGCCACTTAGCCCACCCTGCATTTTTCTTATTACTTAAAACTTTAAAAAGGTCATCAGTTCATACTACTTCATCTCTGTTTTTTTTTTTTGAAACAGAGTCTCACTTTACTTTATTGCTCTGAGTAGAGTGCCGTGGCACACATAATCCCAAACTCATGGCACACATAGCACACATAATCTCAAACTCATGGGCTCAGCCTCCCTAGTAACTGGGACTATAGGTGCCTGCCACAATGCCTGGCTTTTTTTTCTTTTTTTTGAGATAGGGTATCACACTTGCTCAGGCTGGTCTTGAACCTGTGAGCTCAGGCAATCCACCCACCTCTGCCTCCCAGAGTGATAGGATTACTCTGGCATGAGCCACTCAC
This sequence comes from Nycticebus coucang, assembly GCF_027406575.1. NCBI lineage: Eukaryota > Metazoa > Chordata > Mammalia > Primates > Lorisidae > Nycticebus > Nycticebus coucang. The sequence goes on along the minus strand of NC_069785.1, from coordinate 20,187,445 downwards.
CTGGCCCTACTACTACATCTCTTATAACACACAGCAATAAAACTTAACAATATTGGGTAGGTGCCTGTAGCTTAGCAGATAGGGAGCCAGCCACATAAACCAGGGCTAGCGAATTCGAAACCAGCCCAGGTTTGCCAAACAACAATGCCAACTACAACAACAAAAAATAACCGGGCGTTGTGGTGGGCGCCTGTAGTCCCAGCTACTTGGGAGGCTGAGGCAAGAGAATCACTTAAGTCCAAGAGGTTGAGTTTGCTGTGAGCTGTGATGTCATAGCACTCTACTGAGGGCAACATAGTGAGACTCTGTCTCAAAGAAAAAACAAAGACCTTACAATATTTTATCACCCATCATCCACTAACAAATGTGTCTCCTATTATCTAAGATGGATAACAAAAAGCAAAACAGAACACTAAAACATGGGACATTAAATGTTAAGGAACCATGGATTCTTGCTGAGCAACCATTATCTTGTATCAATATTTTTCAAGTGCTCACATGTATAGCCGGGTGTTGTGGCGGGTGCCTGTAGTCCCAGCTACTTGGGAGGCTGAAGCAAGAGAATCGCTTAAGCCCAGGAGTTGGAGGTTGCTGTGAGCTGTGTGAGGCCATGGCACTCTACTGAGGGCCATAAAGTGAGACTCTGTCTCTTAAAAAAAAAAAAAAAAAAAAGTGCTCACATGTACAAGGCACTATATTACTGCTATTGAGTAGACGTGGGGCAGAAGCAACTGGGGGTGGAGCGGGGGTGAAAAAGGGAGGATCAGAGACCTGAAGGTCCTTTCTGAAGTGGAATGCAACCAACCTCAAATAACATCAAGGGTAGAAAAAGAGTTACTGGAATTTGGGGATTACAAACTTTCAGTTTTAAGATGAGTAAATTCTGGGCCTGAAGTGGTGGCTCACACCTGTAATCCTAGCAATTCTGGGAGGCTCAGGCAAGCAGTTTGAGACCAGCAAGCCCAAGTGCAAGACCCCATCTCTAAAATGCTGGGCACTGTGGCCAGTGCCTGTAGTCCCAGCTACTAGGAAAGCTGAGGCAAGAGAATGGCTTGAGCCCAATAGTTTGAGATTGCTGTGAGCTATGATGCTACAGCACTCTACAGAGGGCAACATAGTGAGACTCTGTCTCAAACAAAAAAAAAAAATGAGTAAATTCTGGAGAGGTGATGTATGGCATAGTGATTAAATTTAATAATAATGTGTACTAGGCCCGGTGCAGTGGCTCATGCCTGTAAACCTAGCACTCTGGGACACTGAGATGGGTGGATTGCTTGAGCTCATGAGTTTGAGGCCAGCCTGAGCAAAAGCGAGACCCCTGTTTCTACTAAAAATAGAAAAACTGAGGCAAGAGAATCACATGAGTGCAGGAGTTGGAGGTTGCTGTGAGCTATGAGGCCACAGCACTCTGCACAGGGCACCAGCTTAAGACTCTGTCTCAAAACAAAACAAAAATATATCGTATACTTGAAATGTGCTATGAGTAGATCTCAAGTGTTCTTACAGAAAGGTGACTTGGGCTGGGGCATGGATATGTTAGCTTGACTGTGGTACTCATTGCACAATGTATACATGCATCAAATACGGTTATTGTCATCACCCTCAAAAAAGCTAAGGGCAAAAAAACATCAAGGAAACTCTGTAAAAGACATTTTTTTTTAATATATTAGAAAAAAGTTGGGGCGGTGCCTGTGGCTCAAGGAGTAGGGCGCCGGTCCCATATGCCGGAGATGGCGAGTTCAAACCCAGCCCCGGCCAAAAACCAAAAAAAAAAAAAAAGAAAAGAAAAAAGTTAAAGGTATCCTGGGCTACCAGCACTTTGCCAAATCTGGCAGGTCACTACAGAGGAGCTGCTATTCGACGACCGTAAAAATTCCTGCCAAAGGGTAACTGAGAATAAGCCCGTACTGTATGTGTGTGTGTGAGAAAGAGAGCGAGTTCCTGAGGTCCACACCGGGAGAAAATTGAAGGTGCCGCCTGGAAGGTCTGAGAATGGGTTTTCCTAGCTCCAAGTGGCGAGGGTGGGGGGCGTTCCAGCTCCCGCCTCCGTTTCCACATCCCAACCTGCACTACGCCCCAGGCCGGGGAGTAGGTCCACAGAAGGGCCTAGAGCGAAGGACGTGAAAGCGGCCCGGGTCCTCTAGAAATCGAAACGGCCCCCAGAGAGGACGCGCTGCAGGAGGGCGGGGCGCGGGGTGGCAAAGAAACCGAAAGGCGGACGACACCGAGGGAGCGCCTCTCGGGCGGGGTGGACCCCTCCCCATACCACACCCGCGGGCCGAGGCGGGGGGTTGGGAGGGTCCAGCGAGTAAGGAGGAGAGAGAACTTACTCCGCGGTCCTCCTCTGAGAGGAAGTCGGGGCCGTCGTCCAGGCCTTCCTGCGGGGTCCACGGGCCCGGCGCGCCGGGGGAGAGGATGGAATGGGGGAGACACAAAGGAAAACATTAGTGCCAGGTCCGCGCGGTCCCCGCGTCCGCCCCGCGCCCGCCGCCCCCACCGCGCGCCCGGAGTTCGGCCCTGCGGAGAACACCCACCATCATGGCTGCTCCGAGGCGAGGGCCAGCGCAGGCGCGCGTCGCACTACCAGTCAGAGGGAGCTGGCGGCGGCGGGAGGGGCGGGGCCGCCGGCAGAGGGCGGCACCAGGCCTCGGAGCAGCCCCGCCCCCTGCTCGGCGCTGGGGGTCCGGGTCGGTGAGCCAGGAAGAAAGACGGTGAGGCTTATGCTCAAGGTCATAGCGCTGAGAAAGGAAGTACACTAAAGCCCAAACCCAGACCCACAGGGCTGGGGGCAGCTCAAGGCTGACAGGCCCTGATCTGTAAAGGGCCTATAAGGCCATTGGAGGAGCTGTCCAGTTCCCTTGCAGGCGCCATCTGGAAACCACTATGCATCATCTAGTCTTTGTATTGTGCCACACAATAATTAATCACAATTATTATCACTTTGTCTATGGAAGTTGGAGGAACCAAAGGCCTTCCCGCAATAAGCCATCAGGGGCTGTAATCAAGCTTTTATTGCTGGCAAGGTAGTAACTAATAACTACCTCAGGTTTTGGGGCGCTGATGGTTGAGCACTATAAAAATGATTGAGCTGTTCTCATTACAAGAGTATTTCTTTCCTTCGTTGGAAGAAATTTCCCCAGAACTACTCCTAAGTGTGCAGCTGGAAAGCATCACACAGGTGTGATCCTCAGGCATTTCAAACAAGATAAAATCATTCTTTTTTCTTTTCTTTCTTTTTTTTTTTGTACATACAGAGTCTTACTTTGTCGCCCTCGTTAGAGTGCTGTTGCATCACAGCTCACAGCAACATTCAACTCTGGGCCCAGGCGATTCTCCTGCCTCAGTCTCCCAAGCAGCTGGGACTACAGGCGCCCGCCACAACACCCAGCTATTTTTTTGTTGCAGTTTGGCTGGGGCTAGGTTTGAACCCGCCACCCTCGGTATATGGGGCCGGCGCCCCACCCATTGAGCCACAAAATCATTCTTTATTCCCTGCCCCACTTTACCTATTTCTCTCTCACACACGCAGTTCTTGTGCTTCCATTCAGTTAATTGCGCAGCATCTTCAGCTCTTGAGACCACAAGAGCTAATTCCATTGAATACTTTCCTCAGTTCTCACATCTAGCCAAATCCTATCGCTTCTACAA